>NC_048231.1:75044886-75314953 GCF_002007445.2 Ailuropoda melanoleuca
TTTCCCTATTATTACCATTTCCTCCTCTTACTCCATCCCCCGTGGACAACCACTCTAATAGCTAAAAGTATACCTTTTTGTTGCTAAGTTTTCTTGCAAAATGTTTATTGTTGATATAAGAGCATGAGTGAATATTATCTATTCTGCTATATAATACACTCTCAATCTGTTACTTATATCACTAGGCATCCAAGTTGCTTTGTGAATATCTAGCCCATTGTATCTAACTGCATGAACCTCCATTTTTTAACTAGTCGCTCCCTAGGTCATGGATGCTCTCCAACCTCCCACTACCATGTACAATAATAAAAGTTTTATTTCGGTTTGTTTTTAAATAAAATTATTTGGAATTTTAAATAAAATTTTTATTTGGAATTTTAGGTTTACAGAAAAGTTGCAAGGATAGTACAGAGAGTTCCCAAACATTCCTTTAATTTTAAGATCTTAATTATTATGGTACACTTGTCAAAATCAAGGACCAATATTGCATAACTATTATCTAGTCCCAGCCTTTATTCAAACATCAGCAGTTTGTCCACCAGTGCCTTTTTCTATTTCAGGATCCAATCCAGGATGCTACATTGCATTTAGTTGTCATGTCTCCTTGGTTTCCTTTGGTTGATGACAGCTGTTCCGTCATTGCTTGTTTTTCATGATCTTTATGGTTTTTAGGAATACCAATCAGGTAGGTATTCTGTAGCATTTTCCTTAATTTGGGTTTCTCTCATTTATTTTCTCAGGAGTAGACCTGGGTTATAGTTTTGAGAAAAGAATACTACAGAGGTGAAATGCTTTTCTCATCACCTCATATCGAGGATATATAATAGCCACATGCTGTCATTGGTGATGTTAATCTTGATTACTTTGTTCAGGTTCTGTTGCCAGGTTATTCCACTGTAAAGCAACTCCCTCCATTCTCCCTCATTCCTTTACATACTCTTTTCTATGGAAGGAAAACACGAAGTGCATCCTATACTCAAAGTGGGGGCAGGGATTAAGCTCTACCTCCTGGTAGGCAGTATTTACTTATATCACTTGGAATTCTTTTGTAAGGAAAATTTGTCTCTTCCTCCATTTATTTATCAATCATTTAATTATACCAATATGGCCTCATGCACATTTGTTTTATATTCTGGGCTATATACAAAGTTGTTCCTTGTGGTTATTGTTGCTTCAAACTGAGCTTTGGCCATTGGGAGCTCTTTCAGGCTGGTTCCTGGGTCTCTTTGACATGCCTTATCCTTTACTTATTTTGAGTACTTCCTTACTTTCTGGCCCTACAAGCTGTTCCTAGTTCATCTAGACAGTTAATTGAAATGTCTAAACACGTTGTGTTTTTTGTTGTCAGTTTGCCACATTTAAGAAACAATAGATTTTCCCTGTGGATTCTTTTTCCTCATCTTTCAGTTAATTGCATATTTCCTCCATTGAGTACAATATGGGTTTCAGGCTCACAGTAAAATGATTCTCTAATTACATTTTATTCTTTGCTCTCCAGAAAAGTAAAACCCTTAAGACATGTTAATGGTCTTGACTATAGATAGGAGCTCACCCCTAACAGCAGGGCCAAGCTCAGGGACTTGTCGCTCTCAGCACTGGTCTATGTGAGGCAAGAACTGTGGACAGGACACTGAAGTGAATCCTTTCAGTCAGAGGGTAAGGTGGGTTTATGGGAAAGAGGTGAGATCAACATATTTGATTTTTATTGCCTATGTTTCCTAGTAATGACAACATGATACTCATTTGAGATGTGAAGCATCTCCCATTTCAGTATTTAATGTGCTGCCCCTTCTGCACAAGGGCATAGCAGGTACTCCTGCCAGGGAGAGAGGGGAGAGGAGCATGGGTGACCTGAATACAAATGTCCTGCCAGACCTCAGCAAAAAGAGGAAAATGGATTTTGGCAGGGCTTTTCATTTTCTTTTCCTTTTTTCTTTTTATTTGTTCCTATTTTTTTAGGGGGTTGGTAACAAAGATTAAGTTCTGAAACAAGATAGTTAAAACAGTATAAAAATGGGCATCTAAATCCTAGTGACCCACAGACTCCTGGATAAGCAAGAATAACAGGAGAAAAGGAGGCATAGCCTTCAATGATAAATGTTCCCCTTCACCTTTTTCTGTTTTATTATAAAAGTATAAGAAACTCAGGTTTTTCTGGCTTTCCTTGGTTAAATTGGTCCAGTCTCTCAATTCCTAAAGCATTTGGTATCTGGCTTATACCACACAGAAAAGTAGAGTTGTTTTCATAATTTATGAGTTGTTTTAAAAATGTTTAAAGGTAAAAAAAAAAAAGTTAAAGGTACTTTCAAATATACTGTTTATTATAGCTACAACGGTGCACTGCCCTTTCCACTACATCAGAGGGTGAGTCTTCAGTATAAATCAATGACAAAATTTGTCTAACTTATTTAGATAAAACTAATGACAATTTTATTGAATTTTAATAGCTTGGTTTCTTCTATAATGTAGTTCTATCATTCCAATATTCTTAAATAAAAATGCAATGATTATAGAAAATGATTGTTTTGAAATTTCCAATAAAAATTGTTTACTCTTCCTTAATCATCCATCATTCCTTAATATCTTTAACTATATACTGCTGAAGAAGAGTAACTCAAAATAATTATGGGAAAGGTTTTACGTCTTTCCTTTAAGGAGATCCTGAGGATACCACTGCTGCTACAATTTCATCTTTTGAAGACCCTCTAAGAGCTTTGCTTGCCCACATGCATCCCTCTTCTGACTTCTGGAACTTGTTGTAGACTAAAATGGTGATATGTTTGCTACTTAATGATTAATACTTGCCTTACAACATACTTCTGATTTTGTCACCCACGGCTGTGTAAGGGTTTAATATGCATAACCTTTTTCTCCCCAGCAAGAATGTAGACTTGTAGCAGTGAATATCTATTGGACATGGTGCTTTTTCTTATCACATTAATGGAAGTAGGTTCTGCAGTGAAACCCATAGGGAGGTAGATAAATTTAATTTTTTTTATGTGAAGACAAACAAGGGTAGGAACAACAATTTTTTATGAAGGCAATATATGAGTGTAAGCAGGAAATTAATCCAATTTCTTTGAAATGTATCTGGCATTTAACAGTGACCTAGCATGACCCCTCTGGCAAGTGTCCTGACTCAGCCAGAGCCAAAACTTAACCCACCCACAGGAGCATGGTAATCTAAGATCCTGAGGAAAGGGAAGCATCCTCAAATGATTAGAAAAAGAAGCAAGCATTTTTGGGGAGAGTGGTTACAAACAGAAAATGTGGGATGCCAAGAGGAAAAAAGTGGCTGTAGAAAAGTTGGGAGCTTTCTTTCATGTGGAACACTCTCTGGAGACCTAGGGTCTGCAGATCTATATTATGAGGACTTCAAAGTAGGAAAAATACACTCTAGAGAATCCACAAGACATTTAAGCAGTTGTGAAGAAACTTCTATTTACTTCTTAGATAAAACATCAGGAACATTTT
The DNA here is from genome assembly GCF_002007445.2 of Ailuropoda melanoleuca. Taxonomy (NCBI): domain Eukaryota; kingdom Metazoa; phylum Chordata; class Mammalia; order Carnivora; family Ursidae; genus Ailuropoda; species Ailuropoda melanoleuca. The sequence continues at coordinate 75,048,361 of NC_048231.1, forward strand.
AATACATTGATTGATATTGGTGCCCTGTCTTGGTATCTATTGAAAAGGTGATTCTGGACCCAATTCAACTGTGTGGGGTTGGAGAGTTCCTCTCACATCAATAATTCTCTGTATACCAGCAGTGTGCCCTACAATTCAACTGCATTCCAATACTATCTACGTGGAGATAGGTCCAGATCCCACAGGTTCAGTCCTCTAAGAGTGCCTCCTCCCAACATCAGAAGCCAGTTGAACATTCAGGTTATCACCTGTGCTTTTGACTGACCGGCTCTAGATGGGGGATTCTAACAACCCCTACCTTAGGTTTGATAAATTTGCTATAGTGGCTCACAGAACTCAAGTGATACATTTAACTTACTAGCTTACTTGTTTATTATAAAAGGATATAACTCAGGAATAGCTAGACAGAAGAGATGCACAGGGCAAGGTATAAGGAAAGAGCATGGAGTTTCTATGACCTTTCTAGGTGCATCACTCTGCCCAAATCTGCATGCTCACCAACCTTAGAACTCTCCAAACCCCATCCTTTTAGACTGGTTTTTTTTTTTTTTTTTTTGGAGGTTTCATGACATTGGCGTGATTGATTAACTCATTAGCCATTGGCAATTGATTCAATCCCCAGCCTTTCTCCTCTATCTGGAGGTCAGGGAATAGGACTAAAAGTTTCAAGCCTCTAATCACATGATTGGTTCTCTTAGCAACCAGCCCCATCCTCAAGTGGCATAAAAGTAACCTCATTAACCTAAGAAACAACACCTCTGTTACTCTCATCACTTAGAAAAGCCAAGGGTTTTAGGAGCTCAATGTCACAAACAGGGACAAAGACCAAATGTATATTTCTTATTATAAATCACACTATCACATTATGTAAGAAAGTCATACGTCACATATTGCATGTGAGACAAGTGAGAGAATTAAGATATACTAAAAAAGTAGTTCTCCAAGTGTGGTCTCCAGACCAGCTTTCAGGATGGGGCCCAGCAATCTGTATTTTAAGGAGCTTTCCAACGGATTCTGATGTTTATCACCATCATCATCACCATTATATCATCATCATCTTACTAAACATATATACTCAGCATTCAAAAAAGGAGAAAAGAATGAATCTGGGCTTACTAGGCTCTTCAGAAAAGGGAATTAAGAATTCAGTAAATTTTCTTGACATCTGTACATTTCCAACATTTCTAATTATGTTTTAAGGGGTCTCTCTAAAGCAGAGTCAATCCTTGAGGCATGATCAGCAGCAGGATCAAACAAGACCTTAGTGAAGATATATCTGGGTAATGCATCCCAGTGTCAACCAAAGTATTGATATTTTTATGTTTATATTCTGCCTCAGTTCTTTAGAATCAGATTGATACAACTTTGAGCATTAGTTATGCTCTCTTTGTGACCACTCTTAACTCCTTCTCTTTCTAATCATTTGAGGATGCCTCCCTTTCCTCAGGATTAATTAGCTTTTCAGGCTCCTGTGGATCTTATAAACTCCATGTTCTACCTTTTCTCACATCTTCAGCTTCAACAAGTTACTTCTATGGGTCTCAATCACCTTGCCAAGAAAATGGGAATAATTATATCTATTTCATGAGATTGGTGTGAAGATTAAATAAGATTACTCTTTCAGTAATTTAACATAATGCTATATATAATTATGGTATGCACTTAAGAAAAAAAAATGTTCTCTTACTGCCCTTTCTAGAATCTGAAAAAGTATGAGATTCATTCGGGTATTGCTGAGCTCAAAGTGATATATAAAATTAAAAAAAATGAAATTTTCATATGGTCTGTGCTGTATAAAGTTGGAATAGCTTCAACACTATGGAGTATTAAAGACAACTGTCTATCGTCTGCCTACAGAATGGCTGCCATAGCTGAGCTGCTAATTAAGCTCATAGTGGCACATCATAAGGAATAGATGATGCTTTTGGCCTTGGGGATACTTCATTTCATGTGGTAGTTGAACATTTTAAAGTGATTTTTCTTAAATAAGAGAAATAGAATATTGCAGATAAAGTTGAAATTCCTTTTATTACATTCTCCTCAAGAGTAATCACTACCCTAAATTTGTTATGGATTCTTCCAGTCTGTTTTTACACTTTTAATATATGAATGTATACATAAACTCTATCTTATATTGCTCTGTGTGTTTTTAAAATTACATAATCTCTATCATACTATATGTATTATTTAGCAAGTTGAATTTTCACCCAATATTTAGAGATCTAGTCTATCCATGTTAGGTACATATTGCTTATTTAAAAGCTTGCCATATGGAATTTTGGTTGCAGAAATGGAAGAAGAGCCACTTTAACCCTTGCAAAAAGAACCAAACTAACTTCAGATTCATGCATTTTTGGAACCCTTTAGAGAGCTTGAGTTGGAGAGCAAACAACTGTTCTAAAATCTAAAAAGAGTTGATCTCTAAAAAGAGTTGAACCTGAACAAGCAGATTCTCATGCTGGGCAAAAGTAATAGACATGTAAAGAGTTAAGCTAGAAGAGTTGATAATTTAGTGAAGGCCAAGCATGAGTTGATGGGACAGTGTGAAACCCTGAGAACAACAGAAATTGCAAGGTCCATACCCTCTTACAGGCTCTTTCTCCACAGTTACCACCAGACAGAAAGTTCAAAAATCTAAAAATATTATCCATTGTGTACAAGGCTTTAAAAAAGGGAATAGCAGCCATTCAGGAGGGATAAGCAAATTCTGCCTAGAGCCTTCTCCATCTTCAGTATGGAACAAACCCTCAAACTGTGTGGGAAAAGATGACAAGTGCTACTGTTGTAAAAACTGCCCCCCAAAATCATTGTTGCTGGGAGAAAAGGACAGGAGGGAAAAAAGGGAGGGGCATGATGGTGAGCTGGAGCCACAGCTACGGGTGAGGGAAGGACAGAACTGAGAAGGTCATACCCCCAGGATTCGGAGACACAATGCTTCCTTGTCAGAGGCTTAATCATAATAATAGGAAACATACTTCCTCATACCCTCTACCACCAAGCTATCAACCTTCAAAGACAACAGAAAACTGCTGGAAGAGAGACAGGACAGGAAAACAAAATAAACAAAGAGACCCACTCTGAAGCACAGCACAAAAGGAAGACCCAATTTCAAAACTAAATAGACACTGCTTTGGTAAATCAACACCTACACAAATTGAAGCCTGTGGTGGTACACAATGGTGAACTATAGCAACAACAAATCTCAAACCCAGTCCAAACCCTATCTACAGTAATTCAAAGCCTGCATCAAAAGATTAACAGAACTTTTGCTGATTCCAGGCATAAAAGTCATTAACTTCAGTCTCTACTATTTTATATAATATGCCCAACTTTTGACAATAAATAACGAGGCATAGAAAAGGCAAGGAAAACATGCTCAGAAAAGACAAAACAATTATCAGAACTTAACTCAGCTATAACGAAGATGTTGGAACTACCAGGCAAGAAATTTTAAGTAAATATAAGTTATGTGTTAAAGCTCTAATGGAAATGCTGGACAACATGCAAATTAAAGGGTTGACTTCAATAGAAGAGAGAGAAATTATGAGAAAGAGAGAGAAGAAAGTGCTACAACCAAAAAACAGAGGGCTAGAAATAAAGAATATCTTCTAGGGAATCACCTGGACATTCCACAGAGCAGAGGAAAGAGAACAGAGGAAAGAATCAAAGAAGTTGAAGATACAGCAAATAAATTATCCAAACTGAAATGCAAAGGGAAAAAAGAATGTTTTTTTTTTAAAAAAGGAAAAAAGAGTATGCAAGTTGTGGGACAATATCAAATACTCTAATATACATATGACTATACTCGCAGAAGAAAAAGAGAGAAAATAGGTCAGAAGAAAATATTTGAAGATATAATGTCTAAGAATTTTCCAAAATACACACATTTTGGAAACCCAAAGAACACCAATAAGGATAAGAAAAATACCAACCTAGCCTCCAAAAAAAAAACTTCCTAGGCATACCTTATTGCTGAAAACAAAAGACAAAGGAACTATTTTGACGACAATCAGAAGAAAAAAAGGAACATTATATTTAGAGAGACAAGGCAAAATTTAGTGCCAACTTCCTGTCGGAAACCTAGCAAGTCAGAAGACAATGGAATAATTTTCTATTATCACTTTATATTTTCTCAGTTCCAAAATGACCATAAATTTCTTGATATATGAAAATAGAACTAAGCCCTTTATTTTTCTTTTGCTAGTTGGTATGATGTTAAGTTTTGTCAGTGGAAGGCACCAGAGAGATGTTACAGGAGGAGGTAATTCTGGAATTCTGATGAGTTCTTAGCAGGTTCTCACAGTGTCCTTTCCTCATGTCCTGAAGTGTAGGGGGCTTCTCCAGCATACAGCTACTGATGTGAATAGTGACCAGCAACACCCAAGAGCCTGGAGCTTCCCCACCAACTCCCTGGGGTGGTTTAATAGAAAAGTGCCTTCAGTGAGATACATTGCTATGAACAGCCTTTCCTGGCACCCTAGAGGCCAGGAAAGGTCCACATGGTGGATTTCCATCACATTCTGCCAGGGCAGCACCATAGCTAATTCTCTAACATTCAGTGAGCTAGAGTCATAACCTTTCCAATAATTCTATATCTTAGTCCTAGGAAGAAGGCTCTTCTTTGGGTGTTCTCTCTCAGTCCAAGAGATAGAAGCTATTCCTTACACTTTCTATTCCTATACTCTTTATAATTTTCTTAATTAAAATTAAACAAGCCAAACTTGTTTCTCTGATTCTCCAAGTTAAGAATTTCTTATCTTTAAGTTAATAAGTCTTTATAATAAATGCTACTTATTCATATTACTGTGTGGTTTCTGTCTTGTTAACAATTATAATACAATACTGCAAAGACTCAAGTGGCCCTCTAGGCAGCTCTCCTCCACAAAGGACCCCTTCCACAGTTCGTCTCTTCATTATTAAATCTTTCACTTCTAGGTGTTCAGAGAGACACAAAGAAACAGAGAGACAAATAGAGGTAGCTTAGAAGTGGTTTACATGACTTTTCCTCACATTTTAAGGTCCCAATCTAGATGCCAAGGAGGCTGAATAATATAGTATTTCTATATTCCTAGAAAGAAGGGATGAACTTGGTAAGCATTTAGCCAGTCTCTGCAACAACATATGAAACTTCCAATGCTCTGAACTGAACGATATAATACCTCTCTCTACCACCCATGAATCTTCCCCATCCTTCATCTCGTCTTCAGTAAATGTTACGACCATTCACCTGTTTATCAAGCAAAAACTCTGTGGTCATCTATAATGTCTAGCTCTCTTACACTTCAAATCACTGAATTCTGTTACAAAACTAACTAACTTCATCTTACCCAAGCCGTGTGAATCTCTGGCCTGGACTATTGCAATGAGCTAATTCCTAGCTGACCTCCCTGCTGCCACTCTTTTCTCTGCAGTATATTCTTCTCAGAGAAAGCGGAGGCATCATCTAAAACCTAAAAAGATCACATAATGATTCCACCCTCATCCCATCGGTGGTTTCCCATCTCACTTAAGACTAAAATTTAAAGTCCTTTCATGGCCTCCCAGTTCCTACATGGTCTGATCCCCAGTTACCTTCCCTAGCCCTTCTTCCCCTCTGACAGTATAGGAGTTCTTGCAGTTTCCATCTCTAAGTTTCTTCTCTTGTTTCCTATTCCAGCAATGATCATTTCTCTGTTATTTTAATTGACACATTTTCTACATTCAGACAAAAGTTTTACCATCTCAGAAAATCCATCTCAGTCATCAGTCTAAAATATCACCTTCTATTTTGATTGATTTAGATTTGTCATACGACTAATCATTGCCAGACATTACTATATTAATCTCTTAATCACTAGAATATAAGCTCCATGAAACAAGGACCTTGCTTTCTGTTTGTTCACTATAAAACCAGTATGTCTAACAATTCTGCGAAATGAAGGGCTTAATTAATATTAGTTGAGTGAATGCATTCATGTTAGACTTGAAGAGAAATCATTTGTCAGCCACATTTGGAGGGTGGATATATGGTGGAAAAAGAAAACAACACTGAAAAAACCTTGAATCTTTTGTGAACAAGGAAACAATGTATGGCACAATTTGGAAACTGTCCAAGTTTCAGTGAGGTGGGAAAATCAAATGCGAAAGTACTAATGATAAAACATGAGGACCAGGAAGTAGACAGGGATTACTTACAGAACTGGGGAGTTTGGATTTTATTACAAGCAGAGTAGGAAGTCATTGGAAGTTTGGCTTTAGTAGGAAAGCCACCAGGTCAGATTTATGGCTTAGGACTATCATATTGGATGCAATGTAAGAATAATTGAAAGAGAAGGGAAACTGAAGGAAGAAGACACCAATTTTGAACAAAAGGTTAGATATGACTGGCTTGGACTAGGATGATGGCAGTTGGGATAAGGAGAAACGGAGGGGCATCTGGGTGGCTCAGTCAGTTAAGTGACAGCTCTTGATTTCAGCTCAGGTCATGATCTTGAGGTCCTGGGATTGAGCCCCTTGTTGGGCTCCCCATTCCTCAGGGAGCCTGCTTGAGGATTCTCACTTTCCTTCTCCCTCTGCCCTTCCCCCAGCTCATGCTCACTCACTCTCTCTTTCTCTCTCTAAAATATAAAAAGAGAGAGAAAAAAAATGGAAAAATTCAAAAGATATTTCAGAAATAAAAATCAACAAAATATAAATTTGCCTATTTATTTATTTATTTATTTATTTATTTATTTATTGTTTTTGCCATTGTTTTTAATGTGGATATGAGGAAAATGTTCTGTTGATCTTCAGATAAAGAACAGGTAAATTTCATCTCCCTACTTAAAAAAACAAAAAAAACCCCTGAAAACCCAAACTCAGTTTCTAGTTCTTGCCCTCAATCATAGAGAAAATGTTAATAATTAGTCTCTTTAAATTTGATAAAAACACAGTCTAGGTTGAAAATAAAAGTTTTCTTTTTTTCTTGGGGCACCTGGGTGACACAGTCAGTTAAACATCCAGCTCTTGATTTTGGCTCAGGTCATGATCTCAGGATCCTGAGATTGAGCTCCATGGTGGGCTGGGCATGGAGCCTGCTTAAGATTCTTTCCCTCTGCCCCTCCCCCCATCTCTCTCTCTCTCTCTCTCTCTCTCATTCTCCCTCCCTCTCTTAAAAAAAGAAAAAAGTTGTTTTCTTAAGAGTCATGAAAATGAAGACTGTCATTCCATTTGTTAATTTAAATGAACGATGTCTGGTGCGTTCAGTAGGTCAAGGAACCACCCTTCCTAAAGACTGCCCAAATACTGCATATCGTGCTATTTAAAGTGTTCTAAGGCTGAACAACATTCACAAACCCTTGAGAGTAAAACAGATAAATGCCTGCCAAACACTAGGACCTATTTAAATATTATTATAACATGCAATGTAATTGGAACAATTCAATCTCCTGGAAAACGCAACAACCGGTTTCCCTGCTTGGTACCAAGGAAAGTGAATGTGAACTGCCCAGGATGCACAACTTTTATCTCTGGTATTCTGCAAACAAAGAACTGCTACTACATAAAATGTAAGCGAAATATGTTAATGCAATTTTACATTCATAATTGCTGCTTTGTTTCTCCTCAAACATGGATCAGAAGACCATATAATTTACCTTTATAAATATAGAAGTATAGAAGACCATGCCTTTGTAAGTATAGATAGGTGGTTAGGGTTGGGAGGGAGTGGTAGAGATGCTGAAGCCAATCCCATCGTTTTAGAGACTGTAATCTGAAATCAAGCATGGTTTCAATAACAAGATCCTTTTTTCCTATACTTTCAAAAGCTCCCCTGCAAAACTAGCTATGAAAGTTGTGGGACCCACTGCATAATTAAAATGTGAAGTCCCTCGTTCAAAAATTATTAAGAATTTCAAAATAGCAACAGCAGAACATTAAACTCAGTGTGAGGCTCTTTGGAGCATGGGGTCCCATGCAAGCCCTCAAAACCAGTCCTACTCCCATATTTGAACAAAGAGAGTTTCTAATTTTGATCATTATTTGTAAATGACAGCTCAGATGAATTTTCCTTTCAATTTAGATTGTTCATCCTATAATTCTGTTTCTCCAGCCAGGCAGACTGTGTCCCTACCAACACAAACTGATCTAATGTGATTGACCAGAAACCTGGACTTTTCTTCATCCCACTCACTACAAAAGCAAACTTTAATAGATTCTTACAAATTGTATCATGTAAAAATACTCTCATCTCTTTAATAAGACTCAGGTGCAGTACAGATTTTTCATACTGAGTTATCCACAACCTCTTTCAAATCGTTGGAAAAAAATGCACCATCACTGCTGGTTCAGCAGTTTTAATGGGCATGACCAGTCACTCCAACCTAAAACACTGGTCGATTAAGGGCGGTAGGTGTTAAAAGTCAGATAAGCCAGTGTTGTATTGAATTTGCTGATCAATGCAATCAAATGGCTAATCTAGAAATCCTTTGCTATGCCAGGGTTGGTGATGTCATTGGCTACTGCAGCAGTTTAGCAAGGGCCTGGTGAAGATGCCCTTGGTGGTGACACCATTTCCTACTACAGCCCTTCCCACCAGCTTGAGCTCCTCCTTTTCTCTCCCCTCAGGGCTGCTTATAATTTCAAGCAGGTAGATTCTGCTTCTACCTATACCCCGGGCTCTACAGCCTCGATTCCTGCCCCCCCTTTTTTTCTTTTCCTATCTTGTTACACCTCTCCACTCAACCCTCATATTAGTGCCATGCTACCACTCCTTTAAGGGCACGTGTATACACATACACACACCACAGAAACACACACACACACCAGTCCTGCACTAAATTCTCCTGTCTAACCAGAATTCTGAATGTGGGTAGTTGAAGAGCAAGGGCTTATGATGAAATTCAGATACAATTTCCACATACTCACAAAGGACAGCTGGTGGGTATAGCTTTTATTCAGCATGAGATAAAGTAGAGAAAATCAGCCTATGGAATTATCTTTCTGCTACTTTATCATTGAAACCCCAAACAGCAGTTTTGACCGCTATTATTTTCCTGTAACAAGCTTCATTTAACCAATGTAATATTGCCTTTGAAGCCAGGCCTATTCAATGTGAGATGAAGTGGAGATGAGTCAGTTACTTAGTGTCTTTGAGTATCATTGATAAGGTCTTGTTTTTTTTAAGTAAAATTATTCAGCAGCTTTTACTATGCAAATCTAACTTACCACACTTTTCTGTCTTCTTTTTCTGTTAATAAAATTTTGTTAAATTCACACTATCTCTGAGCCATTCTGTCCTTCACTTGCAAAAGTCAATCTCTGTGGTCCATAATTGAAATTTCTTCTTTTTCAAACTATTAACCATTCTAAAATAATCACTTTCAATCTATATTTATTCCTTTCTTATTCATAAATAGGCAAAAACATCATTCCAACTTTAAAATAAATCAATCATTAATATTCATATGAGAGTTAGATTCCTAATAGTATGCCAACCAATTCCTTATAAGTCAATCATTTATTTAATCTTAATTTGTGTCCTAATTGCTTAAATAGATTTGCTTGACTCCATTACTGTGATTTTTTTACCCTTATTTATGCAAAATATCTTTTGTATATATTTATGTGTATATCAAATAAAAGCCTTTGAAAATGCTAAACCACAAATCTAATTATATCATTATTTCTGTAGTCATGCATATATACACATACACCCTCAAAACAAAATGGAGAATTAATTCAATCTTATGTTTGTTTTGGTTAAATTTGAGCATGAAATGCAACATATTTTTCATATCTCAAGTTCTGCTAAATTCCTTCGTTTTGACAGCAAATGGACCAGTTCTATTTCTTTATTTCTAGAACCAGAGGGTGGGGGGTGGTAGGTCAGGTAGAATTTATTATGACCTCAGTTTCTCAAAATTACTAGACTGATAAAAATATTTATTTGAGAAAATAAGTAACAAAGGACTGGAAATTCTCATATTACTTTCTTTAGGATCAAGATCATGTTTTTAATTGAAACTCCTCTGGGTTCTGTAAGAGGTAATGTCACAGATGGTATCTGTCTTGTCAGCAGGTACACACAAAAATTTTGCGGTGCTTGCCTATCAAACATTCATAGAAGTTGTCTTCTGCTTATATTCTGATAGCCAGTACTGAAGAGTTTGCTGGTGATATTCCAAATTTTACTTATTTATTTTTTTAGTAATCTCTACACCCAATATGGGGTTCAAACTCACAGCTCCAAGATCAGGAGTCCCAGGCTCCTCCAACTGAGCCAGTCAAGTACCTCTAGCTGGTAATATTCTTAGTAAAATTTTCTTTGCTTAGTCCTTTCAACTAATTTCTACCACGTGATTATAATTGGATTCAATAAATCAAATGGAATAATTCATATTTCAATGTATTATTGTATCAAACTTCCTTTGCAGAAGCAAACAAACTCATGGTCATGTTTGAGACCTATCCTCATTTTATGGCTAAACATTTGGGGCTGAGCTAAGTAAAAGAGTTAAATTTTCCCTATAACATTTGCCCCACATTTAACTATTATTTTTGTCTTCTACTAGATTTTTAATTAGGCTATTTCCCAGATTTTAAGGTCTTGCTGTGGTATGATATGGCAGAAAGAACCTGCCTTAGTCCATTTGGGCTAATCTAACAAAATACCATAGACTGGGTGACTTACAAACACAAATTAATTGCTTACAGATCTGGAGGCTAGAAAGTCCAAGATCAAGGTGTCAGTAGATTTGGTATCTGGTGAGAGCCCACTACCTAGACAGCTTTTTTTTTTTTTTTGCCATAACTTCATTTATGGAAGGGGTGAAAGACCTCTTTCCTTTATATAGGCACTAATTCCATTCGTGGCTACTATGGCTAATCACTGCCCAAAGTTCCCATCTCCAAATTCTATGACCTTGGGGGTTCAGATTTCAACATTTGAATGGGGGGGGTAATGAACATTCAGACAGTAGCGGAGACCAGGAATTAAAAAAAAAAAGTGATCCATTCTGGACTATAGCCCAGAATCTGTGCTGTCACCAAGGATATCACGTAAACTTTCTAGTATTTAAGCCCCATTTCTGACAAAAAGGCATATGGTACCCACCTAATTAGTTGTTGATGAAGAGGATCCAAATGAAGAAATTGCATTAAGGTGCTCTTACCAAGTGTGAACCTAATATAAATGTCTCCAGAGGCCATTATTAAAATATGAAGAAGGGAGAAATGGTTGTTCAGGAAAGGGGACTGGCCATCTAAAGATACTCCATCAAATACATTAGCAGAGTATCAATCCATCCAACTGTCTGGGCTCTTAGAATAGGAATGAGAATGAACCCAAGGCCAACTGGTGCATTAATAAAGAAATTAATTTAATCATAAAGTCTTTTCAAAGCCACAAAACCTGTGTTTGAATTCTGGTTCTCTTATTAGCTGTGCAGCTGTATGTAAATTATTTAGGCTCTCTTTGTCTCATTTAGTCCATCTGTAAAATGGTAGTAATAAACCTGCATCACAGGGTTATTGGTGAAACTGAATGAGTTAATGTATTACAAATGCTCATAACAGAGCTTGACACACGGTGCTTTGTGCTGGTCATTTTTGTTACTACAAATTAGCACGTGTTACAGAGCATATGCCATTTGGTTGAGACCATGACTGTTGAGAATCAGGCCACAGCTAATGGGACAATAAAATACAGAGTTTATATAGTCCAACTACTTGTTTTCAAAGCAATGGGTAATTTACTTAATAACTGTGACAAACCTAAGTGATAATTAATATCATGCAATAGACTGGGTGTTTTAAGCCTGGGAGTAAAGATAAGAATTCAAGAGCTGACATCAAAAAGGCAGGTCTTCAAATTTTAGAATCCTTGACTCTCCAGGGATGGGAGATGAGATACAGAACAAGGTAATGTTGGGGATAGAGAGGACTCACTCTCCCTAACTCTGTTCTGTAAACATTTCAGTTGGATTGACAGAACCTTAAAGACAGTACAGACATTAATGAGAATTAACACACATAACATTAAATGAAATAATGGTTATAAAGAGCTAAGAACTTAAATTAGGTTTTGTCATTAATAGTTATGTGGGTGGTCCTTATCATTTGTGCCTTAAATTCTATAAAGTCAGGAATTCTATCTCTTCTGCTCAATGCTACCAGATCTGCATGATGATGAGTAATAAAACACAAAATACAACTTCCAAAGAATACTGGAATACAATGAAATCTTTGTGGAAGTGCCTTAAAGGCATATCAAGGAGGCAGTTAAATTCCTTAACACAGTTAAATTCCTTAACACGTAACAAATGCCCTCAAGACCCTTCCTACCTTTTTCTTATACACTCTCATAATCTACTCCCTCCAAATGTCTTATTTCTCTTTTTCAACTTCAGGCCAAGTTGGCTCTTTCTCCCTCCTACTCTTTCTAATCTGAACCAACATAGCTTTTCTCAGCATTTTACATTCTCTCTTCCAGAATTCTCCTTAGTAGATAGAAGAGGAAAAGCTGTGAAAACACAGGCCTATATGGAACAAAGTGCAGAATGAAAGAAGACCTAAATGCATAAATTCCATTCAGCAAAGACATATTTTGGTAGTTTGGACTGGATGTTTGGAAATGAATTAAAACCCAATGCCTATCCCAGATAAGAACAGAATGCACAAGTGGGTTAAGCAGGAATTCAAGAGATTATTTCATATTGCAAAAAATCTGAAGTAAAGAATCAAAGCCTTATTAGCAGGATTTATTATTTTAACTCAGGTTCAGATTCAAGTGATTCTTCAAGAGCTCCTTTCAGTCTCCTGGCCTCTGTTTCCCATGTCACTCAACTCTTTCTCTCAGATATTTTACTGAGTCCCCACCTCTCCCTTTAACATGCTCAAAAATGCAAAATTGCTCTTTAATTTTTCAATTGTGATTATTTTTCTTTGCCTTTTGGGTGTGTTACTGTAAGGGAATCATTCTAAAGTTCTCCATCTCATGGTTGCTTTTCTTTTTAAATACAATAGCCACAGATTACTTATTATTGCAGCTTTTAGATGCACCTGAAATCATGCTTCTCTCCTAAGACTCCACAAAAAGTACATTTTATGTTAAAAGACTAAATTGTTCTGGAGATTAGTACAGAAATTAATTCAGGTTTTAATTTTCCTCATTATAAGCCATTATAAGTCCCCTCCCTAGAACAATATATTCTATCAGGAAGAGTCCTTTAATAACCTTAACCCAAATTCGAGAGGAAGGAGGAAGAGAGAAGTTTTGTAAAGAGAGAATTTTAAGACATCAAAAAATGACCAACAGGCAGAGAAATGCTTTTAGGAAAACAAGATCTCTCACCTCATGCACAAAATGTTAGGGCCAGAATTAAAAAGGAAGAGTAGCTCAGCTTCCTAATTACTAGCCTTGGGCCTTTTACAAACGGAGAAAAATGGATTCCCCTGAGGTTCCTCACATTTGGTCCTTTGATCGAGTTTAGTTACAGAAACCTGAATGCTTAGTGCATCCTGAATGTTTGTTTTCATTTAATTTTCAGCCAAGACACTGGACATTGATTTCCTCTTGCATTTTATTTAAAGTGAATTCACGATTGTGGATGGAAAAACCAGAGCCAAAATCTTTGCCCTGAGCATAAACCAAAGTAAAATTAAAGCATTTCTGAGAGTGTGAGTTGTTCTGTTAAATTTGCTTTTAAAAAAAATCATCAAGCAATTGCATTGCTGAAATGGATCAGACATGGAGGCAGAAATCAGACGAGAAACTCGCGGTGTGCCAACTTGTGCGGTATAATTTTCACATCAAAGAACTTCAAAATGGGATTTTTGCAAGTATTTTAACTTTCAGCTCGCTGACTCAAATCCTTTCTGGAAGTAAGCAGGTTATAAATTACAACTACATAAATAAATAAATCTCATGGTAGTATCCAGATATCACCCAGTTCAAGGTTTGCCCACCTCATCCTCATCCCATCCTTCACGTCATAGCTCCTTTCCTTCACAAAACTGGGTGGGTGTGTGGAAGAAGAACAGGCATGTGCTCAAAGGTTTCAAAAAGAGGACTGGAGGGCTAATTAACACTGATAGTTTGGTGTGAGGAGAGGGTTGTATGTGTTGAGGAGATGAGGCCAGAAATATAAATTCAGATGAGTTTGAGAAGAGCTTCTGTGCTATTGTAAGGATGTTTTCCTGTGCACAATGCCATCCTAGAAGCTGGATCATTTACAGTTGGTTTATAGCTTACTTCTGTTCTGAGCTATCTGTATGAGCTGCTTAATTATTCTGACATCAGTTTATTCATCTATAAATTATGGAATTTGGATTAAAGCTGTACGTTTCATGTGTATTTATATGTAATATGTATAATACATTATAGGTATTATGCACCTACATGTGCACGCATGCACACGCACACACACACACTCACATTCTGAAGGAAAAAATAAGTAAATGCTAATACAATTATAGATTTTGATTCTTAATAATTATTTGGAATGTAAACATCTCTGCAGTGGCTAAGCTTTTCAGCTGCATCCTTCACCATAAAGTTCCATTTATTCTATTTATGCAATATGTCCTAGGTTTTCTTGATCCTTTGCTCTTCCTCACTTTGTGCCCTCTGCAACAATTCTGATCTCATAACATCTATTAAAATCACAGCCATCCCTCAGACGCCAGCATAAACTCTCCCTCCTTCAAGAAATCTTCTAGGTATCCTCACAGTAAATTTAGAATCATATTTCCTCAAATTCCCAGGGTGTGTTTACACTCCTTGTACCTATTCTGTCTTCACTTAGAGCTCCTTGTGAGTCATTGTTCCTTACTAGATTATCAGGTACTACAGGAAGGAATAGTTCCATGCTCATGTTTGTCACTTTCCCATACACTTTCCCTAGTAACACCAAATTATTCTGTGGTTAGAAGTTGTTCAATAATAGTCTGTGAAACTGTACTGAATGCATAATTTGGATCATTTGATAGAGAAAGCTACAATGTTACTTATCAGTGCTTACATACATTCAGGGCTTCACTGAAATTAATTTTTATGCAGTAAATAGGAAAATATAAATAAACCGTGTTTACAGGGGCAAGAAAGAAATTCTTAACAGATTGTGTTAGGGGGAGTGGGTGCATATTCTTCTCCAGAAATTTCTCAAAGGTCTGTTCCCATTTTATGAACTAATCATCCTGCATTTTTCTATCATGGTGCATCTTCCTCATCAAATATGAATTCGTGCAGGGTAGTGCTTATACAGAGTAACTACATGAGAAACTTGAGGACCAGTGTTCTAGAACCAGATCTTCCTCTCCATTACAGTTTAAATTGGGCATGTACCTATTGAACTACCACGTCCTCTTCTATAAAATGGGAAAAGGAATTCCTATGTTTTCCATTTGATAGGGTTCTTTTAAAAATCAAGAGATGAATGTTCAAAAACAAATCACAGATTTTATTCCATCCATTTTTTTTTTGAGTTCCTGAGTATGTAGTGGAGATCAATCCTTCCTAACTATGTACATGTTGTTTTCTGTAAAAATCCATTCTCCTCTCTTATGTGATTTTTTCTAATTTTCCTTATAAAATGCAGCGCAATGATTATCTTCTCAGGAAGACTTCATAGAAGCCCACACTTGCTATATGCTCTATCACAGCTCTTCTTGTGCTGAATCATAATCCATGATTTAATTATCAGTCTCCCTCATGATGATGCAAAATCCTTGACTGCAGGAGCCAAAACCTGGATAACCATGAAATCTTTAACACATTGGTGTTTCGTAAATGTTTATTGGCTGAATAAACTTTGAATGACATCTCAGATTTGATCCAATCTCTTATGAGCTGGGTACAGTGATCTAGTTTTCAATTTTGTGAAAGCTGTGATCTCGTTTCATAATATTGCCAGTGGTGGACTTTGAATCTGAGATCCGGTAGAGAGCCCAATTCATATTTGTTATAAGGGTATCTTACCTCCAGAAGGTTTGCCTTTCTCTATTTTGTTCTATAGACACTTCACAAAATATTTCTTAGGAATAATAGTGAGGGAAAAAAATGAAAAAGAAAAGAAAAAGAAAGAAAGAAGCAGCTTGGGCACAGGGCCTGCTTTGTAAAAAGGCATGCTTAACTTGGTAATTTATTTTTCTTAAATTTCTCCCTAATCCTGTTTCAATATGCTAACCTCCCTTGTTTCTTGATCAAGCCTGTTTTCGAATTGTTTTGTACACAATAGCCTCCCACTCTGGAGAGGTGACTAAACTTTAATGGCTGCCTAAGGTCCCCCCACACAAAGTACTTAAAGACACAGAAATATGGGAACAGAATAGGCCATAAAGATAAAATGCATTATTAAATGGCATTATTGTCATTGTTATTATTCTCCCATCGAACAAGGAGATGAAGAGCTGAATTGCACACCATATGGTAATTGCTTGGAAGATAACCACAACTTACGGTCGCACCTTCAGCATGCAATGACATTGTTTGCTGCATTTCAGGTGCCAGTGTGGCAGAAGGCCAACCCAGGAAAGATGAACTGGCAGAGAAAGAATGACAGACATTAGGCATAAGTACTTTTCATGTCAAGCCTTTGGCATGTTCATTGTCGAAAAAATCTGTTCTCAGAAAAGCCTTCCAAAATACGCAAGTTATGCTATGAAGGCATATGACAACTTCTGCCGTCCAGGGATATGTTAATATGGACCATCCTGGGAGATGCCAACTCACAGCCAAGATAATGGGTGATTCCAGATGTCTGTCCAAACCCATTCCTAGTGCCCACGGGAAGTTTGGAAATTTTTAAAAAATGAACATTTATATGGAAGTTTTTAGTGTGCAATGATATTCTCTACCGGTGGTCAATTTTGAAAGGGAAAAAGAACAACATGAACCTTTACATTTTAGTATGTACAATCTTCCATTATTAGGATCTGATTTAAATCATAGGTTTGAATTGTCCCCCTTCCAGTAAGAAGGTAAACTTTTTCAAAAAGGGGGAGTCCTATTTTAGATAATTTAAAAAATACCTTAGTTTGAACAGTGTTGTTTGGATCACTAAGTGTTATTTTCACACATGACATTATTTTACTGAATCTTCCCAAGAGCATCACCCTATAAACATTTTCCATTTTCTTTCCAGATGAACCACCTTAGGGAAACAGAAAAATGACTTGCCCAAAGTCACTCAACTGGATTTTACTGGGGGTAGAACCCAAATCTATTTCCCATTTTCAAGTCAAATGACCTTGAGCAATCTGGCTTATGTCAGTAAGATATCATGTATTATAATTTTCTTCTGGGAACCAATATGGTAGCTCCAATATTGTTAGACTTGGGAATCTAACAAATGGAATGCCCTTTATAAATTATAAGACATATATATGGGCTTACATATCTGTTTGATTATTAGAAAAATAAATAAGCATGATTATCCCATATTTCAAAAAGGAAAATGAAGTGCTCAAAGACATCAAACATGCCCTCACACAACTATTACTCCAGCTGATCTCTTTGACTTAGTTCATATTCCTGCCTTAAAAGAAATCAGCAAATCAAACTCTCTTCTCTACAGTGAGCTAGCCCTTCAAAATGTAATAGAACCTTAAATATAGAAATACTTTTGGAATTTATTCAGAACACTAGAAATCTCAATCCAAAAGCACAGCTGAATATTCATGGAGCGTTTTTATTTATCCAAACTTATCCTTGGAAAACACAATTTTGGAACGATAACCATAATATCTTGGGCAGCAAAATTATCTTATATCTAAACGTTTGCTGCTGTCATAGCTGTTGTTGTGTTATATGTACACACAAATACACACGTGAATATGCATATATGAGATTAAAAACACATTTAAAGCTCTAATTCTATTTTGTATGAATCTTTCACTCTTTCCTGGCTATGAAAACTTTCCTAATGAAGAAAGAAAAACTAAAATGTCTCTGTACTGAAGGAATTTATTGACTTGCTTGCCACTGTGAACTCAGTCCTGGTCAGGGCACTAAGGTTGTTAGGGAAAAAAATAAAAGATGTTTCCTAAGGATTGTGCACTTTCACAGGGAGAATCAAGGCATACTTATAAGAAATACAACAAATACAACCTATGAGTACGTGCTCAATAAGGCACTACAGTTATTTTAATAAATAACAAAGAGTAACAGGTTCATTAGTGAACATGCACATGTAAGACAAGCTCCTGACAAATCACCAAAGCCAGACAAATTGCCCTCCGGCTGCCTGGCCTTTGGGGTTGCAGGAGCCATTCAGTAGCTGTCTGCCCAAGTGCTCAGAGAAGTCCAGGGGAGCACTGCTTCAAGGTCTCTCAGGATGGCTGTACCACTTCTTTGCGCTTCCCTGGGGACTCAGTTGTGTCCCACCCAAATTCATTACACTGAAGCTCAAACCCCCAATGGGACTGTATTTAGAGAGAGGGCCTCCAGGGAGATAATTAAAGTTATATGACGTCATAAAGATGAGGCCCTGATTCAATAGGATTGGTGGCCTTACAAGAAGAGATACCAGAGAGCTCTCCCTCTCTGCCATGTAAGGAAACAGTGACAAGGACTCTGTCTGCAAACCAGGAAGAAGAATCTCACCAGGATGCAGAACAGTCATCACCTTATTTTAGATTTGCCAGCCTCCAAAACTGTGAGAAAATAAATCTTGGCTGTTTAAGCTGCCCAGTCCGTGGTATTTTGTAACAGCAGCCAAGCGGAATACAACAGACTTTGTCACAAGGGCACCACGAGGGCCTGATGGACTCATTGACTAAACTCCTGTTTGCTTACTTCACTCCAGCCACATGGACTCCTTTCTTTCTTCTCATATATGTCAGGCAGACTGATGCCATTGGCCACTGTGTATGCTGTATCCCCCATAACCAGCACAGCTTACTTCCTCATCTTTCTCAAGTCTTTTTGTAAATGGCACCTTCTTAGGAAGACTTCACCGACTACCTTAAATTGCAACCCCTGTCAATACTCCCTATACATTTTCTCCGTCTTTCTCCTTTGCATTTATCCAACTTACATTCTATATATTTTACTTATTAATTGTGTTTTTCTCTTTTCTCACTGGAATGGAAGCATCAAGATAGCAAAGATTATCAATTGTTTTGTTCATTGCAAAGGCCTCAATATCCGGCACATTGTACATGCCCAATAAATACGAACCATGTTGAATATAACGTTATCATAGAGCTTGTAAAATTCAGAAGGGATAAGAAAAGGCTAATAAGGGTTAGAAACCAGTGGCAAAGGAACAGATGTGGTGTTATAGTATATAGTTAATTTCCTGATTCAACAAGCAGTTCTTGAACACATACTGTATACTTGGTCTTAGAATTAGTGACCTTTAGAAGCTCACAGTCACAAAGGAGAGAGAGGAAACAAGGATGAGAAAAAGAGTAGAAGAGAGAACAAACAGAAAAGCAATGAAATGAAAATAAATGTAAGATAGTATTATTCCCTCTTCTCAGTCACAAATCAATTAAAAGATCACCCCTTGCTATTATTATTTTCTTTTTATAATTTTATTAAAGAATATACATTGTGTATGAATAGAATGGCAAAGAGAAGAGAAAAGGGGAAAGGATGAAACAATAAAATTATCTTTGGATCATCTACCAAGTTTAGATTTATTTCTTGACACATATGCAAAACCATAGTTAAAATGACAGTAAAAGGTACAGGAGGAAAGGGGGAGGGAAGAGGAAACCATATATTTTATAGATTAAGAAACCATCAAAATGACTGGTCAAAATTAATATAAAAAGACTAAAAGCAAGAAAAAATGGAACATCTGGCATACTGAGTCAATAACTGTGGTTTCCTCTAAAGGCATCTCAAGAAAGATAATTTCCAGAGTGGGAAGTAAGGTTATAAAGGAGAAGTGGATGCTCCAGAATTTCATTTTATCCACTTTGGAGGGGATAAATTAGGATTAGCATAAACATATCTAACACACCATATACTCTTCTTCTCCTTGATATATATTTGTTGTTATTCTTTCAATCCTGTCCTTCTGGGAATAGAAAGCTTTATGGAGATAGAACAGAAAGAAAAGCTGCTTAATGGGGCACACTACAGCAAACATTATTGATCAATTTTGTTTTACTTGTAAGAATGATTGAATGTGCAAGTAATTCAGATGTCATTTTGTAGCCTGAACATTTTATTTTCTAGAACGTGTGTTTTTTCTGAGAGAATTTATTTGAGAGAAAATAAAGAACCAGAGATGATATATTGAACAGGAAAAACATACCATTTGACAAGAAGATTTGTCTAGGTCACCCTCTTGATTTCATGGCACCATCTTGTATTATCAGTGGTGAAATTTTGCCAGCTCAAGGCTAAAACAAAGATTCTCTTCCAGCAATTCCCCTTTTCCCTTCCTTCCTAAACTCTTTATTCTTTTCCATCAAACCACTTTCTTTCTCTTCTGGCGCTTTGAACTTCTTCCTCAAAACTTGCTATAATAAAAAGATCTGATAAACTAATTTGTATTAGGTTGTAAATAATTGATAAGCTTTACTTGAAGTGTGGACACACTCTGCCTCCACCGTATCCATCTGCAAATACACATGCAACCATCCCTAAGCAGTTATATATTGTAAGAGAGGAATATAAAGAAAGTCAGAGTGATGTTCCAGTAATAGGCAAAACTGTGAAAGGAGAAAGTACCCCTTTCTCTCTGCATATGTCAGGTTAGTGGAGACTGACTTACTGTTGCTGCTGAAAGGAAATTATACAAGAATGTCCTAAACCATCTAAGAGTATAACCAACCTGTCTCTTTCTTCAAGATTTTAAAATTCCAAAATACTTTATCTTTGTGTACAACATTGAGACAATTGTTTGAAAACAAAAAAGAAAAAATGAACATCGAAACCATGCCTGACTCTAGATTGAGGCCAAATAGGCAATCATTATGAATGTAGCTTGAAGGAATCTCACTCAAAAACATCTCCCCTGTCTCTTTACCAAATTATCTGCTATCATCCCATTAGAAACTGTTCCCTTCAGGTTACAGAACAGTTTCTAGTTAAATTGAAAACTTCCCCGAAATATGAAACATAGGAAGTCCAATCAAAGATTAGCACTTTATGTGATTGGGGTTTAGTCCCTTTTCTAATACAACTAGCTAATATCAACTTCCTCAAAAAAGAAACCCACAGGTGGAATGTGCCTGGAAGGGAGAAGGCAATGAGAGGTTTAAGACCAGTGGTATCCTGGGTTCAGCTTTACAATCCTGAGTATTTAAGGAAAAGTATTGGAACCCAGGAAGAAGTGTCACCAGGACAAAAGATTCTAACAGAAAGCAAGTGAAAATGTTTGCTGATACTATGATAGTATCTGAGCAATGATTGTTGTGATTAAGGCATCATCTTTGTCCTCAAAGATTGTTTCTATACAAAACGGCAAGTTCTTTGATACATATATGGATTGGTTATCATGAAAGCCCTGAACTCAATACAGGTCAGGAGATCTGGGCTCTCCTTTACTAGTTGTGAATCCTTGAGCAAACCAGAATCTGTAACTTTCCTGAAGCTCAGTATCTTCATCTAACAACAGGGTAACAGCGTCTTTCTTTCTGGTAAGTTGTATTGCTATAAATAAAGTCTACATTTTTGTAGACTATAAAGCTGTATATAGTTGAGAGCTATTGTGACATAAAATAAATCTTGACTACTTGTTTGATGATATTTCAACCCTCAAAACCCACCATTTGCATTATGTGCCCAGAGATGATACTGGATATCAATTATTTCCTATAGGTTAGTAATATGAGACTGGGGAAGAGAGAATCACAACCACAAGAGTCCAAGAGATTGAAATCGTTTCCCTGGATGGAGTACTTCATCAGTGAAAACTTCCCTGGAGATTCAGGAATTACCTGGTCTTAAGCAATGGAAATGACTTCAATTTGCAATAAGAAGGACTTGAGAAAAATTTCATAAGAAGTAAGAGCATCTGGATTTCTTTGGGGTTGGAACAGAGAGTGCAGGAACACTGCACCTTAGAAGGTCTTGAATCCAGTTTATGTGCTTTAATGTTATCCTATAAGCAAGAGAATCCTCTTGAACAAGAGTCATGACATAAGGTACACAAGATGGTTTGGAATAGATGGAGGCTAGAGAGAAACAGAGAATATAGTGTGGAAGCTCCTGTAATTGCCCAAGGTTGGCCTAGTAGCCACTTCAACTTTAATAGAGGGTGGGATCATGAGGAGCCAGAGTCGTAGGCAGAGAATAGCAGTGAGAATGGAAAAGAGACTTGATTAGATAGAAACTGAACTGACTGAACTGAGAGGGCTGAATGAGGGGGATGAAGGTGCAGTAATTGCAGAATCAGAAATGCAGCACTCTACTTCCTACTCCTCTGTTTCAATTCTTTGTTATGTAGATGGTGACAGTGAGGTTCAGGAAGTCTAACCAATCTTCCTGCTTAGCAGGACAACAATTTTAGGTACGTTTTCTGCTTTACAGTTTATGATTTCTCTACACTTCAACGACAACAAATTCCATCCTGGAGCAGCAGGAATAAAGAACCATGTTTAACGGAATTAGAGTCATATAAGGACACTGTGAATATGAATTTACATAACACAGGCCTACTTTGATGGATAAGGAATACTTAGGTAGAAATTGCCCACAAGCAGATAGAAATGAGAGATTAAAACTCAGATGAGAGATTGGCAATAAGAATATGTCAATGAGCTTAATTTAAATAGGCTTTGGATTCCAACCCTCAAAAGAGTCTCTCTGGCATTTTAGAACAATATGAACTTAATCGTGACAATTTAAAAGGAGGGTGGAGCACAACTGGCTGGAATGTTTCTGAACTTGCTTAAAACCATTGAGTGTCTTCCTACTATTCACAAGATAGAGTTCAAATTTGTTAAAATGAATTCAAAAGCTATCCATTGTCTAGCCCCCTTCCGAACATTCTAGGCTTATCTGTTACCACTCTCTCATCCCCACTCCATGACCCAAACATAGGAAACAATTATATATGCGCCCAGTATGGATGGATAAAGGAAAAATTCCTAAAGGTCGTGTCTTAGTTTTGACTGATGTATGAAGTGAGCTGAGAAACAGGACTGGGACTTGGTTGAAGGTGAGAAGAGGTTCCATTTAAAAAAAAATGCACAAAGGCAAAATCATGGGACATGATGAGAGAATATCCTACTCAAGGAATTTCTCAAGAATCAACAGGACTACTTTTCTAAAGTGAAAGTGATCAGTGAAAATAGGCAGAAGATAAACGAAAGGCTTGGTATACTGTGAACCATTTTCAAATTATTATCTGTGTTTCTTTCAAAGAATAATAAACTCAACAGAGATTATGTCTTATTAATTTGGGGTGTTGTGTTCCAACCCTAACATTTTTGTCCCCACAAACTATTTCCTTTTAAATATTTACTATCAATTTTGAGAAGAAAAACAGATTATTTCAATTTGACAATTTTTAATTCTTTAGAATCACTTCTTCAAATACCATGATGATTTGATGATTTGAAGATTTATTTATTTGGGGTCTGCTACGACACCATGTTTTTACCACTTTTGTATTCCATTTTCTAGATTTTATGTTCTGTCCCTAGGAGTACCACCTTGCACTGATTTCTACCATATTTTAATGGGTATTTTTATAATTATTTCACTCAAGGGAATTCAAAATTCTATTCCTAGGTGATATGTTTTATCACTTCACTAGACTATGAGTTCCTTGAATTATTTCTCTGTCTTTTATGTTTTCTACATCCAGGTAATTGCAAAGTGCCTGGAATATAGCAGGAATTCAATAAGTGTGTGTTAAATAATAGAATTTAAGAAACTATGGGATCTTATTCTGCAATAAATTGTAGAGACAATAAGTGGTATAGAAAAGAACCAAAGGATCACCTAATTAAAAATTAAAGAAACATTTGTTGATGTTGTACTCAGTGCAGAGGCTGCTTTTAAGCAACAAGCTTGAGCAATGGAAATATGAGCAAGGCAAAAGGGCACACAGTACTACGGAGCTGAAAGCAAACAGGTTCATTAAGTGATCCACCTTGAAATAGCTATAGGCCCTAAATGACCAATTAAAACCAAGCACAGTTCCTAGGATTACCAAAAAAGAGAAAATTACATATGCCCCCTATACTCTCATTCTGGCTGGTAACTATAGCCCTCCCCTTCCACCCCGTGGCAGATAGTCTCTCCTTTGCTGTCCTGCCTGTTGCTCCCTTACATTGTATTCAATAAATTTTCTCTCTTTTATTCTGCCTTGGGTGAATTCTTTCACCCCCTGCACTGCTGGCCCGTATGCAATCTGAACATCCCACATTCAGTCTTGTACAAGTTACCAGGCCCATTAAGAAACAACAGTACAATATCACAGGCTTCCATTAGCTTAACATTTAGTAAAAATTAACAAAGAAATTAAGGAATAGTGTGAGGGCACTGGGCTAGATGTCAGTTTACTATAAATTACAGCGAAAAGTAAGTGAAAAAATGAAATAATAACCAGAGTGAAAACATTCCGAATAGGGCTATTCAACCCGGGAAAGGGGTTGTACCCCTGGGAATTCATACGGATTTTTTTTTAATTTATTTGTGAAACAGAGAGAAAACGCAAAAGCAGTGGCAGCAGCAGGCACAGGGAGGAAGCAGGCCCCCGCTGAACAAGAAGCCCCATGTGGGACTCAATCCCAGGACCCTGGGATCATGACCTGAGAGGAGGGCAGCTGCTTAACCAGCTGAGCCACCCAGGTGTCCCAGGAATGGTTTATTTAATAGAGGATTAAATAAGAGGAAACTATCTGAAAATCAGTAATTTCACATATTTTCAATCCAACTGAAAGATAGATAGATAAATAAATAAATAAATAAATAAATAAATAAATAAATAAATATCAGAAAGTGTGATAGACTATTTCCCAAAATAACTACTTAGGAGTTCCTGAACTTCAATTTTTGTCCCCATGAGCCTGCAGAAAATACTGTTCAGCTTCCTTGGCCAGTCAGCTATAGCCTTAGGAATAAGAAAATGACTGGAGAGAAAAGGCAATGTCAAAAGCTGGGTTCACCTTTTTGGGTTTTATTTTTCTCCAAGATATTAGCTTCCAAATTTGTCACTAACTTCGAAGTTCCTTAATGTTTTCCTACAGATTTACTCTTAATATTTTGTTTAACATTTTTAGTTGTTCTCAGCAGGAATCGTAGTCCAAAATATCTAGTCTGCTATTGCTGGAAGAGATACTCCCCAGATGATGTTTCTAAGCCCTTGAATTTCATAGAATTCTGGTGCCAAGAGTTCCAGCGACCAGACTCACTGCCTTAGGATAAGGATATCCTACCTTTGGGATAAAATAATTAGTTAGTGGCACTGAGAGAAAACTAATTATCTGCAAGCAGAAACTTCCCCAAGAGTCTATCCAGAATTAGAATTTACTTTCACAACCATTGTCAATAAGTAGTAATTCTACTTAGCTCTCACACATTCTCTAACTTTAATTCTGTTTTTGGCAGAAAAACCTTTTGAAATCTAAAGTTTTTACCTCCTCCCCCCATTCCAGGAAGGAAAACCAGCATGGGGGCAAATGTTTTATGCTCAGTGCCCTTCTGGCTCAGTGTTTTCTCCCATGCCTCTTGTTCCATCTTTGTATCTCCTGAGTATTTGAGACATTTCAGTGCCTACACTTTCCCACCATAGATTTCATGTTCTGGAATTTCTTCCTTTCCTTCAAAGACCTTGTTCTGCCCCTAGTATTTTTGGAGTTTGTTTGATTTTTTTTTTTCCCTTTCTTTTGAGTGACTATTACCTACATTGCAGGGGACTAGCATCTTTGATGCCTGGACACTAAATACCAGTAGCAATCCTCAGTCATTCTTCATGGTAGATATTTTGAAATTGTCAACCTTTCCAACCTAAACTGCAGGTATGTTTTAAGATGATGTTTAGGGGTTGGAAGAGGAGATTAGATATTTAATTAGACTTTTAAAAATGAAGTGCTTTTTAATTGGAATTGTAGATTCGCTTGTTTCTCAAAATCATAGTGTTTCTCAACTCAACAAAATGAAGAGGAAAATAAAAACTTCAAGGGTCTTTTTCAAAGTATTAGAGTGATATGATACCCTATTATTCCCAGTACTTCTGCAACAGTTTTTATGTAATCCCAAGTATAAAATGGCTTTTCTTAATAGGAAGAAAAGGTGACACACCACTGCTAAGGCCAATTTCTTGAAGCATGGGTGACTAGTGGTCTATGCTAGAAAAATATGCTGGGCTTGCAAATATTATTCTTGCCTTTCTTTTTCCTTTCACATTTCCATTTATAAATGTATATAATTTGCTGGGTAGAGCAGACCAAAGAGCATTTTTTTGGCCAAATTCCCATCTGTTTAGAAATACATCCAGTTCCCCAGGAGTTTAGTTGAGGTCAGATAAGGCACTAGATTGGTTTAGTTTAGTGGTCAAAATAAATAAATAAATTTAGTAAGTAAGTACATACATTCAGCTTGATGTCCAATTTGTTATACATCATGGTTATATGAACAGAAAAGTAATAATTTAAAGACTCCAATATGTACTACTGGCCAAAATGGATAAAAGACTCAGCAGAAAAAGAGATTTGCTATATCAGCAATATTGTTTCCTCTCCCTGTACTGAAAACAGTTCAGTGTTAGCTAGTATAAAGTGAAAAGTGGCCTTGAAAAATGTATTCCAACCTAAAGAATAGTTAAAGATTAAAAATATAGCAACATTGTAAGTAGAAAATGAATTATTTTATTATAACCAATAAAGAAACATAGATTTAAAAGGGTTAGCTACTACTGGCAATGTAAGAAGGTAATTGGGTGAAGAAAAAGAAATCCTTTTTTTTCAATGGCAATCATAAAAGGTGTAGCTCACAGAGGTTAATACAAGTGTACTCTGCCAATCTGAACTTAGAAATTAATAACGAAATTTATACTAAATTCATCATAAACCTCACTACCTTTTTAAGGTGAAACTCACAAGCAACATTAGATATTTTAGTGTAAACATTACGTATTTATTATTGTACGTTAATGCTCTTAGATGGTATTGAAATAGGAGAGACTATACTTCCTTTCCTTGCTATATTATCCCGAATTTTAACTATTATTTTGAATTTTGACTAACTCTTCACTGACAACCATTAATTCAAGTTGCAGTTACTATGTTTACCTCTGGCAAAGTCATTCTACTTCTCATTGCACCATTGAATTTCTTGTTCTAATGTTTCATAGACTAAAAACCTAGATTGCAAAGTTGTTATATATGTGTGTAATCTTAGAGTAAATAATCTTTGAATCACATCATGGTCCGAGGTTAATCTACTATGAATAGAAGAAATGAGTGTGCACACTTCATGATATTTACTTTGGATGCTTATACACTTTAGATTGAGTTTTTGATTTTTAGAGAATGCAATTTAATAGATAAGAAAGATTTGGGAAAGTGGAGAAGGAAGATTTTCCTTTCTAACAATAATAGACCAGGTAATTCAAACCAATATTCCAGCTGACTGCAACTAGAAATACTGGACAAAATTTAAATGTCTATTAAGTGTTTATGTGGGGTGTGTGTGCATGTGTGTGTAAAAAGCAAAAAGCACCCGATAGCTAACAAAATTGTGAGAAATTCTCAACTTGGTGCCAGTGGAATCAGGAAAGGAATTTGATTCCTGCACTTGTGTATGCTTTTCCTTTAGGGGAGTGTAGGTTCCAGAGATGAACCTGGGAAGTAAAGGAACACTTTTGACAGGGCAGAGAAGCCAGGGATATAAATATTGATATGCACACTTTCCAAGGAGAGTGTGATGATCCTTCTTTTGATTGGGATCCCACAAAACAACAACATCCCCCCAAAAAAGTGTGAAAACAAAAATAGAGAGGTCCTTCCAAAGGCTGCAACTCAGGTTCATATACCTCATTTTCTCAAATTACACAAAGATGGTCCTAGATTTCTAGTACACCCTGGTGTCTAGCAGGAGCAAAGGTAAACCATCTTTGGAGAAAAACATCAATTTAGGTATCAATTATAAACTGTAAATGTTTTTCCTAATGCCATCTCCAGCATACAATTAATAACAGCAAGACTCATTTGGAGACTTAAAAATAAAATGTGAACTTTTTATTCAGAACAAAAGCTATAATAGGGGTACCTGAATGGCTCATTTGGTTAAGCATCCAGCTCTTGATTTTGGCTCAGGTCATGATCTCAGGGTTGTGAGACTGAGCCCTACACTGGGCTCTGCACTAGATATGGAGCGTGTTTAAGATTCTCTCTCTCCCTCTGCCTCTCCGCCCCTCTAAAAAAAGAAAAAGAAGAGGAAGAAGGAGAAGGAGAAGAAGAAGAAAGAAAGAAAGAAAGAAAGAAAGAAAGAAAGAAAGAAAGAAAAAGAAAGAAAGAAAGAAAAGAAAGAAAGAAAAGAAAGAAAGAAAAAAAACTATAATAAAATGTTTTGAAATGCTCTATATATTAGAGCTATTAGTCAAACCTTTACAATCTCTGTCCCTGAAATGATGGAGAATTTTTCCAGACAACTGGAAATTTAACAAAAAAATTAAAATCCTATAACTAAAAAATGCAATAACTGAAAACAGAAATAGGGAATGAGTTTTATGAAAGACCGGACACAGCTGAAGAGATAATTAGTGAACTAGAAGATAATATCTAAAATAAAGAATAGAGAGAAAAATAGATTAAAAATACAATGTAAAATGTACGGAGAATGCAACAAGAAATTCTTACTCATCTGAATTTGGAGTCCCAGAGAAGGAGGAGAGCACATGGGACAAAAGTAATATAATGATATATAAAGGTAATATAAAGATAGGCTATAATAGATAATTACTTCCAAAAGTGATGAAAGACAACAAGCCACACACACAAGAAGTCCTAAAAAGCTTAACCAAGATATAAATCAGGTTAAGGCATTTGATCAAAATTATCTACCTTTTAAGGGGGAAAACCAGAATTTTACCTCAGGTATTCTTATTTCTATATTTTTAATCACTTTTTAAATATGATCTTGAATTCCATCATATGGCAAAATAGAATGAAGAAGGTAGAGATTGAAATTTACTTGTTTTTTGTTTGTTTGTTTCTAGGACCCCACACAGAAAACATAAATAAAACTTAAACCAGGATGGTGGCTATGTGCAAAAGCAAAGAGAAACTAAAACAGGATAATCTTGAACATATCTTCAAGAAAATGAAAGTCAGAAAACAGACTCTCTGAATGCCTGACCAACAGAAGTCCATCTGTCCATCTCAGCTGCAGGTTTCAGAGGAGTTTTGCAAAAAAAGATACTCCAGATGAATAAACATGTTAATCTTAGACTGCATATATGTTATGGAATGGATGTTTGTGTACCCCATCCCCAAATTCATATGTTGAAATCCTAACCCCGAATGTGATGATATTAGGAGGTGGGGCCTTTGGGGAGTAATTAGGTCCTGATACTGGAGCCCTTATGAATGGGATTATTGTCCTTTTACAAACACAGAGAGCTCTCTTGTCCTCTTTCTACTGTATGAAAGTAAAATGAGAAAACAGGGGTCTTGCAACGCGGAAGGCAGTTCTCACCAGAACACGACCACACTGGCACCCAGATTTTACACTTCCAGGCTCCAGAACTATGGGAAATAGATTTGTCGTCTACAAGCCTTCTAGTCTATGACAATTTGTTATAGCAGCCCAAATTAAGACAATATTGGCTGATAATAAACTCCAAGCAAAGTTGACTTTTAGTTAACCAACTAAGAAAAGCTGAGTTTAAAGATAAACCATTTTTTATGATACACAGAAAGCTAGGAAAAGAAAAATCAGCCTTTCTCCCTAAAGCCAAAGCTGACTTAAGATACGAAATCCATACCTCTTTTTCCTGACCCTCAACATGGGCCTTACTGGACTTCCAAAGTGGAACTTGGTTTTAAGTCTGTATTAACATAACAGCTATGTAGAAAAGACTTGACAGATGGGAAATAAAAATATTAAAGAAGCACATAATACTAAAAAAAGGGAATTATCTGGAATGACTTTTCTTACTGAAATCACTATCACTAGCCTTTAGGTCCATGGTATCTTCCTTAGAAATCTTACAGTTTTGACTCGATCAAAAAAGGACAATTAATTTAGAGATCACCATTAAAGTTAGGTGGTGGTGTTACAGTTTCTGTTACTACACGACAAACCAGTCCCTCACCCCAAATGATGAAAAGCCACCATTCTATTATACCCAAATTCTGCAAAGAATTTAGGCAGGACTTAGTAGGGCCAACTTATCTATGCTCCAGGATGTTGATGGGATGATTCAAAGGCTAGAGGCCGGAATCATTTGGCAGTACACTTATTCATGTATCTGGTGGTTGGTGCTGGCTGTTAGCAGTGACCTCAGCTGAGCTGAAAGCTGGAACTCCTACTTACGGTCTCTCCACACAACTTTACTCTGGGCCTGTTTACAAAAATAACGCCTGGATTCCAAGAGTGAGAGTCCCAAAAGAGTGAGAAAAAAAAGTATGTGACATGTATTCATGAGCTAAGGCCATGTTTTGAAGCTAATAAGTATAGATGTTTGCTTGATTTAATGTCAGAGCATCACTTTTACTTCCACCATACTCTATTGTTCAAAGAGGTCACAGAACTCTTTTCAAGATCAATGAAACAGGTCACAGAGTCCATCACTGAATGGGAGGAATGTTAAGGCCACATGGTATGAAGAGTATTTGCAATGGCAGATATTGCTGTAAGCAATATGCTACAACATGTTGGTATGAAGGTAGAGAATAGGGAATCAAGCAATGCATTCCAATTTTATGAGCCCTTCTATTTACATATCCCTTCAAGAAAGGAGACAGATTTTAACTCTCAGTTCTTCTCCTAAAATATTGGTCAACTCACGAAAAGTAATGATTAATTTAAATCAAGCTAGAAAAAAATTTCAGTGTTACCAGTAGCTTTAGTATTTGGCCAAAAGTTAGCATGTGGCTTAGAGGTCACTGGCTCTTCTTCTTCATAGTCACAGTGTTTCAAATTTGAAGGTTGCTCAAAAGTAAGCTAGGCAAGGATGGAGAAACTCCAGGGAGAAGAAAGAGCCTATACAAAATCTTAGGATGAGAGACAGAGGGGGGAACAGGGAGGAGTCAAGAAAAGAAGGCCAGTGTGAGTGAGCACAAAGAGTGTGGGGTAATGCCTAGGGCAGCTCAACCCAAAAAGTTACTCAGGAGCCAGGGGATTTAGTCTAGACTAATGACATAGGTCTTTATCCTAAAGGTAGTGGAAAGCTACCAGACTGTGGGTAGACAGTAGTTGACACAATTTGAAAAGATCATTTTGGAAAAAAAATAGATAATAGATGAGAGTGAGAAGAGACAGTATGGAAACAGTGTGCCCATTTAAGGGGTGTTTGTAGTGGTCTGGTGAGAAATGATGGAAACATGGACCAGCACAGTGGCTGGGGAGGTTAAGGGAGGTGGCCAGATTTAAAGCTGCTTCAGATAAACTGATCGTTCTGGGCTTCAGAGGTCAGAGGAAGTTTCTATGTGAATACGAACACTGAGTTGAATCTTAAGGAACAGGTATAAATAAAATGTATGTGAAGAGGTAAGAAAATCTCAAGCAAGGAAAGCAGCTTCTGAAAACGAACGCATACTGAAATGTGCTCCAGCCATATTCTTGAGCTAATAAAGAGAAGCATTTGTGTTCATGTGACTTGAAAGGCCTTGAACATTAGCCTAAATAGACTACGACAGGCTATAAATATTAACTTAGAAAGATTCTAACACAATTTGGTTAAAAGTGTCCAATGATCATAATTTTTGTATAATATAATACCATAACACTTAAAACTAGGGTTTTGGAATTAAATAGAACAAGCTTTAATCCCCAGTTCTATTATTTACCAGATCCGGGACCTCAGACAGTTTATGTAATCTCCCTAATATATATATCTCTTAAATCTAAGCTATTTTGGGGAAGAGTAAATGAGATAATGCATAATTAATGCAGTATCTGGCATGTAGTACCTGTTCATAAATGTTAATTATTACTGTTTTAACTATGAGTACGCTTACTACTGTTGCTTATTATCTTAAATCATTGGGAGCTTGTAAAATGCAGAAATAATATCCCATTGTCACCAGAGATGTCTTAAGAGTGTCATCAGAGATGGCCTTTGCAGGAGGCAGAGTCTGAACTGGACACAATGTAATGACCATCACATTGCTACCTAGAAGGCATCAAACTACTGCAGGTAACAAGAGATGATCTGTGCTAGCAGACTCTACCTCTGCCCCCTGCCATACGAGTCACACTAATTCAACTTTCTTGTCATTTCCCTTCTCTTCCCCAGGTTTCCTCAGAGCACCATATGGACTCGGTTAGTCTCATGAGCATTAATTCAATTCCATAAATGCTAATTAAATATCAGTGCCCCTGGCACTATGAGAAAATAAGAACTAAAGTCTTGGTTCCTGTCCTCTAAGAAACTACGATACCATTTATTCATGTTCAAAAGCAAACCACTGGAAAACAAAAAAAACACAGAAGACAGGGGGTAATATTCAGTGGAATACCATGAAGAGACATGCAGTGATATGCAAATACCATGTAGGTCCAGTGAATGGACAGAAGTTTTGTACACTTGAATCTTAAGATTCATACAAGAAAATAGAGGGAGATTAGTTGAAAAGGGAAGGCAGTGGTCACAGGAGTCATTTCCCACTCTCCACAGGCCATTAGGTCTCATGGCAAAAGCAAGTTGAGACAGGACCAAAGATGATTCACACTAGTGCCTTTAGTGAACCTTGAACAACACATCATAACAAGAGTATGGACAAAGTTAATGTAAAACTTCTCTGACCAACTTAGGATATGTTTGGGGAAATGAATTTGTTGTTGCTGCCTTTGGCAATCTATGGAAGATGACTGAGACCCAAGGAAAAAGGCTGCAAATGACTTTCTAGCCCATAGCTTAATAATTTCAAAGAACTTTGATGTTTGTCAATATTCCAAGAAATATGTATTAAAATTGTAAAACTCTTTGGGTGTTCTCAATTTTTTTAAAGTAAATTTTTCTTAGGGCTTTCTGAGCAGTACAGCACAGACACAATCCCTTTTCCACAAAGATGGCTGCCTCTAGCGCCTCACACAGAAATGCAATTAAATGAAAATCTAATTTTCAAGTGCATCTCACAGTTTATTCAAAGTGGAGAATAACTCACATTATGAGCTTTCAGACTCCAGGCAGAGCCACATTAATGCTGCTTTCCTTTAATAATCCATTTCTGAAACTTGATTTTTATTTTATTTTACTTTATTTATTTATATATTTTTTAGAAAAGCTTGGAGATATGAAGAAGCCTATAACTAATATGACCAGGTTTAGCTCCTCTTTAGACAACCTGATGAGACCAGTAGATCTAAAGTACAATTGCAGAAAGAGGGCTAATCTCCCCTTACTTTCTGTTCATAGCTTTTACCCTGATAGGATAGGATCTGATTTAAACTCTGCCGCTTTAAATCAGCTTTCAATCTTGCATCTAACTCTTCTCATGGGTTTTAGTGCCATATTGCAATGTTAAAGTGTAAAACTCTGCATCTGCAGAGGCATTTGGCTGGAAAAGCAAGTATGTCAATGGCCGTCCCTCGCTGCCATCACACATATGGAATTTCTGTGTTCAGCTCTGCCATCTGGTCGTTAGGCCTAGATTCACTCTTCATTGAATAAGGACCATCTACCATATCAGCGCCTCTTACAATATGCTATCCTTTTCATGGTGTTATTTTGCAGTTCGTCTCTCATGACATTCTCTCTTCCCTACAACCCTTTTTCCCCCACAAATGTTCTACAAAGAGCAACCTTTAATGCCATCTGAAAAAAAAAAAAGCACACACAATGTGATTGATGCAATTGGAACAAGAGCAATCAAAATTTCCAGTAGTTGCAAACACAATGCTAGGATTTTCATAATTACAATCATTGTAGACTGTACCCTGAATGTGTACAAGATAGCCTATAGACATAAAACAATCTTACCCAAGAAGAAACACTTATCATTATGAAGACTGTGGGTTAACTGTTCTTGCCATTCCATTTCCCTTATTTATGACACAATAATGATCATGAGATTGGATGACATTTTCTTTTCCACCACAAGGATATGGCTCCAGGATGGTATACAATTTCTTTAACGATGTGCGCGCTGTTACCGCTAAACTATCCCCACCTTAGAGATACAAATACCTACTTCATTTCCTCCTCAAATACTTAATCTTAGCAGGAAAGAACAAAGCCCTAGCCTGAAAACAAACATCAACTTAACTTCAAAAGTTTAAGAAAAACCCTCGGTTAACCAGTCAACATGAGTCACTAGATAATCAGAGACAGAACTGGGCTGAAATATCATTAACTTGAGAGTAAGTAGAAAAGAAATTTAAAACCTGTAGCCAGATTCCGTGAAAAAAAAGGTCATGGCTTAGGGAGGGCTTTTAGGTTAACTGTGTATAACTGTGTATAACTCAAATTTTCTTTTCTGAAACCTTTCTAAACTCCGTCCCCAGCTCCACCCCATCCCCAACCACCAATCTCCCCACATTCCCCATCAAAATTTAACCAATATGTATTTCATTCTATCAGGGATTTGCTAGAATAGCTGCTTAAACTTTATGGCACATACAAATCACCGGGGGGTTCTTGTTGAACTACAAAATCTGGGGTGGGACTCAAGAGTCTGCATTTCTAACAACCTCTTAGGTGATACCAATGCCACTGGTCTGAAAAGGATGCTTAAGCTTATCCAAATGTCTGTTGTCCCATCCCTGATCTACCTTACATCAGGGAGAAAGCAATTTCATAAAAGAAGACTTGGAGCCATGTTAATTTAACTTGATAAGCATCTTCTACATACCAAGCATGATAAATTAGCTATTTTTCAACATTTAAATCTCACAGGCCAAATCCTGGGTGATGGCTATTGTTTTCCTATTTATAGATGAAGAAATCAGAGAGAGATTGGCAAAAGCAGGATTCAGCCAATTTCTGCCTGACTCCAAATCATGACCTATTTTAAAACTCCATTCTTCCTTACCCAGTCACAATGTGCTATTAAACGTAACATGCCACACGGGGAGCCTGGGTGGTTCAGTCGTTAAGCATCTTGCCTTCAGCTCAGGGCATGATCCCAGAGTCCTGGGATCGAGCCCCACATCCTGTTCCTGCTCTGCTGGCAAGCCTGCTTCTTCCTCTCCCACTCCCCCTGCTTGTGTTCCCTCTCTTGCTGGCTGTCTCTCTCTTTGTCAAATGAATAAATTAAATCTTTAAAAAAACAAAAACCAAACAAACAAAAGAAAAAATGTAACATGCCACCCAACCCAGGGCTCCTCTCATTTAAAGAGAAGCTCCTTGGACTTCCATGCATGTTATTATTTTTTTTTTAATTTCTGCATACCTGACACTTTATACAATGCCTGTTACAATCAAGACATGTTTGTTAAATAAAATAAATGAGCCCACAAAAGGCAAGATTCACCCATAAGGAGTGGGAAGAGATGGAGTATAATGGCTTTGAGTAAATGTTCTGAAGTCACAGAGCCTAAGTTTGAGTGTTTCTTTCCCACTTATTGGTTGTGTGAATTGCCCTAAGTCTCAGATTCCTCATCTGTATAGTACAGAAATACCACAAACTGCAGGGAGTTCTTAGCACCATGATACCACACATTACAGCTTCAACAAGGGATAGTTTTTATTACTATTATTATTATTATTATTATAAATTAGCCTTGTTATGGAATAGTGCACTGTAAGGAGTAGAAGGAACTAGAGCACTGGATCTCCAACTTGGTATGCATTGTAATCCACTGAGGAATTTTTAAAACTACTGATGCTGGATCCTCTTAGAGTTCTGATTTAATTAGTGTAAGGAGTGGTCTGCACTGGGCATCAGCAGGTTTGCGAATTCTCCTGGTGATTATAATATTTTTAAATTATAATGCTCATGCTGCTTTCCAGATTAATTAAATTAGAATCTCTATGGTTGAGACCTAGGCATCTGTACTTTTTAAAGCTCCCTAGATGATTAAAATGTGGAACCAAGTTTGAGAACCACTGTCTCAGATAAACTTCTCCAGTGGTTTTAAAACCTGGCTGCACATTTGAATCATTTTAGAAAACAAAAAAATATTGATAATGAGGTCCCATCCTATAACAACTCATACTTAATCTTTAGGGATGAGACTAAATAATTGTCAGTTTTTAAAAGTTCCTACAGGTGATTTTTAATATACTGGATTTCAATATACTGGATTGAGATCCAGTATTCCAGTGGTTCTTAAACCTTTGCATGCATCACAACCACCTAGAGGGACAGTTAAAACACAGATGACGGGGTTCTACCACCAGAGTTTCAAATTAGGTAAATCTGGAATTGGGCTGGGACATTTGTCTTCATTTCCAAGAAGTTCTCAGGTAATGCTGATGCTGATGGTCTCATTAATAAAATAATAAACCATGAGTGCATTCAGATATAAATAAAAAATATATGTGAAATTTTATGAATTACAAAATATACTGTTACAAAGTAGCATCTCACAGAATACTTATGAATTACAAAAGGGGAAAAAAGTAACTTACTCAGAGAAGCCTGGATGACATCACCTTAGTTAATGATGTTATGGGACAAATATCACCATTTGATTGGATGGACAATGAGAATTTGGCAACACTACTGTGATTTTCCTGCTAAGAAAGCAGAATTTGAATCCAATCACAGGGAAACATCATACAAACTTAAGTTGAGGACCATTTTATAAAACAGCTTCAAAACTAATCTTCAAAAGCATCAAGATCCAAAAAGTCAAACAAACAAACAAACCCGAAAGAACTCCTGCAAATTAATGCAGCTTAAGGAGATATAACGACTACTGGGCTCATGATTCTGAATGGATAATTTTTTTTCCAGGGAGAACATTACTGGGGCAATTGGCAAAATTTGAATAGATCTGAGGAGTAGATGGCAAAAATGTTATCAATGCTAATTTCTGATTTTAAATACTCTATTGGAGGATGACCTCAACTACAGGCACTACACACTAAAATATTCTAGGGGGATGGGAATATCGAGTTATTAACTTACTATCAAAATGTGTAGGAACCCCTCCTTTCCTTGTACGGTAACTGAAACTTCTCTGTAAGTTGTGATTTTTTTAAAACAAAAATAATTTTGAAAAAGGTTAAGCCAACTTTCACTCTGCACAGGCCTTTTCTGCATCTTAGTAGAGACATAGAAAAAACTACTCCCTGAAAAATCCTAATCAAAATTGGCTTATGTTGCTTTTTTAAAATGGCTCTAAGTTAAACTTCTGTAATTCAGGTGTCCTGAGGTGTCCTTCCTTATTCCACACTCAAGTTTCAAAAAGTTTAACTCGGGCCTGAAGTAAGTAGTCCTTGTGGCATTTTCTATGACTTCCTTGCATGTTTCTTTACAATTGCTTCATGTCTATAACTTGGCATATTTCTTCACATTCCTTTCTCTAGTCTCATATTCTGCTTTTTTTCCTAAGTATCTGCAATTTCTCCCTATGAGTCACATATAATAACCTTTCTATGTGATCAACTTGATATTTCTACCCCACAAATGTTTTTTCTCACCTGGTGAAAGCATGAAAAGTCTTTCTGGCTTATTTGCTTTCACCTTGATCTTGATTTTCACCACTGATAGGGATTTTCTCATGTAATGAATCTCAGTTTTACTATTCTCGTTATTTACTCTATTCTTTTTAATCAAATCATGTTATATTTATTCTTAATCCTATGATTTCAGTCATCTTTATTCATTCATTCTTCTATTCATCTATTCATTCATTCCACAAACACGTGTCACATGCTTTTAAAATCCTAAAACATTGTTAGGCACTATAAAAGTATAAGAAACAGCATGGTCCTCGGCTTTAAACAGCCCATGGTCTAATTGTAATTCTATAAGGCAATGAAGGGTGAACAATGCTATCCAGTGTTGGTTGTTCTTTACGATTCTACGGCAGTCGGTACATCCTGTGTTGAAGGGAAGAGATCCACAGTGGAAGTTACATTTGAGTTGTTCTTGAAATGTAACTGAGTTTGAGAATTATAGAATGAGAGCATTTATGCCTCTTCAGAAAGGAATGAATCAGCACGAGGACTCAGGTAAAACTGGGCCTCTGGTGTGGTTTAAAAGAAGAGAACAATTGAAGACAGGAGAGTCAGAATCCAAGGCTAGGGTTACTGGGTAAAGCTTGTCCTAGAGACAAGTTAAGGTGTTTGGACCTGAACCCATTAAAAAAAAAAAGGCCATAAAATAAGATTTTAAACTGAGGGTTGATGTAATCAAATGCATTTATTAAAAAGACTGCTGGGGAGAATGGATTAGAAATAGAATGAATGGATTCAGTAGACATACCAAGTGACTCTGGCAAGCCTGGAGGGAGAGAGAAGATGCAAGCTTACAGAAAGGCAGTGACAAAAGGAAGAGGGAGAAGGCAGCTCACCAGAGATATCAGGAGATCCTCTGGTGATCAGCTGATTATTCTAGATACTCCTCCACTGCCTCTGAAAACATCTTGGAATGCTTTGTGGATTCCTTCTGCTTGAGATTTGTTTTCAAAGTTGAATTTTGAAAGCTTAGAAGGTTTGCTATTGATATGCTTGAGGAGGTCAAGCAAAAACGCAAAGGAACATGAATAAAACATGAATGCTACTGAGACCAAAAACAGACAGTGAATGCCTGAGCCAGAACTGATATGGTAGGACTGAAGAAAAGCAAAGGAACCCAAGAAGAACTTAAGAGAAACACTGAAATTCAGGATTTATTAGATATGGTGGGAGAGTGAAGTCTAAATGAATTTCGTGTTTGGCTTTGGACTGACAATTCCTATTTCAGTGTCCAGAATTTAGGATAGAAAATAAAAGAGAAAAAGCCAGGCGAAGGCAGATGAAAGAATTAATTCTATTCTGGACATCTGAATTTTAGCCATCCATAGATATCCAGATGAATATGTTCAGGTGTAAAGCAGATGTCTATGACAGAAGATAGGAGAATGTCTGTCTAGGAGATTTAGATATAGAAATCATTATGTTGAAACCATGACAGTAGGTGGGAATTTTCAAGGGATAATGCATGAAGAGAGAAAAACAACATTGGCACGAAAGCAAAACATAGAGAAACCCATGAGTAAGCATTAGGTAGAAAGGATCAACAGTCAGAGATGTTATCAGAGACCAGAGGAGCGCCAGGGGACAGCCACACCTTTTTCCCTCCCATCAGTATTTCCCACAGCATCCAGAGTCATCTTGAAAAATAACAAACACTCAAA
Organism: Ailuropoda melanoleuca; assembly: GCF_002007445.2. NCBI lineage: Eukaryota > Metazoa > Chordata > Mammalia > Carnivora > Ursidae > Ailuropoda > Ailuropoda melanoleuca. The sequence continues at coordinate 75,087,686 of NC_048231.1, forward strand.
GAGGTCATTCTTCTGCCTAACACTTCTCAAGGCTTTCCATGACCTTTACAATAAAAACTACTCACTTTCCCAAGCCCACAGGCCCTACATAATGTGGCGTCTATTTATCTCCTCAGCCTCATCTGCCAACTCTTGTACTCTTTCCCACACCCAGTCACTGGGTCCTTCTCTGGTTCTGCATCCTCAATGCCTATACTATATACTATATGCCAGGTTAGCTTGGCTTCATGCTCTTCACCAAGTGGGATCATCATGGTAGTGCATGTTTCATATCACCATTCCCTTCAAAGTGAGGACTTCAACTGCCAGATCAAAGCTGGCCCACTACTGTCAAACTCTCCTTCAATACCTTGTTGGCCACTTTCATAGAATTTACTACAGATAGAAGTTAGTTACTAATCCCTCTATTTATGTATTTGTGTCTTTTACATCCACTTGAATATGAGCTCCATTTGAGAAGAACTTTGCCTTTCTTTTTCATCTTAGTATTTCCATCACCTAGCACACAGAGCTTAATATTTGCACATATATGTATAATTTTTGTTTCTAGCAGACATATATTTGTTTTTAGCAGACATCCTACCCTGTTGAAGAGACTGTGCTAGAGGCAGTGAGGGGCACAAGAGTGAATATTATTAAATCCCTGTCATGAAGAAGGTTACAACCCAAATAGATGAAGTAAAAATATGCAGAAAGGATGATACTAAAATCTAAAGAAATGTGGACCATTAAGGAAGTACCAAGGTTCAAAAGTGATGGTTCATACTGGAAAGTCAGAAACCTTTATAATGTCTGGACTTCTTTAGTTACTGTGTGTGTGTGTGTGTGTGTATATATATATATGTATATATAATAAATATATATGAGTGTATATATGTGTATATATATAAATATATATGTGTATATATATGTGTGTATATATATATACATATATATACACATATATATTTATTCTTATATATATTCTACATTCTCTCTGTGTGTGTATGTGTGTGTATATTCTTGGACTAATTTTTTTTACAGTGAATGTTAACTTGGGGGGGCATAAAGAAGAGAAAGGATTAAAAAAGAAAATCTAAAAGCAAATATTTGCTATATTTTTAAAGAAAGTTAACGTGTTTCCCAGAGTTTAAACCTTAGTGTTTTTCCTTCATAGTCTTAAAATAGTCTTAGTGTTTTTCCTTCATAGTCTTAAAATTGTGTGACTGGAAATCAGGATCTGTAGGTAGTGGACACACCAGAAAAAAGCTTTCCTATCATAATACCATTAAAAAAAAAAACAAAAGAGTTGAAAGTGGTTTTAAAAGTGTAATTCTTCTGGCTTGAAAAAGCCATTTAATTCTACTAATTATTTAATTAAAAATCAACCTACATTTATTTGACACTATGTGACTACCAACTTACATAGTAGTTTTTGAAAAATCAAAAATAGAAAAGAATAGGCAAAAACCTTAATCACAAAGAATTATGATTCATTCATCAGTCAATAAATATTTATCCATTAAACATCCAGCAAATACTTAAAATTCAGCTGGAGATAAGACATATAAATGGAATTGAAAGAGAACATGAAATAACATAATCAAGCATATAGTTTAACAGTTACGTTTTAATTGTTTTAGGAATTTAGAAGAACGGTAACTCTTCCTTGGGCCTGAGTTTTCTGGGACAGCTTCATGGAACAAGACCGGGGACAGATGTTAAAGAATTAATAGAATTTGAGTTGACACAGGAGATAGTGGCACACATTCTAAGAAAAATGGATAACATAAGTGAAAGCTTCAAGATTAACATGCATATCATTCCATACATTGCCATGCATATAGTATTTAGTAACTATTAATCAGTAAGAGCAAAGAATAAATGTTAGATCAGTTAGTGGAAAACCAAATGTGAGGCTAAAGAGTTTGAATGTGATCCAACAGACAATGCGGAATGTATTCAATATTGCTTCACCCTAACCTTAAAATGTCATTGAATCTAAGTTGGGATATATCTTATATTTCTTGCCCTATTATATTAATTGCCTATTGCATTGCTGCCACTTTCAATACACTTCAACCATATTTTTTTCTTTATTCTAAAGGATATCCTTTGATCTCCCTTAAATTTAAAGAAATCAACAAATTAAGTTTTAAATGATTAATTTCATTGTTTATAAATTGCAACCAAATTTCATTGTTTTTATAAAAATGTGATATGGAATTACACAGGTATAAATTTCCACAAGTATATAATCAAATACATTTTAAGAAATCCTTCCAAAGGATGAAATTTAACTTTCCTTTATGTTATTATTAAATTGATTTAAGTGAGTCTAATATCTCAACAATTTTGAAATGATTGCTTTTCAGTGACCGTTCTCATTTGTTAAAAGACCTGTTTTTCTGCAATATTTTTTCCTTCAGTATACATTTGCAAAATCCATTTAACATTTTTCACCTTTATCCCCCTTTTATTATCATTATCTCTCACTGTTCTTTTCATTTTTCTACATGGTTGTTCCCACATTTGATTTTGTGACATATGCCATTAATACATTAGCTTGAATTTTCAAAGCATAATCTCTCAACCAACAGTTTTCTAATTATTTTTCTAGCCAAGAAAGCATTGATTTGAACAGTAATCATGTGCTTACAACTAAAATATAAAACAAGTAAATGGAGCTGTTTTGTTACGGTAGATGTCAGTTGCTCAGCATCCTGCACAAGGTCTCTGTTCTTTCTGCCTCCCACTGCTGTCCCCAAGAAAGCTTCTAAGGTTTCCTAGAATCTAGTTGACCACAGCTGGAAAAGCCACTGTTATAGATGCCAGTTCCTATTAATCACTGCCTTCATTTTTCCTGCCTATCACTGAGCAAGTTAATCTTAACCTTTGGTTAAGAAACATAATCTGTATGCTTTCATTTCCTCTGGAAAATAAGGCAGAAAAATGATAAATGTACCCTGACCAAATACCAGCCACCAACCCTCCCCCCACACACATCCACATATGTTATAGGTATTTTGTTTGGCTTTGTTCTATAAAGTAAACATTAAGATATCAATATGTAATAGAAGTTTTCTTATCCAGCATATTTGAGACCTATATATGGTTAAATAATAGAAAAAGTTGAGATATGCGAGGAATCCTGGAGAAGATATTGTATTCCTTGCACATTTTAAGTACACGCACTGGTATTCATTTGCTAATTTTTCAATGTAGAGCCAAAGCCTTTTCTTGGACTGTGAGTTTTCTGACTAGAGTTCTGTCATTTCCTTTTTGTGTATACCACGCTCATTATTCATTATTGACAATTACCAGTGCTAATTCCTTTAAAATGGAGAGAACACTTATATAGTGACTAGATTTGTTTTCTTTTCTTATAGTGTCTCTCCCACAATTAGACAGTACTTTTTTAAGACTTGCAGCTATCGATTACAACTGGTATAGTTAGGACTTAGCACAAACTCAACTGACTCTGGGTTAGTAATGTAGTGCCCATTCAGGGGAAAAGACAGGTTTTGGCACCCACAGGCGGTACTGGCACAAGTCCCCTCCTCAAACCCTGGCAACCAATGATATTTTCTTTTTTCTATCTTCATGGTTGTGCTGTTTCTAGAATATCCTATAGTTAGAATTATACAATATGTAGTCTTCACACTGGCTTTTTTTACTTAGAAATCTGAACTGAAGTTTCTTCCATGTCTTTCCTTGGCTTGATAGTTCACTTCTTACAGTCACCAAGTAATAGTCCACTGTATAGATGTACCACCATTTATTTATTCACCTATAGAAGGGCTGACATTTTAATCTTAAATTACAAGCAATAGATCATTTACATCTTAAGATTTACTGTGGTCCAGCATTAACACCGGTTTGTTCCCTTAAAAAAAAATCTGTATAAGAATGATACACTCCATCACCACCACCCCAAATCATAATTTCCTCTTCTTTTACTTTCAAATATATTTTGGATATAAAAAACAGATTTCAACAAGGATTTTAAGCTAATCACGCTCATAAATAACAAAAATGTTTGATCCCATATTCCATCTGGCCCTGAGAATGATGAGGAAACAATGCATCTCACAAATATAATTAAATCATTTATCCATCCAAATAATAATAATTGAGTATTTGCTACATTCTTGTCCCTGAGCTAAAAGAGATATATTGGTGAAAAGTAAACATTTTCAATCCTCATGTTGAGGAATCTATCTGTATGACTAGAATGGAGATGATAAAGTTAGCATTAATTAGAGAAGTATGTCCTTTTCTACATTCCTATTCTTGGTTTGAGTTTTATTATTGAAATATGATTTTATGGAAAGATAGGTAAAGCCACATGATTGAACTTGTTCACCCATCACTTTTCTTTCAAAAAGAAACTAACAGTTTGCTGATCTCCTTTCAGACATTTAATTGTTTTATGTTTCATAACTATGAATATTACTGAATTCCTATACAATTTTCAGTTCTTCATTTTCTTCATTTTTTAAAAGAGGTAGTTATTAAGATTTCTACTTTTCCAGTTTGATTTTGTGAGGCACTAAATCTTTATCTTACAATTCAGAATTTTTAAAGCTGCTTATATGGCTCTTCTTTGTAAGTTGGCCTTTAGAATCATAAAAAAGAAAGAACAAAACATCACTTTCACCCTCAATATGTGATGAACTCTTCTTGATTTTCTCCCATATCTTAACTCAAACAATTTCTTAGACTGTGGGCAAATTAAAGCTGCTAAATAACTTTCTTCTCTCGTTGTATGCCTTGGATTTTAAATGCATGTGGCATAATCAGCACTAACAACGCATGTCCTCTGCACCCCCCACCAATTCTCCCAGCACATCTCACTAATTCATCACCATCCAATCAATAATAGCCCCTGCTGAGAGGGGTGAGAGAAGGATGCCTTTCTTTTTCCCATAAATATTTGAAATTGGCCTAATTATAATGTCCTGTGCTTGGATGCAGTGACAATAGCCTTTCATTTAGACGAGAGAGATACACAGGTGGAAAAGTACCCAGTTAGGCAGATTAAATAGAAATGTTCCACTGAAGTGTGTAACTGCAGAAACCATCATTGGCCTCTATTCCAATTGCATAAAACGACTCCTGTTAAAGTAGGGTGATACCAGACAGAAATGAGCTATACAGAGCTTTGCTGCCTTTCCTTCCTCTCTGCCTTCTTATTCTTTTCTCCCTTCCTATTTGCATCCCTCCTTCCTCCCTACAGGAACTTCCTTCCTCTCTCACCTTTCTGTTTATTCCCCTCCTTCTTCATCTACCTGCTTTTCTCTTTTCTCTTCTTTTCCTTATCCTTATTCTTTTTTTGTAAAGACTTTATTTAAGAGAGAGAGAGACGGAGAAAGAGAGTGAGTACAGAGGGAGAGTGAGAGGGAGAAGCCGACTCCTCGCTGAGCAGAGAGCCCCAACACTGGCCTCGATCCCAGGACCCTGAGATCACAACCTGAGCTGAAGGCAGACACTTCACCAACTGAGCCATTCAGGCACCCCCTTATCTTTATTCTTGGATCTGGGAGCAACACAACCAGGAGAGTGATTTGGGAAGATCAATCTTGCAGCACTAAGAAGCATGAGCTTTAAGGGGATTAGCCTGTATGCGTGGAAATGATTAGAAAAATATTGCAATTTTCCAGGCTAGAGATGACTAGGTTCTGAAGTGGTGGTCATGGGAAAGGTAAAAGGAGGATAGATGTGAGAGGTGTTGTAAAGACAGACCCGACAACTTCACAGTTATAGAGGAGACAGCAGCACACCTTCAGAACACTCAGGGAATCATTTGCACATTATAACCGTGAATTTTTCAACTGCTAATTCAGTCATTGCAATGTGAACTTCAGCAATCTGCCCTTTATATGCATAACAATATCATAAATAAATCAGGGGAAAGCTAATGAGAAAATATATATCAAAGAGCCAAGTAAGCTCCATGCAGAAAATCAACAACAGTTTGTAATTCAGTTCAATCATGTGCTGGGTAATTGCATATTATGCAATCCAAAAACATGTGCAATTTCTATTGTAAAATCAGATTGAGTCCTGAATGTAGGCTCTCTGTGAACACAGACTTCTACGTAGGGACTATGGTGAGTTTGCATGTTTAGATGTGCTGAAATATACACTTGAAAAAAAAGAAAAACAAAAAAACCTTTTCTCCTGTGACCTCTTTGGAAAAATAATACCATTGGGCATCACGCCTTGGAAACCCACATGGCACGGTTAATGAAAAGCCAGGAGTTTGGAGAGAATATTGAATTTGAAAGTCTCTGAGAGTGTTCCCCAAATGGGTTGTTAAGTCCCTGTGACAGAGAACATTAGTGCTAGATGATGACAGTCATTCGATTCTAAACACAAACCATATTGTCTGTGATTAAAGGCAGATGCCGGAGGAGGGCATCCAGGGCATTGTGGTCAGAGCTGCATTAGAACTATCCCTTGGCAATTTCAAGGCTGTGACCAAAAGTAATAATAATAATCATAATAAAAGAAGACAAAATTTGCATTCTTCCACGTATCAAAAGGTAGCTATCCATGACTTTTCTGAAAGCTTAAAGTCCCAATTTTCTTCATATTTGAGGGAAGATACAAAACTCTTGTTTATACGTATTTTTTTCATAGATACAAAGACTACAAAATAAACAAACTGCAGGCCACAAGATGTCCAAAGCAACTGTTTGGAGTACACACGTGAATGAGGGCCTATTTGCCTGTAAATCTGTGTTAGGTCTCTGTTTATGTGGACTGTTCAATAGAATTGGGGAAAAGACTGGTCATTAATCTGTTTTTGTCTCCATAGTATTTTAATACAGAAAAAACACAACTATTTTCTTATATCAATGAAAACTTTTCCCATGAGTTTTTATGGTATTTTTGGTGAAATATCCTTTCCTTCTTTTAAATTCTTATAACAGCTTCATTGTATCATTTATGGAGCATGTCACATTAGATTTATTAGAATTATTTATATACATCTTGCAACTGTCCCACTAGACCATAAATGACTTTGGGGGAAACACTATAACCATCTACCATTAATTGAATATTTACTTATATGTCCAGAATTTTATAATTATATCAGGTAGGCTTTCTATGTAATATAATAGCCAGATTCAATAGACACACTGTCTTCTCAATCTTACAGCCGAGGTGACTGAGCTGCAGAAAAGTTAGTCTGCCCAAGCACCATGGTTCGTACATAGTGAAGCTGCCATTTGAAACCAGTCAAGCTGACTTTACAGCCCATGCGTCAAATGAGAGGAATGAGGAACGGAAGACAAAGCTTAAGCTCCCCGCCAAAGGAGGCAGTCTAATTACACCCTACTATGTCGAAAAAACATTGGGCTTTACTCTCAGCCTACCAGTGGGCTTTACTCTCAGTTTAAAGGTTAACCAAAAGAGTTTCTCCCTCCTCACTTAGCACATATACTCAGGGGACTACAAAATGCAGCATCTTTCATGTGAGAAGATGAAAGGAGAAATATCTCTAAGAATTCAGAAATAGAATTTGCAGTCCTGAGACTGGAACACAAATTCATATCTCCTGGGTGGTCCAAATAAACTCAAGACATGGATTTAGTTTAATGTGTTTGATGGTCATAACATATGGTCGCCCAAAACAGACAAAAGTGCTTCCCAAGAACATATCTTCATCCTTGGCTTCAAATAGTCAACATAATTTTCTAAGAGAAATGAGCTTATCACTCTCAAGGAATTGATACCATGAGTGAGGACCAAGAGAAACAACAGTCCGAAAAAATAGATTTAGAATTATCAAAAACACAGATTCTAAACAACTGTTTGCTATATTTACATAAATAAAATATGAGGTTAAAATATCTATAGAGAACAGAAAACTATTAAAAAATGATCCAGACTTAAAAGTAAAATAGAACTTAGGAAATAAAAATATATAATTAAAATTAACATCTCCCTAATGAACTTAACTGCAGATTAAACATAAATGAAAGGAGAATTAGCTTAACAGAAAATAATTTGAAAGAAAAATATTTATTCTAAGTGGTAAATTTGTCGGCATAAAATTGTTTATAATATTCCCTCAATGCCCTGTGAATGTTTTTAGGCTCTGTTGTGATAGCCTCTTTTGTTATTAATATTTGTTATTTGTATTTTTCTCTCTTAATCAGTTTAGCTAGGATTTTATGAATCTTGTGGATCTTTCTGAAAGAACAAACTTTGACTTTGTTAATTTCCTCTATTATTTGTCAGTTTCTTATTGTGTTGATTTCCTTTATTTTTATTTTCTTTTACTTTGAATTTATTCTATTATTCTTTCAGCCTCCTTAAAGTAAAAGATTACATCATTGACGTTAGCATTTTGCTACAAATAAAGGGCTGGTATACAAGATCTATAAAGAACTTCTCAAACTCAACACCCAAAAAACAAATAATCAGTCAAAAAATGGGCAGAAGACATGAACAGACACTTCTCCAAAGAAGACCTATGAATGGCTAACAGACACATGAAAAAATGTTCAACATCATTAGTCTTCAGGGAAATTCAAATCAAAACCACATTGAGATACCACCTTACACCAGTTAGAATGGCAATAATTGACAAGGCAGGAAACAACAAAGGTTGGAGAGGTTGTGGAGAAAGGGGAATCCTGTTACACTGTCGGTGGGGATGCAAGTTGATATAGCCACTTTGGAAAACAGCGTGGAAGTTCCTCAAAAAGTTAAAAATAGAGCTACCCTATGACCCAGCAATTGCCCTACTGGGTATTTACCCCAAAGATACAGATGCAGTGAAAAGAAGGTCCATATGCACCCCAATGTTCATAGCAACAATGTCCACAATAGCCAAACTTTGGAAGGAGCTGAGATGTCCTTCAACAGAGGAATGGATAAAGAAGATGTGGTCCATATAGACAATGGAATATTACTCAGCTATCAGAAAGGATGATTACCCAATATTTGCATCAACATGGATGGGACTGGAGGAAATTATGCTAAGTGAAACAAGTCAAGCAGAGAAAGACAATTATCATATGGTCTCACTTATTTGTGGAACATAAGGAATAGCAGGGAGAACATTAGGAGAGGGAAGGGAAAAATGAAGGGGGTTAAATCAGAGGGGGAGATAAACCATGAGAGACTATGGACTCCGGGAAACAATCTGAGGGTTTTAGAGGGGAGGAGGGCGGAGGGGATAGGTTAGCCCAGCGATGGGTATTAAGGAGGGCATGTATTGCATGGAGCACTGGGTGTTATAAGCAAACAATGAATCATGGAACACTCCATCAAAAACTAATGATGACTAACACAACATAATTTAAAAAAAAGAATTTTGCTCTTTCTTTTTCTAATAGAAAAATTTTAAATTGTAAATTTGCCTCCAAGCACTGCTTTAGCTCATCTTACAAATTTATCACTCATTTCAAATATTTTCTAACATCCTTTGTGATTTCTTTTGACCTGATTATTAATTATTGTTGGTTTCCAAATAATTGGAGATTTCCCCCATATATTATTGTTATTGACTTTAGTTTAATTCTGTTAGTTGGGAAACCAACATGTATCATTTCATTTCTTTTAAAATCTACCAAGACAGGTAGAATCTGTCTTGATAAATGTTCTTCAAGCACTTGAAAAGATATGCATTCTGCACCTCTTTGGTATGTTGTTCTATAAATATCATTTAAGTAGCTTTGTTTAATAGCATTGCTCAAATCACCTAGGTCTTGCCTGATTTTTCTTTCCAGTCATTTCATCAAGGGCTGAGCAATGTTTAAATTCCCAATGATGATTGTGAATTTGCCTATGCCTTTTAAATTCTCTCAGTTTTGGTTTCATGTCTATTGAAGCTTTGCTATTAGATATGTAGGCCTTGATGTTTATGATTGCCATGTCATCCTGTTGAGCTGGCTCATCATTACGAAAAGTCCCTCTTTGTGCTAATACTCTTTGTCTTAATGCCTATTTTATTTGATATTGTAATAGCAACTCCAAACTCACGTCTTTTATGTCTCTCCCATTATGTTCCTGTTTTTCTGTGAATCTTTCAGCCTTTTTATAATAGCTATTTTGAAGTTATTTCCTGCTAATTCTATAGTTTCTGTGATTTTAGATGTGCTTCTATAGGCTGTTGATACTTGTTTTGGCAGACAGTTAAGTTAGAAATAAGTTTGTTCTTACAGAGGCCTTTTATTAAAGACTTGTTAGGGTGAGACTACAGTAGATCGTACTTTATAATATTTTAAACCATTTCTCATTTACTTTTTGCCTTTGTATTAAAGTTTTATTGGAACACAGCCACACCCAGTTGTTTACATGTTATCTATAACTGCTTTCATACTAACATGGCAGAGATGAGTAGTGGCAATGGAGACCATATGGTCTGGAAAGTCTTTATGCTATTTACTAAAAAGTAAACAGCCTATTTACTATCTGGCCATTTATGGATACACTCTTTTCCACAAAAGAAAATGAGGCCTAAAGAGATTTAATTTGAATAAAATCAAATTAAGCACGGATCTGCCATACACTAAAAGTTCTATTTCAGTAATCCCCCCTTATCTGCAGTTTCATTTTTCATGGTTTCAGCTATCCATGATCAACCACAGGCTGAAAGCAGATGATCTTCCTTCTGACTAAATGTCAGAAGTTCAACAGTAGCCTAACACTCAGTCACAATGCCCACATTATTCACCTCACTTTATCTCATCCCACGACATTTTATCAACTCACATCATTATAAAAAGAAGGGTGAGTACAGTACAATAAAAGACCACATTCACATAACTGTAATAACTTTTATTACAGTGTATTGTTATAATTGTTCTATTTTATTATTAGTTCTTAGTTAGGTGTGTATGAATAGGAAAAAAACATAGTATATTTAGGGTTTATTACTATGGTTTTGGGCATCCACTGGGGGTTTTAGAACATATCTCCTGTGCATAAGGCAGGACTACTGTAATTCCTGTAGTGTATGACTTAAGACGAAAAATTCTGTTTGGACTTTGGTTCAACCAACACTGTAAAAATGTTGAACACAAGGAAGTGCAAACTGGTGAAGTGATATAGAAAATGCCTTCTCTCTAAGGAATGTTTTGAAGTTTTTTCTTTTATTCCACTTCTTCTGGTCTTCTAAATTTATATTTTATCCTTTCTGAGAAGGCTTCTTTGATGATCCTTGCACAAATTCACTCTATTCTTAAAGTTTTGAAAATAATGTCACTCAATCTAAACCTTTATCAAAATCTAGTTAGGTTATATATGTATAATCTCACCTCAAGGAGTCAAAACTCTTTCCCTATTTTATCTGTGTCTTCACAGCATATACTGAAGTTATGGCTGTAGCTCATTAAGTAACTTAGAAGTATGCACTCAGAGAGTTAACTATCTATCAAGAAATGTTGATCAGGCACCTCTAATAATTTAAGACTTGAAAGGTGCTGGTGGTAATACAGCACCGAGAAGGATAAGCATTGTTTCTCCATTCATGTAGCCTTATACTTGAGTGGAAAAGAAAAACATTAAACAAATAAATAAATTAGAATTCAAAGAAAGCTAAGCCACCTTATCTCATTCTCATTAACTCCCATATATGGCAGACACTCTAAAATCTCTTCCTTCCCATTGCAAACTCCCCCCAGAACTATCTCCAGCCCAACAGTCTGCCTTGAAATATGCCTCCCTCACTCTCAGTGGCAATAAATTTCATTTCCTTTCCCCAGAGTAAGTCTGCTCTCTGCAATATAAATCAGGCTTGCTTCACCTACTTCTCCAATTCTCCACTTCCCCAAATTCTACAATCAGCAGAATGCAAGTTTAGAAGGTGGTGAGCAAGCAAAAATGGAATTTGCTTTGGTGTGTGAAAGGAGATGAGAAAGCTGTGAATAACCATACATTAGAGAACTATTTTACTCCGTTTTTAATTAATTAAATAACCCTGAGTATGCTGATTGCTACAAAGGACAAGTAGAGAATATTTGTAAATGATTAACAGGCAGATCCTACTTTAGTCCCATGGTCAGAAAACACTTATTGTAGGAAGTGGTGCTAGATAAAAAGAAATATTTAAATGTTGAATGCACAGTTAGGCTTAGGATCTGAGGCTAGATGTATGAAGGTGAGTTTTATTAACATAACAATGGATAATATAAGCCATGAGAATACGCTCGATAACCTAACAAGAGACCATCTATTGAAAAAGGAAGGGGACTTAGGGAAAGAAGTAAGAAACTCCTGTATGTACTCTCCTTGGATAAAAGAGAAGAAAACAACAACAAAAACAAAAAGGCACATTCAAAGATGTGTGAGCAAATGAACAGAAGCCCATGGAAACCAAAGGCAAGAGCTGTTTGGTAGGGGAGGGGCCAATGTGCAAGCACAATTACGTATGTGGGATGATCACAGAAACACCGAACACCTTTACCCACACATGAAAGCATACTCTATCTCTTTCCTTTTACTTAATTCTATATTTTCTTTATTTAAAAATACAAGATTTGGGGGGAAATTGGAAGAGACACTTTAGTGATAACTGCCTTTATATTATTTTCAAACAAAACAATCAAAAAACCACAGAAGAGGCACTTGAAAAAGGCTAGGAAACATGATTCAGTGAGTGATGCCAAAAGAAAAGTAAAATTTTGGTTAATGATGGTGACTGTAATATTGAAGAGTTTTGGCTGTATAGTAGTTGGGGAGAGGAAACTGATATTGGCTCAGATTTTATGTACACACAAGCATATTCACAAACTATTCTGGTCTCTGTTTCTAAATAATGCTTAGCAAATGCGAACACCTAAAATATATAGACCTGATAAAAATTCTGGGCATTAATTTTCGAACTGGATCATCTGGCAAAGTCTATGGTATTCCTTTTGGTGATTACTATTTTGTCTTATGAACCATCAATCAGAAACTGATCATATTACATTTATTCATTAAATTATATCAATCTAAGTGTGATTAGCTAGCTGTTTTCAATGTTTGGGGTTTTTTTCGCTAGTAAGACCACTTATGACAGACATCAAATATGTAACTAATATTATGGAAGAAAAATTGAAACTTGAGAAAATAATATTTATTAACTTACTTGCTTCTGAAAACTAACAAAACCTTCTCGTATTGAATTTGGTGGGTGAACATCTGGGTCTAAATTATACAACATGAGATTTTTTTAAGGAAGCACAGCTTCCTTAAATACCATTAGATTGGCCAAATAAATAGCATTGGCCAAATATACTTGTGTTTTTAGTTTAGTTTCCAGAGTGCTGGAGATACTTTCTCCCTCTATTCTGAAAAATAGGACCTCATCCTTATATCTAGAGAAAAAGGCAGAGGCTCAGTTTCACTGATGACTTACTGGGTTGTCTTCTGCAAATAGACTTCCTAAGTCACTATCCTGAACAGTGAATATTTTCAAACAACTATCCCAAATTACACTGAAGGGGAGTTGGGGGAGACATACAATCCCAAACAACTGTCCTAAACTGCACTGAAGGGGAGGTGAGCAGTGAACCTTTCGCATTTCAACAAGAGGTAAGGTATCCCACGCTCTCATCCCTATTTTCTAGCAGTCTTCTCAGATTTGCTTCATCCAGTGTACTTGCTCCTCACTTTGCAGGTATGCATCATCCCTGCCTACAAAGTAGCCAAGAAGTTCCAAAGACTTCCATGAAAGAATCCATTGCCTTGGTCGCTTCCTGTATTTTGTGAATTCTATACCTTGAGGTGTTAACTGTTCATTTTGTTTAGCTTCTGCTGTCTCCAAGGAAGAGCTCTATCGTCTCTGTTTCCTACAGCCTCTCCTGGGACTGAATGGAGATGGTGGTAAGTTTTAGCTTCCATGAGAAGTGTTATTCACTGATTTTGAAGATGTCTTACCTTTTTTGTATGGGAATAAATTATAAACATAGCCTAAAAAAATAGATAAATCATAATTGTTGGTGACTGTCTTAGAAAAGAAAGGAACCAAGATCTTATTTAATCCTTTGCTGTTCATAAGCAGTGCATATAGTGTCTGGTAAATCAGGATGAACATATTAATTGTATAGTCCTAACTGACCTTAGTCTTCTTCAAACTGGTTTCCAACCTCCCCACCCTTTACATTCCAATTTTGTGATGTAATAACACTAATATATGCTAAAGTTGTTCAGAGAAGGTAGGGACTATAAGTCAATGTAAGTTTTAGGTAAGAAGTGTATTTGAGTTCATTCCTTCAAAATTAAGATAGACACACTCAGGAAGAAGGCCATTCTAGGAGAAGGTTATAGCACACAGATTCTCAAGTAGGTACAAATGTGGTCTGATTTCATGACAATGACATTGGACTGAGGTTTCATTTTGAAATGTGTAAAGATTTAGGGGCCAGATGATAGAGGACTTGCAAAGTCAGACATGTTTCAGATTTGATGTCAAATAAGTTAGTCACTGTAGTAACCTTGTAAGAAACAGAATAACAATAATAATTGTGTTTAAAGAGTAGTTTTCCTCTATTTCCCCCTTTGAGGCTAAATGCTTATATACTTTGTTTGGTTTTAATTATTTATGTATTTACTTATTTTGTAATTGATTTTATAATTGTCTCAAATACCCACTTTATTCCACTGTGTGAATGCCCATAAAAATCTGCAGTGTAGATCGGCAGGGTTTCCTTGATGGAGCTACTGAAGTTACCGTTTACAGATGCCTCCCAGCAGCCTTAATGATCACTGCCAAGAAAAAGCTCAGCCATCCCCCAATAGCAGCCACAGGGCAAAGCCAGAAAGGTAAGCTGTGCTGGTATGGAGAAGGTCCAGCTCTCTCAGAGTCTGCCTCACTAGCAAAGCAAAAACTTCTCCTGTGCCAATTCTGAAATGAATTAATTAGTTGAAGACCAATCTTGGGTGAACTTTTCTTTCCTTCCTTCTCTATCATTTTTTTCTCACAATAGTGCATGTGGTGAGACCCTCAGGGAGCAATAAGACACTTGGATAAGCCAGTTGTAGATTAAATATAGACTCCCTGTGGCAACTCTTATCTCCTGCCTTCCCTCCTGCTTGCAAAGATGCAGAGACGGGATTATTGCCACAGCTGTGCTTCCTAGAAGACTAATCAATGCAGCCATAAGAAGGTCTGAAATGCAGCAGGATTTTCAATTCTAAGGATAAATTTTTTTTTAAAGTGACGAAGAAAACTGTTCTAAAAGTTATAATGCTGTTAAATCGAAAAAAACCTTAAAAGACGGAAAATAAGTCTAAAAATCGGCCCACTGTCCTATTTTGGGGGCATATCAATCTGGGATTGATAAGACCTGTCACAGGAGACTGAAAAATGAAGCTAACTTCCCAGAAAACATTGATTCCTTACAAAAACTTTGTTCATTTAAGCAAAATTGGAATGGGGGCATGGCTACATTTAGAACTTACTGATACATCGCTAGAGATGTCAAATTCACCTTTTCTGCCTCTTCATGAATTCTCAGTTGGGCCCTGACATAGAAGCAATTAGGACAAATTCCAAGTCAGTTGAGATGCAAAATCATAAAGAGAAGTATAGAAAATGTAAAGGAAGCTCTGGGGAGAAAACAGTCTAAATCTTTTCCATAATAGGAGTGAAGATTTTTCCCCCATGAGGTTGTCTGTCACCCGCTTCTCTAGGGCTTGGAAGTCAAATCCCATTATCTGCTAGCATTCCCCACTCCTCAACAAGGTGGGATGAGACCATCCTCAAGGGATGATACTACAAACCAACCATGAATTTGAGGACAGTGTACAGATGAACAAGAAGTTAACCAGTTTGCTCTTCTAGTCCAAGTCAGTCAGTCAACATGTATGTACTGAGAATTTCAATGTGCCAAATGCTATGCTGAACAAACCAGACTTGGCCTTGTATCCTTGAAGCTTACTCCATAGTTGAGAACGTAAACATTATATACCTAAGTATAACTGTAATAATTGCAATCCAAGAGAAGCTGAGAACACCAAGATCTGGGGCTAGCAGAAATCCTGACCTATTGAGGTGGTTGTTAGGCTCCCTATCTCTCCACTTTTGGAATGGGCAAAGGGGGCACGTAGCAGACGATTGGGCCAAAAACTGAAAATGGGGTGACAGCTGACAAATTGACGGAGGAGTGTACCTTCCTGTGTGGGCATACATGGAACAAGGCAGCCTGGTGTACTCAACTTGGTGAAGGGGCAATTTAAAAATTTCCTTCCAGTGGTGTTTCTGCACCAGACCTCTGCTTACTGGAAGATGTAGAGGAAGGAATCTGGGCTCCTCAGATTTCACTCTCCAGTTCTCTCTCCACTTCGCAAATTTGTTTTGATATTGTCAAGTGAAACTATTTCTGCATTGCTATGATTAGGGTATACTGATAAAAATGTGCAGCATATATCTTAGCAAAACTTTTTAAGTCAATTTAGGATCCCACTGATTTTAATAAAAATATATGCATTCAGGTTTTTTTTTCTAAATTTAATGAACATTAATGAGAAATACAATGTTTTATACATTTAGCAAAAGACATTAATGGGGAGGAAGAGATTCATTATGACACTGCTCTGTACCCAGAGGATGCCATGTGCAGGTTGTTCTCTGGGTGACTAAACAAGGGGCACACTTACTTTAATGGCCATATTAAAATAGCATGAGGGTAGAATATTGAATAGAGTATCTTTAGAAGATAAATTGTTTAAGTTCTCACTTGGTGTTTAGAAAACGTTGGTTTACTTTTTTTTCTCCTTCTCTCTTAGGACAGTGAGTTTTTACCCTTCCACATAACCTAGTCTTTCTAACATGAATTCATCCTAACGATGAATCTAAAGAACAGTGTGAACTGAAGTGATCCTATTAGACGCTAAGATCACATCTGAGAGCCCTGGTAAGAAATGTGGATTTGCATTCTAAATATTCCTGATCTACTTGTTTGTTGGTTGGTTGTTTTATATTTTCCAACATCAAAATCAGAAGAGCCAGACACTCATTATTCAGAGAACTCTTCTGAATTCCAGTTTGCGGATGAAATAGATAGGGCTAACACATAAAATAGAATGAAATTTATTCCCAGAAGCTAATGGACCTTTGTTTGCTATTGTAATACACTGTGTTTCCTGGGCCAAATTAATCTTAAATGTGTGTTAGTATAAGATTGCTAAGTGTAGATTACCCTAAAGACAAGGGAGACATTTGAAATCCAGGTAATTCTAGCTTCTAGACATAAGAAACATGACCAAAGAAAAAATAGGGGATTACTTTGAAGTCTACCCGAATCAGGTTCTCTTGTTCTCCTAAACATTATCTACATATATGGATCACAAGGAGCAGCAACATTCCAAAGAATCTGGACACTAGAAAAGGCCAGCTCCTATAAAATTCAATTTTACCAAATTTGGTAAAATTTTGAGATTTGCCAAAAGGAGGAAACATAACTTTTTTTTTCCTTTAATGCAGCTATGATGACAAGAATCCCTGAAAATTCTTAGAATTTTTAGCATTGCAGTTTCAATATATATTTTGAGAGAAAATGGAGCCCATCAAATGGGTGACCCGTCAACAAGTCTGCTCTTTTAAAAAATATATAACAGCTTTATTAAAATATAATTCACATATCAAAAGAGTCACCCTTCTAAGGTATACGATTCAGTGATTTCTAATATATTTATAGAGTTGTGTAACCATCACCACTATCCGACTTTAGAACATTTCACCACCCACCCCCACAAAAAAAAAGCCTGTACCTATTATAACCACTACCTAGTCTCCATTACCCCTGCAACTATTAATATACTTTCTGCCTCTGTGTGTTTGCCTATTCTGGACATTTTATATAAATGGAATCATATGCGGTCCTTTGATTCCAGCTTCTTTCATTTAGCATCATGTTTACAAGGTTTATCCATACTGCATATCCATGAATCTTCATTCCTTTTTATGGCTGAAGAATATTTAATTATACACCACATCTTTTTTTTATCATTTCATCAGTTGGTGGATACTTGAATTGTTTTTCTTTCTTGGCTACCATAAATAATGTGGCTACAGAAATTTTGCAAAGGTATTATGTGGATATATCTTTTTATTCCCTTGGCTATATACTTAGTAGTGGGATTCCTGGGTCATACGGAAACTCTATATTTAACTTTTTGAAGAAATGCCAAAACATTTTTCCAAAGAGGCTGTACTGCTTTAAATTCCAATTAATATGAAAGCTTTTATTTCTCAACATCATAACAATTTTTTTACATCTAAATTTGTCAAAAGCATTAACTTTCCATGTCAAAGGAAAAGATATTCCTCAATCTGTACCTGGAATTTCATCATTCATCACCATGTTTTCTAATAATTCCAACAGCCTACCCTTCCTTGCTTTATTGTCAGGCTGTCCTATACTCCTCCTTCCTTCTTCTTACCCTACACATATGCTAACATGGTATGAAGAGAAAGGAAAAGAGAACATCTTGACCTCTTTCTCAAACTCTCTGACCTGAAAGTTAAAGAGGTGTTTTCTAGTTTTATAAATTAAATAATAACTATGACATTTCATAATATAAAGGTTGATAAATACTGTCAAAATTCTCCATCTTTCCCAGAGCCACTACTCTAGATATTAAATCCTAAGAGTCTACCTCAGAAATCTATCTCTTAATGCTTCTTTCTTAGTTGAAGCTATACTCTTTCTCTCCTGGAGACTACTATAACACACTGGATTGTTTCTCTACCACCAGGCTTCCACTCTCTCCAATTGCTTTTCCATATTGCTTTTAGAGTTGCCTTCTGAAGCACTTTTAATAGTTTCTTGTTATTGGGGCACCTGGGTGGCTCAATTGGTTAAGTGTCTACCTTCAGCTCAGGTCATGATCTCAGGGTCATGGTATTGAGCCCCAAGTTGGGCTCCCTGCTCAGCGGGGAGTCTGCTTCTTGCTCTTCCTTTGCCCCTCCCCCTCACTCATGCTCACTCTCTCTGTCTCTCTCTCTCTCAAATAAATAAATAAAATATTTTAAAAAAATAGTTTCTTGTTCTCAACAGGAAAATACCACAACTCCTTTCCATAGGATAAAAGATCCTACTTTGGGATATGTTCCATCACTAAATGACTTTCCTAACAACCCCAGCACCCTGTGACTGAACTTCATGGAAATTATCATTGATCACAAAACTTTGTTTTTGATGCTGTCTCTATGCTCTTACCAGTATCTTCACACTGCCTTTCTATTCCATTGCTCTCTTCTTAATACTATCTCCATTCTTCTCCTGGTAAGTCCCCACTAATCAAATGTTTGCTCTTCTGTCAATGCTTCCATTTTTCAATAGGAATTAGAAGCATTATTCTCTGAGTCTTCAAGGCACTGTGATTATTTCTCCATTTTAGCTACGCAGTTCACTTTGGCTTACCATACTGTGTTAGATTTTTTTCTATTTTTATATCCTTCTTTTCCATTGACCTATTTATCAAGGCAAGAAAGCATGTTTCATCAGTTTTTGGATCCCCAACACATAACAGAGTCCTTAGCATATCTTCTATTAGTTGGGGTCTAACCAGAGAAGCAGAAACAGAAGGATGGATAAATGAACAGAAGGATAGACAGAGACACAGATAGGTAGACTGATTGATTTATTATAGGGAATTAGCTTACACCTTATGGGATAGGGGATTGCTAATATAATCTTCACAAGGCTATCCTTACACCTAATGTTGAAGCCCGAAGTCCAAAGGGCAGATAGTTGGTAATGAAAGATTACGTGCAGCCTACAATCTGATGAAGATTAGCTGGAACACATGAGGATGGACTGAACCCTGTGACTCTCTTGTAGACTGTGACCTTGATGATGAGGGTATCCTGTAGAAGTCAGGGCTCTTACTCACGGAGCTGAACACAAACATAGTTGGCCAAGGAGTCAAAGAAAATAAAGGAAGATCACGGGAGAATGCAGAGCAATTCTGTGTTAGCCTATTGCTCCAAAACAATAAATTAAGTGACTTAAAACAACACACATTTATTATCTCATCATTTGGGGAGTCTTGACATAATTTACCTGATTTCTTTGTTTCAGAATCTCACAAAGATGTAATCCAAGTATCAGCTAGGTCTGTGGTTTTATCCAAGGCTCAGATATGGAATAATATTTTTCTCCACTCACATGATTATTGGATGAATTTAGTTTCTTGTTGTAGGACTGAGGGCTTCAGTTTCTTGCTGTCAACCAGAGGCTATCCTCAACCCTCTATACAGTGCCCTCAGTTTCTTGCCATGTGGGCCATCAAGAGACACTATAGCAATATGGGTACTATAATTTTATGAAACATAACCATGTAATTACACATATGTAATCATGGACATCCTATCTCTTTTACTATATTCTATTTGTTAGAAGAAAGTTACAGGTCCTACCCACCCTAAAAGGAAGGGATCACTACACAAGGGCTTGAACACTAGGAGGTGGGAATCATAAAGGGCCATCCTAGAGTCTGTCTGCCACAGTACCCTTTCTGACCCCCAATGATCCATGTCCCTCCATATGCAAAATACACTGACACTCTCTCAGTCTTTAAGAGTCGCATCCCATTACAGCATCTGCACATAATCCAGAATTTCAACATCTAAATCAGGTCCAGGTGAGGATGAGACCTCTCGAATATGGTGTGTGGTATGCGGCAAAATTTAATCCTGGCTTAATATGAGGTTGAACACATTTTGAGGATCAGATGCAGAATTTTCTAAATTTCTTCGATGAGGTCTAAGGGTGACTATCTCACCTACTTAGGTTTGAGTTCCCACAAAGTGGGGACCCTTTGTACTTAATGTAACTTACTCAGTGGCTTATAGGTAGTAGTGATTCATAATGTTGACCAATTAATGATCATAAATAGCCAATTTCCTGATCATAGACAAAAGACACAGTTGACTTGAAATTATAGCTGTACTTCATCAGTCCATTTTCACTTCATATTCTGTTATATTTTTCTTGCTTGGTTGATGTCTGCTATTTAGTGGATTTCTTCTGTAAAATTCAAATCCCAACCAAGGTTTAAATGATGAGAAAACATCATGCTCAGTTGATTCCTTAGAAGTGCCATTAAATTCTATATTTTGAAACATATTTTTCTCTAAAGGTTCTGTGCTTCTTGCTGAAAGAAGGTACCAAATTAGCGTGACTTTGTATGAGAAATATCATTTCCAAGGCTTGAAATGTCTTACCCTTATTAGTTTACAAGTTAAGTCAGTGTCTAGAGAGTATCACATATAGGCATGAGTTGCATTCTTCATTAATCATTTATTAACCCCAAATATATTTACTGGATGCTAACTCTGGGCCAAGGCTTGTGCTGAGCCCAAGGGATATGGCAGTAAATGGCAGTAAACCTTCCTCATGGAGCTAACATTGTAATAGAGCAGAGAAATAATAAAAAAAAATGAACAAAATAGATCATTTCAAATTGTGATGAAGTATACGAAGGAAACAATAAAATGCACTGAAATAAGAAAAAATAATATGCAATACTTCTTGAGACAATGATTGAGAAAGACCATATAAAGACCAATATGCTGAATGAAGCCTCAAGGACATAAAACGTGGATCATATACTAAATGTGAATGTGCTGGCATTAGGTTAAAGCTCATCAGACAGGAAGAAAAACATGTGAAAGGCTTCAGGCGCTGGAAAGGTGCTTGACATGTTCCTGGGACCAGGAAAAGAACAGTGGAACAGAGAAAGAGAGGCATTAGAGTATTAGGAGCTGAGTGGGAGAGGCAGGCAGACAACAGATAGGCAGGGCCTTATAGGTCATTGTGAAGGGTTTGACCTAAAGCAAAGCAAAGTTATCTTAGGATATTAAGCATAAGATCTGCCTGACTTAATTAACATTTAAAAATCACTATCTTTGCCATATGGAGGAAAATTAGAAAGTTATGAGTAGAAAAATGAAGACCATTGGGGAAGCTGCTATAATAGCCCTATGGCTAGAGCCATGTGACCTAGTGTAAAAAAAAAGAGTTTTTATTTTTCTATGGACAGTGTTTGCTGATGATTTAATGAGGGAGAACTTAAGAGAAAGGGTGGAATTCGAGGGCGAGTCTAGGTTTCTGGTTATGGCAACTGACTGGTGGTGGTGCCTTACACTCGTGAAAAAGACTGAGAGGCTGGGTGGCTGGTGGAGTATCAAGTCCTAAGAAAAAATTAAGAGTTCCAGTTAACATGTTAAATTCAGGAATCATATGAGAAATACACAGGGAGATGTCAAAAAGGCAATTCTATATGCAAAGCTAGAATAGATATCGTAGAAGAAAATTGGGCTGTATATACATTCATATACATTCAAAAGTCACCAGCATAGGGATAGTATTAGTGTGTAATAAGAAGAGATAATATGTCTTTGGTTTACCTTTCCTAAGAGCTATGCTTCCTTCATTTTTGTATGAAATAGCACCCGTAGAAAATGATAAAATCTGAAAAGCATGTTGTGGTAAGCTTAAGTAAATAGGGGCTACAGAGGGTTTGGGAAAAATATATCTACTAATTTCCCTTTGCAGTATGTAATAATGGTAAGGGTCATAGGTTGGTTTCATTGGGAAACAAACTTTGAGGTGGAGATTTGCATGCAGGAGGTTTATTGGGGCATATTTTAGGGATCAATACCTGTAAGGGAGTTAGGAAAACAGAACTGGGCAGAAGGCTAATGGGATGTGTTAAATTGTGATGTGGTCCAGCAGAAGCCTCTGCCGATCCCACCAATAAAGAGCTCTGGAGCTGGAGGTCCTTCTCAGAGTTTTCCCAAATGGTGGCAAGAGGGTGAAGCCTTTGTATCCCCACATAAACTAGTTATAGAATGCAAACTCTCTCCGGGAAGAGGAAATAACTTTGGCCAAAGGAGCTCCCTTTGGAGGTTTGTTTTTAAGGAGGGCCTCAGCTAAGAGCCATCAGCAGGCAACACACCTGACAGGAGAACAGTCTGAGTGGGGGCAGGGAGGTTCTCGGGGGAGAAATAACACACCTGCTAAAGTAAAAGCATTAAATACAAAGTATCAGGAAGATATTAATGGGAATTTGTATAAAACTTTCATATAAAATGTTTTCACATTTTTAATGAGAAGCTTGAGTGTGCTTCTGTGGATGTAACTTTTTATATTAGATTATATACTTGTAATTGTTACATGTAATTGCTTGTTAATAATGATCTCTTTGAATTATTCATAGTCACCCCTGATGAGAAACTGTACAGTTAGTGATTAAAATGTTAAATCGTACTTTTTACAACTACAGAAAAATTTTCAAGAGTCTAGATTTTATTTATATATTGTAAAGTAGTTATTTTTCCCATTGACCAGTGCAGTGTTGAATTTTTTCATGAAAATGTCAATGGATTTCAAATACAACTGAACTTTTGCCATGAAAAGAATTTCTAAAGAATGGTGAAGGTTTAATTTGCAAAGATGTGTATCTGTTGTTAGTAGTCACCTAGCAGCTGGTTTGGTCATCTTAGAAAGGGAATGGTGTGCCCTACAACTGCTGTGGAAGCAGGTGCCCATGTGGTAGAGCACATCCTTGGTTGTGCTCAATGTACCATTAATCACAAAGCCCCACACCAAGGGACAGTGGGACATACATTCTGAGCCCCATTCCATTGAAATCATCTTCCCAGAAACCCTAAATATGGCCACTCGCCACAGGAAATGACCAAACAGTCCAGGCCACCCCCTTGCCCTGAACAGGCACTAGAGGACTAAAGGAATTCCCATCTTGTGGCATGGCTAAAAAGTCACTGAGAACTGAAAACGTCATTCACTATCCCTGTATTAAACAAGACTGGGACACAACATCAATAAAAAAAAGGCAAAAATTAAGTTGATTCTCATTATTTACAGCAGTTATGTTCTAAAATGTCTAGAAACACTCGATTAGTGAATACTGAATTGTTCCAAGGGGAAATACAGAGCTAGGTTTCTGCAAGCCTCTAGTCACTACATTTTTATAGACTGATCAATATATAACCTTATTTTATGTATGTTTCTGTTTGAAGATTGTATTCAGTGGTGTATACATACACACACACCATTGTATATACATAGTTGATTCATTAACATTGAACTCACAGCCAACAGCACTGCACCTTATGCCTGAACAACGTTTCTCCAACATATGCAATTTCTCCATTAGGCATATGACAGCCGTGTCACATTTGGGAACACTAGGCAGCACTTCAACATCATGCTTGAGGACCATTTTAAAGAGCAAAATCACCAACAAAAAACACAAAAATATGAAAAACGTGGCACCAAACAGGCCACAAAAAAAGGCATTTGTTTATAATATGAGAGCAGAAACAAGAAGGCAGAATGTTGCCTTGTTCAACCTCAGCTGCTATCATCACTCTGCAGATGGCCACAAATGACCACGAGAGCACAAGAAGTATTGGTTGCGGGGGCTTACAGATAAATTGTAGCTGGTAAGCAAATGTGCAAATCCCAAAACTGTGAATAATGAGAAGCCATGTACTTACTCCTCAAAAATAAAATGTCAGAGGAGCGGCCTGGGTGGCTCAGTCGGTTGTGTCCTACTTTTGATCTCAGCTCAGGTCTCAATCTCAGGGTCATGAGTTCAAGTTCCACATTGGGCTCCAGCCTGCCTAAATAAATAAATAGAGAGATAGATAAATAAATAAATAAATAGTCAAACGAAACTAACAGTTTCTCCCCATGCTGCCTTGAAGACCCTCACCTCGCTGGGCCCACTAATCCAAAACTATTGTCATAATCTCTGCCCAATCCTAGTCAGTTCACCATGCAAGACCACCTTCAGAATCACCCAGTCAAAGCCCTCTAATTTCTTCTATTTTTTTGTTTTGTTTTGTTTTGAGACTTTATAAAGTTGGTGTTTTTCCTTACTGCATTAAGTCTATTAAACATAGCTTTATTTGATGAACTGTTTATTTCATTGTGATTATCTTTTTTTTTTAAATTTCATTTATTTATTCGACAGAGATAGAGACAGCCAGCGAGAGAGGGAACACAAGCAGGGGGAGTGGGAGAGGAAGAAGCCAGGCTCATAGCAGAGGAGCCTGATGTGGCGCTCGATCCCATAACGCCGGGATCACGCCCTGAGCTGAAGGCACGCTTAACCACTGTGCCACCCAGGCGCCCCTGTGATGATCTTTTGATAAGCCTATTGCCAGCACCATTTTCTTCACAACAGTGGTCCCAGAATATGCGGTCATAGCAAGTTTTTCTGTGGAATGTGGGGCCAGGAATCTCTAATTGTATCCTTAAAATTATTTAAATCTAAATTGAATAGAAAACTATGACATTTCAGTAACTACCCACCCCCCGCTCCCCAGACACACACTTCTCTCAGTGAACAGTCATTCACTGGAACAAGCTCTTGACTCCCTTATTCTTTCTCTTTTGGTTTAAGGATGAAGACAATTAAAAATACCTGTGGTGGAAAATTAAAATAGTGCTGAGCAATGGAGGCAATGTGCTTAATTACTGTGAGATGGGAGATAAATGGTAAATGACTCTTGTGTCAATTTGAAGACATCAGCACTCATATTTCTCACATGATATGGACTGTGACCTGATCTCACATTTATTCAATTAAGACAAGGAGTAAAACTCCAAAATATATTTTTCTTTTCATGTCTGCCAAATCAGCAAGACTTTTTGATTTATTGCGATAATTATTACTATTACCAGCCCAAATTCCAAGGGTCGAGTAAAAGGTGGGGTGATCTCAGAACCCTATATAGAAACTATACTAAGAATATGGACCAAAAGTAGAGAGCAAAGACTCTAGTCCTATTCCAGCACTAACACCAGGCAAGTCACCTGCATTCTTGAGACCTTGGTTACTATGTCCACACCATAAAGAAATAGGATTAGATATCACTGAGGTTTTCTTCACCTTGGACTTTCTATGATTCATATTGACAGATTATGACTCTCCTTGTATCCTTGAAGATAGCTTTTTATACATATCTACCTTCCAGAGAAAATGGCTGCATGTGCTACAGCCTTGTTTTCTCACGGTCTAGAACTATGAAAACTAGAAAATCTGCCATATGCAGGTGTTGATAACTACTCATTATCAATGGAGGCCATGGGTGTGTTTCAGAAATAACTGGAAGTTTTAAGTCTCCTGAGTTTCAGGATACAAAAATATTCTAGTATCTTCAAACTCAGTAGAACCTCAACAGAAAGTCTGGTTTCCTCCGTTCTTGGTTACAATTAACAAATGAGTTAACTGAGGCCAAGAGGAGGCAGCCTGAGGCCTGTCACACTGTTAACATTACTACAAAAGAAATAACTGGTTTTTAGAAAACAAAACAATACAAAAAACAAAAAACGCTTTAACAACTAAATAATATGATCATCATCTCGTTGGTCTGGCTGTCAGTTTGAGGAGAAAAGTAACAAGATTTTCAGTTAAAGGTCACGAAGATATTTTAGAGTGGAAGTTTTTAGACAAACAGAGAATAACTGTTAATGTAACCCCTAGGGATGTTCACATATGCATCATCAACATCTCCAGCTTGGGAAGGCTCTAACGGAAGGACTAGCTATTAGGCTTGGAGAGGAAGAGTAAAAACAAATCTTAGATACCATGTCCAAGGCAATGTTCACGCCAATCCTTCTCCCAGATTCCTTGTGTTCTTAGCTAAGTGTGGGGGCCTGACATCTGATCGCTGTGGCACCTTCCCAATCAAATACAAAAAATCTCTGTATCCTGTATCACACAATTAATTTTTGGCTTAAGAGCAACTTCTCTGCTCTAAATGGAACGCTGTCTTTGGGACTAAAGTTCTCAATAAAAGATTCTATTAACTTGCAACTGTGCCCAATTTGTGAGTGTTTTGTGCCAGTTTAAACAAACAATTAGAGAAAATCAAAGGGAAATGCCACCCAAAAAAAAAAGAGATTCCTGCTAACAGCGCCAATAGAGCATCTCAAATAGATATGGAAGGCTAAATGCCAGATACAGGTTGCAAATATTCAGCAGCAGCTTTAAGGGCCCTTGGTGTTCATTTAAATTATGCCACACAGTGAAATGCAATCACTTTCCATGCACAGATCTGTGTAGCACTGAAGCTTGATCCTAACTTTCAGTGTTAGACGTGAAAGAGGAACCTTTACCCTCGGGGCACTTACCTGCAACATATGGCTGCTTCCCACGTGGTGGAGAGTCTATTTTAACCAGTTCACAAGGATGATTCCCTTCTTTCCATCCTGTATATATGTCCTGGATTTTGAGAGAGACATAACTTTAGCTAAAGTGCTCTGGATTCTTAATAAGTAGCTGTTTGTGATTTTTGGTTTTGTTTTTTCTTCCTCTCCATTTATTCTACACAGTCATTTGCATCCCACTTCCCCATTAGACAATCACAGGGAAGCTGGAGAGATCCCATCTGTGCTTTTCAGGGGGCGAAATCAAACAGCCCTGGGACAGGTGGAGCAGGCAGCAGGAAGGTGACCCCAGGCGCGCAGCAGGTGGGGTGAGCAGCACAGGAAATGAGCGGGCAGCAGGCAGTCTGAAGGGCAGAAAGGCCCGTGCTGCCTGCGTCCAGGCAGCAAATCAAGCAGAGGTTAGCTGGTAAGAAGGGTGACAGGAGGGCAGACCAGGCATGTGACCAATGGGGAGGGAAAAACAGAAGGCAATTAACCAGGGGAGAGGGCAGATGGAGGGCATCTGCCGACAATTACCAGGGGAAAGGGTAGCAGGAGGGTAATAATGGGAGGCAGTTCTGAGGGGCAAGAGGACATTAGGCAGGTGACGCGCAACAGCAGTGAGAACACCGGGCATGCCTTACCCGGAGAGAGCATTGAGCGAAGCACCTTCCTATCCTTGGGGCAGGACCAAGCAATTAGTGGGGCAATAGGCAACCAAGCACTATACTCCACAAAAATATGTACTCTCCAAGGTCTGGGGGTCTCTTTCAAGTTCCCAGTCCAGGAAGTATTTGCAACTGCATGCACTGATCCATCCTCTGAGGGACCTCAAAAAAAGCGCTGTCTGTTGACAATAACAGAGAAAGTTGAGGGCAACTGCAAAGCAGACCACTAGCCTATTGGGTAAAATTTTAAGAAAAGGGGGAAATAAAGAGAAATTCCATTTTCTAGGTGTTCTTCAGGGGTCAGGCTCTGTCAGACACATCATATGTATCTTATCCAATCCCAGGGCCACTCTTGCATGTTGCTGGCACTGTGTTTGTTTTTAAGTCAAGAAAATCGAGGTTAAGGGACAATGTGGAGCTGGCCCAAGATCACAGAGGCAGTAAGTGGGAGCTGTGATTTCCACCTGAACCTCTCTGAAATGCCGACTCTTCCATCTTTTATAACACAGTGGGTCTCAAGGATGGAAAGCTCTCTTTTGACTACTAGCAGATGGTGTGTCTTCATCCTTAAAGAAAAAGGCTTTGATTTTTGTTAAACATACATTTCTTTAATAAAATACATATTACAAAATAGTGTTTCTCAGATTTGAATCATGTACAGACTCTCATTAAAGATACAAAAAGCCTGGCTTATCCTCATATTCCAGTTCATATTCCATGAACTGTAAACAGGATGTTCAGCTCAATATGAAAAGTAGCCTCTTTGAAACATGCTATATTAGTGATCTCTGTATCACCAGTCTCTCTCTTCTGCATGTTCATTGAGCCTTTCTTTGTATTGATTAGGATGCTTTCACCTGCAATTCACAGAAAGCCCTGGTCCAGACTGACAGGACTATCAGGACGTTTATTTGGCATCAAAAGAAGTCCAGAGGTGAAGAATCCAGCAGCTCTCTCACAGTTCTCTTGCTCTGCTCTGTTCCACAGTGCCTTCCTCTCTAGCCCAGAAGCAGGGTGGCCCCAGCAGCTCCAGGTGTTACACCGAGCAATGGCCTGTGCTGGGGAGAGATGACGAACTGTCACATCTGTGTCTCTCAGGAGTAAAGAAAAGAAAAAGACTCAGCAACCCCTTCACCCAAGCATACTTCTACATACAACTCACTGACCAAAAATAATTATATGCCCGTTCCAAACCAGTTACCTGGAATAGCAATGGGATTATCATGATGGATAATCCTATCAGGACCCACTCTTCCTCTGAGCTATATCCTGAAAAAAGGAGATACCTGAACATAATGAGCATTCTTTTAGAAATGAGGGGAAAGATGGATGCTGGATAGGTAACTAAGAGTCTCTGCTCTAGATCTCAAATAATGATTATTGAAAAAACAAATGACTAAATGCGAATGATCTCTGAGCAGGTTTGACTGGGAAAGGGAATGAAAGCACTGGACGGGAATTGTTTCTGGGTCATTACTCATTCCACAGTGGCAATGTGACCTTGAACAAATCACTTCATTTCCTAAGCCTTGGTTTCCTCATTTGTAAAGTGGAGAATACCTGCCCCATTTAACTCACAGGGTGTTATAAGAATTAAATATATATGTGTAAATGCTTTGTGTATGACAAAGGGCTATGTAAATGTGAGGCATTATTATTAATATTCAGAATTTAATCAACCCAGTTATTCTGTCAGTGAGAAAATATTTATTATTTTCGATAAGCAAAGTACAATTTAAACATGAGCCCTGGAGACCATGAAAAAAGTAAGCTCTAGGAAATACATAATACAGAGGAATCAAAATATTGGATGTCTAAGATTATATCATGCATCCTTAAAAGAACAACACCAAGAAACTTAAACTGTGTCAGAAAATTGGATATATATTAGAAAAAATATTAGTTCATATACCACATTTAAAAACAAGTTGGAATAGAATAAAGATCAAAATATGGAAATCTATTAAATATTAGAGAATCTCAGGGTGAGAAAGGCCTTCCCAATTAAGTTTCAAAATCCTGAGGCTATGGGAAAAAGAAAAAAAAAAGACTGATGTAATTGAATGCATGAAATTTTAAACATCTCACTGTAAAATATATCATAAGCAAAAAAAAAAAAAGAAAGAAAGAAAATGACAACCTAGGATAAAATGTTTATAACATTTATGACACATAAAGTATTAATATCCACGAAATACTTTTGAAGTAAACTAAAAAGCCATCAAATATAAAACTGTAACATTTTTAAGAGTGTTAATTTCCAATAAAATATAAAATGACTATAAAATGACTTATTCATTCTAAGGAATAACACAAAAAATTTAAAATTAAAATGAAATCATAACATAACACCATTTTGCCTACTATTGGGAAAACAATTTGGAGGCTGAGAACCTTTGGAACAAGTACAGCATAGGAAAGGACACATTCTGCCATGTGGGTAGGGTATAAACTTGTTTACCTATTTTGGAAGGCAATTTGTCAGTGTGTAACAACTTAAGCGCCCAGAGCTTTGATTCAGTAGCTTACATTACAAGGATCTATTCTGCATGAAGTATTCACAATGTGCACAAGAATGTATATAGCCACAATTCATTTAGTTGTGGAAACCTCAAAATAACTTAAATACCTACTGACAGGATATTGGTCAAGTAAACGGCAGAAAAAATTTATCATCTGATGCTTCCATTTAAAAATATTATGGTAGATTTCCATGTAGTAATATGAAAAGATGTCCAAAAGTTATGGCCAAGTGACAAAAGCAAATTTGAGATTTGGGTAATCTACGTTCATATATTTTTTTAAATACCGACATACACTTGCCTATACACATGCTCACTCACCTGCTCTTGCTCACTTGCTCTCTCTCTCACTCTCACACATGTACAGGCAAAGATACATAGTCAAAAGATTCCAGAGTCCAGAGCAAGAAGCATGATGCAATATTCTGAAAGAAGAGGGAGGTGTCGCTAAAGGAAATAAATGAAGATTTTACACTTTGGTTTGATAACTCTTTCAGGTCTTACCTGCTCCTCCATCAACAATGGCTGATCCCACCTCCTCCAGCACTGAAACTAACTATAACTTCCGAATGACACATTATCTTCACATTTTCTAATGTTCAGTTTTCAGACCCTCCTCTCAAAAACCCCATCTTTTAGACTCCTACATTTCAGGATGGTATGACACCCTCCAGGAATGCACCTGTTCTATATGGTAGCCACTAGTCAGATATGGCTTAATATGTGACTAGTAGACATAGATTGTAATTTCTCTGTCATTGGCCAATAGCAACACTTTTCTAGTTATGTCTCCTATGGCAAGGAAACAAAAGCAAAGCAAAAAAAAAAAAAAAAAAAAAACCCAAAAACTACTGGGAATACATCAAAATAAAAAGCTTTTCCACAGCAAAGGAAACCATCAACAAAATAAAAAGGCAACCTACTGAGTGGGAGGAGATATTTGCAAATGATATCTCTGATAAGGGGTTAATATCCAAAATATATAATAAACTCATATAACTCAACACCAAAAAAATCTGATTAAAAAAATGGACAGAGGACCTGAATAGCCATTTTTCCAAAGAAGACATACAAATGGCCAACAGACACATGAAAAGATGCTCAACATCACTCATGATCAGGGAAATGGAAATAAAAACCACAACAAGATATCACCTTATACCTGTCAAAGTGAATAGCATCAAAAAGATAAGAAATAACAACTGTTGGATGAGGATGTAGAAAAAAAAACCCTCATGCACTGTTGGTAGGAATGTAAATCAGTACAGCCACTGTAGAAAACAGGATGGAGATTCTTCCAACAAATTAAAAACAGATGTACCATATGATCCAATAATTTCACTACTGGGGCATTTACCCTAAGAAAACAAAAACATTACTTTGAAAAGATACATGTAACTCTACGTTTAGTGCAGCCTTATTTACAATAGCTCAGATATGGAAGCAAGCTAAATATCCATTGATAGATGAATAGATGAAGAAGATGTGGGTGTGTGGGTGTGTGTGTAATGGGAGTATTATGCAGCCACAGAAAGAAGGGATGCCATTTACGACAACATGGACGGACCTAGTGGGTATTATGCTAAGTGAAATAGGTGAAACTGAGAAAAAAATAATACCATATGATTTCACTCACATGTAGAATCTAAAAAACACAACAAATGAATAATCAAACAAAAAGCAGAACCATACCTATAAATACAGAGAACAAACTGATGGTTGCCAGAGGGTAGGGAAGTAAGAGGATGGGCAAAATGGATGAAGGGGAGTGGGAGATACAAGCTCATAGCTATGGAATGAAAAATTCATGGGAATAAAAGATACAGCATAAGGACTATAGTCAATGATATTATAATGGTGCTGTATGGTGACAGATGGCACTTGTAGCAATGTATAGAGATGCTGAATCACTATGTTGTGCACCTGAAAATAATGTAACATTGTGTGTCAGATATACTCAAAAAATTAATACATATAAATATATATATATATATATATATATGACTCTTTCCTACTTAAGTTTAGCTCTCAGAAGGAATATGTTATTCATTAATAACCATAATTTTGAGGTATACTTTTTGCTTTGGTTATTGTAATACTCCATCCCACTTTATGCTTCTAAGATCTAAATCATAATAAGTAATAATATTGGAAATAAAATAGTGCCTTGTCCTAGGAGGGAAAAAAAAAGAAATGTGACTAGTGAAAACTGAGATACCCTCTAAATACAAAATACTTGCCATATTTCAAAGACTTAGTAGGAAGAAAATAAAGTATCTCATTAATAATTATATACTGGCTACATGTAGAAATGATATTTTGGACATATTGGGTTAAACAAAATGCATCCTAAAATAAATTTTACTTGTTTATTTTTTAACCTGCTTCTTAATGTGGTTACTAGAAAATTTAAAATGATACATGTAGCTTATATATGTAACTCACTACTATAATGGTGGATACGTGTTATCATACGCTTATCAAAAACCCACGGGTACAACACCGGAAGTGAACCTGATGTAAACTGTAGACTCTGGGGGGTAATGGTTTGTCAATGTAGATTCATCATCAGTGTAACAAATGTGCTGCTGTGGTATAGGATGTTGACAGTCAGGGAGGTGGTACATAGGTGGGAACTACAGATACATGGCAATTCTCGGTATTTTCCACTTAACTTTGCCATGAACCTAAAGCTCCTCTATAAAATAATGATTATTAGTTTAAAAACACAAATAAAAACAGAAAACAGAAAAACCGGTCCAGCCAAGACTGAGTAACACACACCAGGTTTATCCTTCTACCCGAAACAACTAAAAACTGCATATAATACAGGAATCAATGATTTCGAAGATACTGAATATCAGGCATTGAAGGACATAGAACCCTGAGTGAATGAAAACAAACAAGATGTGCCAAATGCTTTTCCCAACTTATTGCCTGCATAGAGTCTCTAGGCTATGATGCAAAAACAGTGCAATTTTGTGACATTTTTGACAAGGGATGCTTATAAAATTCCCCAATCCCTCAGTTCTCTCAATTCAACTAGAATGAATGGCAGTTCACCCAGAGAGGGACTGGCTGAGAAAACAAGCTTTGCTATCACTTATGGAGGTTTTTCACATCTAAAAAACTCAGTGAACCCCAAGTAAAACAAACTCAAACAGAATCAGACACATCATAGTTAAACTGTTGAAAGTCAAAGACAAAGAGAAAATTTTGAAAGCACCAGAAAACAAACAAACAAACAAAAAACATTGTGTACAGTAATACAAGAATATAATTAATGGCTGCATTCACACCAGAAATAATGGAGGCCAGGAGGCAGTACAATGACAAAAGTTTTTAAATAAAATGTCAACCAAGATTCTTTATTCAGCAAAACTATCCAAAAATAAGATGAAATAAAGACATTCGCAAATAAAGGAAGACTCAGAGAATTCATTGCTAACAGGCCTGCTTGTAAGAAATACTAAAGGAAACCTTTCAGGCTGAAAGAAAGTAACACTAGACAATATCTCTTATCTGCAGAAGAAGTGCATAGAGCCAGAAAGAATAAATAGATGTATAAATACAAAAATCTATACAAATATATTTTAATAAAAAATATATCAAAATAAAATTATTTCTTTTTTTAAAAATATGTTTGTATAAAAAACATCATACTGTTGGAATTATATAGATATAATACATGGCAATAATAACACAAAGAGGGGGAGAAAAGGATCTATAATGAAGCAAAGATACTTTATTTTACTGAGATCACATTTGTAGTATTCTAAAGTAGATTGTAATCCTTAAAGCAACGACTAGGAAAATAACTTGAAATAATAATGCAATCAACAGTGAAAGTAAAATGGTAAAATATAAAAAATATTTATTTAACACAGAAGATAGTGGTAAAAGAAAAACAGGGGACTATTAGAAAAGGAAAAGAAAAATGAAAAGTGAAAAGCAAGACAGCAGGCATAAAACCAACCACAGCAATAGTTAATATGAAATGCAAATGGACTAAATACAACAAATAAAAGACAGAGATAGTCAGATTGAACGAAAACAAGACCTAACTATATGCTCTCCACGAGGCACATCTTACATTCAAAAACACAAATAAATAAAAAGTGAAAAGATATAAAAAAGGTAAAACATGAAATCAGTAACTGTGACAATTATAGCCATATCAATACTATACAAATAGACTTCAATACAAGAAATACTACTAGACAAGAAAATATTTATTTCATAATAATAAAAAGTGTTAATTCATCAATCCATAAGATATAACAGTTATAAACATTTATACACTTAACCACAGTCCCCCAAAATACACAAAGCAAAATTTTGTAGAATTGAAAGTGGAATCATACAATTCAAAAATAATAGATTTAAATTAAAATAACCCACTCTTAATTATGAAAACAACTACACAGAAGATTAACAAGGTCAAAGAAGACCTGAATAACACTATAAAGCCAGACTTCACAGATAACCTGCAGAACAGTACGCCTAACAACAGCAGAATACACATCTTCTCAAATGAACACGTTGCAGTCCCTAGGGTAGACTATATTTTATGCCATGAAAAAAATTTCAATAAAGGATTGAAATCATATAAAGTGTATTCTCCAACTACAATGGAATCAGATTAGAAATCAGTAACTGAAAAAATATTAGGAAACTTATAAATATATGGAAACTGATCACAATCAGTAGGTCAAAGATTAAATCACAAGACAAATTAGATTGAAAACAAAAACACAACATGTCTAAATTTACAAGATGCAGCTATAGCAGTGCTTAGAGGAAATTTATAGTTTTAAGTCCCTATATCGGAAAAGAAGGAAAGTCTCAAATTTCCACCTTGAGAAACTGGAAAATGAAGAACAAATTAAAACCAAAACAAACTGAAGGAGGAAATAGTAAGAAAATTATAAAGATTAGAATAAAAATAATGAAATCTATAGAAAAAAGAAACAAAACCAAAAATTTATTCTTTTTAAGAAAATCAACAAAGTTGATAAACATTAATCTAGATTAAATAATAAAATAAGACAGAAGATAAAATTCCCAAAGTTGGAAAAGAAAGCAGGAATATCACTACCAAAACATCCAAAATTAAACATATTTTAAAAGAATATTATGAACTACTTTATGAACAATCTAGACAATGCAGACAAAATATACATTTATTTGTAATCCCTAAAGTGATCATTATGAAAATAACTCAAGAAATTTTAAAAAATCAACAGAAGGATTAAAACAGTCTACTAAACAATTATTTATTTAACACAAAGGAAGGTAATAAAGGAGAAACAGAAGAACATTTTTAAAATGACAAAAATAGAAAACAAACTACAAAATTACCAAAATTGGCTCAAGAAGAATTAGACATTGTTAATAGAACTGTAATAACAACAACAACAACAAAAATTGTTTTTATTTAATTGTAATTGAAATTTCCCCACTAGAAAAAGCTCAGGCTCATATGACTTTACTGGTGGATTTTAGTAAACTTCCAGAAATTAGAGGGAAAAAATAATGCTTCCTAGCTCATCGTATGAAGCTAGCATAATCCTGAAATGTAAGCCAGACAAAGACATCAAAGGAAAATAAAACAACACGTTAATTTAGACATGAAATACTCTTTAACAAAAGATAAGCAAACAAAATCTCGCAATATATGAAAAGAATTACACACCATGGTTTAGTCAGATATATTTTGGAATGCACAACAGTGAAACATCCAAAAATCAATTAATGTAATACACTGTTAACAAGGTAAAGGGCACAATCCATGTGATCATCTTAATAGACACACACACCAGCTGGCAATGTCAAACACCCATTTATGGCAAAAACTTTCAACAAACTAGGAAAAGAATGGAACTTCCTCGTCCTGAAAAAGCAGACCTTTAAAAAAACTTACAGTTAACATGCTCTTTATTAATGGAAGACAATTCTTTCCCACTTGAGATCAAGAATAAGACCAGAATACCTGTTCTCACTACTTCTATTCAAAATTATCCTCAAGTTTCTAGCAAGTGTAATAAAGCAAAACAAAAAGAAATAAAAGACATCCAGATTAAAAGGAAGACATAAAATTGCCTTTACTTGCTGTTGACATAACTATCTCTGTAGAAATCCCACAGAATCTACCAAAAACAAAAACAAACAAACAAACAAAAACCACTACTATCATTAACAAATCATTTTGTCGTTGTAAGCTAAAAGAACAGTAATCAAAAACAACTTTTACCTCTATATGATAGCAATGGACAACTGGAAATTAGAATTTTTAAAAACTATAATAGCATAAAAATATGTCAACCTAGGAGAACACTTGACATATGTGAAAGACCTATAACCTAATAACTAGGATATATAGCTGAAATAAATTAACAAAGACCTAAATAAATGGAGATATATACCATTTTCATGGGTTGAAAAATTCAAATGTTATTGTTAAGATGTTAATTCTTCTAAACTAATCTATATACTCAGCGCAATCCCAATCAAAATCCTGGCAGGCTTTATTTTTAAAATGACAAATTGATTTTAAAATTCATATGTAAATGCAAGGTTCCTAGAATAATCAAAATCACTTTGAAATGAAATAGAAGAACAAAATTGGAGGACTTACCTGACTTCATACAGTGAGGTATGAGCGAGACAAAAAAATAAATCAATGGAAAAAAACAGTCAAGAAATATATATAAATGCAATTAAGTTTCATGAAGGATGCAAAGGCAATTCAGTAGAGAAATGATAGTGTTTTTAAAAAATGGTGCTGGATCAATTGGACAACCATACATAAAAATATGAACTTTTATCCATACCTTGTTCCATATAAAAAATGTGTAATAAGAAAAACAGTCGATCCACTGAAAAATTCAGCAGTACATTTTAATACTTATCAAAGAAGATACATACATAAGCACATAAAATATGCTTAACATCATTATTCATTAGGGAAATGTAAGCTGAGATCAAAATTAGACACTACCTCACATGTTAGAAGGTCTAATCGAAAGACTGACCATATAGTGTTGACAAGGTGTGAATCAATCAGAACTCCCATACTGCTGGTGGGTTAATAGAATGTTATAATCCCTTTGGGTAACTTCTGCAATTTCTTAAAATGTTAAACATATGCCTACCATACAACTTAGCTACTCCACTGTTAAGTATTTACTGCAGAGAAAAGTTTTTAGAAAGACTTTAGGTCCATAATAGCTTTATTTGTAATGACTGTGAATGTTCATAGTAGCTTTATTTGTAATAGCCCAAAACTAAATCATCCCAAATGTCCATTAACAGGTGAATAACCAAAATGTGATTTATCTATACACTGAAATAACTATTCAGAAATAAAATAAATGAAGTATATATCTATACTTATAGATAGATATATCTATACTTAGATATATCTAAAGACACTGGTGAATTTCAAAATAGGTTAAGTGAAAGTAACCCAACAACAACCAAAAAGTACATGCTACATAATTCTATTGATATAAAATTCTAGAAAATGGAAACTATAGTGATAGAAAGTAGATGAGTTTTTGCTTGGGGGCGGAGGATTAAGGAGGGTCAAGAGAAGGGGACTACCTGGGATCACAATGAGACTTTGGGGGGTGATGAATATGTCTTTTTTTTTAAGATTTTATTTATTTATTCAACAGAGATAGAGACAGCCAGTGAGAGAGGGAACACAGCAGGGGGAGTGGGAGAGGAAGAAGCAGGCTCATAGCAGAGGAGCCTGATGTGGGGCTTGATCCCATAACGCCGGGATCACGCCCTGAGCCGAAGGCAGACGCTTAACCGCTGTGCCACCCAGGCGCCCCAAATATGTCTTGAATACATCTTGATTTCACAGGTGTATGCATATGTCAAAAATTATCAAATTATATACTTCAAATATGTGCCATTTATTCATATGGCAATTACACCACCATATAGCTGTAAACACACACACTAAGGAGAGAAAGGGTGACTATTTCATTCACATAATCATCATGGACAAATCTGTGCTTCAAAGGTAGGAAAAATAATGACCAAAGCAAAAATACTGCATATCTAACAGAGATAGAGACAGAAACAGAGAAAGATGGTATGTATATTTAGTTTTGATGTAGTGCCTATTATTGAGGTCTTTCTGTCCTTTCTTTGATCTCCCTTAAATATAACTGGAATAGGTCAAGTTAGCTGGTTCTCCAGCTATGAGCAGTATATTGCAGTGATCCAGAGCTACCATAAACAGTTGCCCTGTACCTGGGGAAACCTGGCTTTACCTCAGAGATGCATTAAATATGAGATGTAAAACAATATCCTGTATCAGAATATTTGGATGTAAAATATCTTACTGTAATTAACATAATGAGTAACTGCTTCCAATTTATCTTGCTTTAAATTTTATATTTGCCGAGAGGAAGAGACACCTGTCATCAGATATTGGCAGTTTATCCTTGGGATTTCAGTGACTTTTGAGGATGTCCTTCATTATATCTTTGGATCTTAGTTTCTCCATTAGTAAAAAAAAAAAAAAGAAAAATCAAGTATTTGGGGATATTTCCATGCAGTCAGGATGTGGCAGGGTAATAAACTGCTTGATAACTCATTGTGATCTTTGGCACAAGCACAAAGCATTATTATTGTTATTAAATATTATTAGCTAGGGTATGGTGCTGGACTGATAATTACTTCAAGGAACACTTCATAAAATGCTAACTGTAAAGTGTGCATAAATTTATACATCCATTAATATCAAACCTGCTATGAACAAATATTTTGGAAGACTGCCAACATTATTCCTTTTACAGTGTTGGTAAATTTCAATTTATATTCAAACCTAGCCCCTCAATTCCTCACATTCAACTCTCTTCCATATCAATTTAAGTTCTTTGGGTTGAATAAAACAAATTCATTTTCCCCTTCCATTAGAAGGATAACAGCTTATAACACAGTATTATGAGGAAAAAAACCCAACTCCTAAAGTTTAGTTGTGGTAGTAGCTTTATGTTATAGTGTTTGGTAAAAAAAGGAAATGACTGTAGAAATCAGAGAAGTTGGGAGTTAGAATTTGAGAAAGAAAAAAAAAAGAATTAAATATCGCTATGTTAACAGAACTGGTCACACATGTATTGTTGATTTGCCAAAAACAATGTTCATCAGAAATCAATTTTATTGTCATTTCAGAATGCGTAACAACAACTCTGCAATCAGAATTGTGAGGGGTCAACAAGTGGTAGGAGGTACGGTCCCTGCTATCAATACACACAAGTGTTATCACACATATATACCTGTATGTGACCCAGAGGTAAAGTGTCTCATTTATCAGCCAATTAATGAAACTCTGGTACCTAGTGGGCCGTTCTAATCCCAAAACCACTTCACCTACCATCACCCACTTCTTATTTAAACACTTCCAATTCAACAGAAAAATGAAAAGACTGATACAATGAGTAGGTACATACTCATTACCTGAACCCACTAATTGTTAACACCTTGCACCATTTATATGTATT
This sequence comes from Ailuropoda melanoleuca, assembly GCF_002007445.2. NCBI lineage: Eukaryota > Metazoa > Chordata > Mammalia > Carnivora > Ursidae > Ailuropoda > Ailuropoda melanoleuca. The sequence goes on from NC_048231.1 coordinate 75,127,513, forward strand.
CCCTCCCTCTCTCTCTCCCCCTACATTTACAGAACTATTTGAATATACATTGTATACATTTCTAAGTCTTCTTACATGTTCTGAACAGGGGCACTTACTTTTAGCCATTGATAGAAATTTTAATCCCCCCAGCAATGAGTAAAGTTCAGATTTTTCTATAGGCTAATTACGTGTGGACACACCTTAAGAAACTCACATAAAGAGACTTGGGTCTGGGCATGTACAGTTTCCTTTTCAGTCTTTGCTCTCCAAATGGGCACTTAGAATAGGGGTGACCACATAGTTCCTTTCCTAAACCAGGACACTTCTGGTAGTGGAAGGAGGCACTGTTAGTAATTACTTCCAGACAGCAGGTGCAAAACAAACAGCTTCGGGTATACTGGGACGTGTGATCATTTTACCTCAAGTGCACAATGTAGGTACAGTTGCTGAGAAGTAACTGGGCACTGACTTGGGTGCCTAACCGACCTCTAATGGACACAATCCCAGAGGACACTGTTGTCCTTTGCCAGGTGATGAATCTGGGGAACAGCTCCTATGTGATTAACCCTCCAAACAGTGTAGACTAACTTTTTGTTTATTTATTTATTTAAGATTTTATTTATTTATTTGACAGAGAGACAGCCAGCAAGAGAGGGAACACAAGCAGGGGGAGTGGGAGAGGAAGAAGCAGGCTCCCAGTGGAGCAGGGAGCCTGATGAGGGCCTGATCCCAGAACCCTGGGATCACGCCCCGAGCCGAAGGCAGACGCTTAATGACTGAGCCACTCAGGTGCCCCACTTTCTGGTCTTTTTTTTAAAAAAAAGAGGGAATTTATTTACTTAACAGAAATGAATCCAGTGCAAAAGGGATACGATATATGTCAGTTCTAGTCAGGGTGATGTTCGATAAGTCAATAAACTGGACTTGCCTGATATTCAAACTCCACCACTGCTGCCAAGTCTCCCAAGTAATTTGTCATGAGTCCTTTAGACTGTTGCTTGAGAAAGGATCAAAGGTCACACAAGAGTCTTTTTTCCTAAAATGGGCATATCTTAGGAAAGTGTTTATGCAAATCCAGTTTGATTTATCCATCTCAGTGTAACTGTGCAAGTCAAAATGACCATTTCCTCTCATCCCTTGTCTGGTCTGTGTAGACTGTAAGTCATTCTTTTTATTGGTAGCTAACAAGTACGAACGAGCACTCTATTACTAGAAAAAGAAATAGTATCAAAACAGGAAAAAATTCACCAACATCAAGCTATCATTAGAAAGGTCAGAGTTTAAAAAACAAAACACATAAAAGAGGTGGGCATTTTAAAATAATCTAAATGCATATAAACTCCACCTCAAGTCACCATGGACTAGTCTAGCTAAGCAAAGGAGGAGCTGGGAAGCATGATTGCATGTTACCAGAAGAAAGACTTACTCCTGTGATTCAAGTTCTCTTAGGACTCACAGAGAATGTTCTTTCAGGTTTCACGAATTCCCTGGGCTACTACCCAGCCCTCTTGGTCGCTGGGGCTAGGGGCCAGTTAACTCCATGCCCAGGTGAGTTAAAGGAAGGAAAGAACAGCTTTTCTAATAAATTTTAAAAAAACTAAAAAAAAGAGGAGGCAAAGCATTATAAATGATATAAATGATATTCGACAGAAGATAACTGATGGGCACAATAACTAGAAGCATGGTCTCATGTAAGTTTCAGTCTGAAAGATAACATGAGCTCTGAGCTATTCAGGAAGGCTTCAAGGAAGAGGTGCACATTGAGCCGAGATTTAACATGTGGATAAGAGAGAGGTGGTAATAAAGATAGTCTTTTAAGGAAGAAACAAAGCAACTGAAGATATGGAGGTAAAATGCAGTTCCACACTGTGTTGAGTGGATGAATAAACATATAATATGTTACGGTTTTCAAAACTCTTTTATTTGTACCATCTCATTTAATCATCATAACCAATTCTAGAGATTAAACTGGCCCATATTATCATTTCCAAATTATAAAGGAGGAAACACACATAAAGAAAATAAACCTGCTAAAGTTCCTTTGAGTCTTGAATGGCAGTGTTGGATCTAATAGACACATATTTTGATGTATTAGCCTTATACTTATTTTAATTTTATAGATGAAAAAAGTGAATTCAGAGAAATGAGCACACGAGTGGCAGTCTCAGATTCCACACTCTAGATTTCTCACCATACCCTATTGACTAAAGAAAGAGAAAATGAGGGTCAAAGGATCCATTCAGAAACTCAGTCCCAAAGCACAAATGGGGGGGGTAGTTGTGATTTCCAAAGAGTCTTTTGTCACTATAAGTAGTAGGTGGCATCTCAGGGAACAGAGATGCCGAAAAAATATCCAGGGACACCAATCAGAATTTCTTAAGTATTCCAGTAGTTTTCTCCAACGTTTAGCCAGTCCTGGATATAAATATTGTATTTGTTACTTTCTCTGGGCTTTATCTCGAGTTTTCCAAGCTTATGGAATTCTTGCTCCCTCCACTCTACCTTCTCTATCCCTCAGGGCCTTGTTCCACGAATGCTGCTCAGAACCCTTATTCATTGCCCCCTGACCTGAGCTTCTATGGTACTTGTCTCTGAAATACACATGAACATGCCCTTGTTCTGTGCACACTGAAGAGGGCCCATGTTCTACTGTTGATCCTTGTGCCAAGGCAAAATAGAATGCTGCAGTTTTGGTTTTGCAGAGAATAAACTGCTTCCCAGAAAATCATGCTGTGCTTGTTCCCTGCCCCTTTGACACAAATTTAGGAGTCATTTCACTCTCCAAATTCTCTGCTTCCTGACTTCTAGTGATAGTTATTTTATATTTTAAATAATTTTGAGGGTGGACAGATGCATTTTGGAAATGATTGTTCCATATTTTAACACTCTTTTTCAAAAGTGAAGGAAAGCACACCAGTTTACTGCATGTGGGGAATTGAAATCTTGGCTCCCTGAGTCCACCTTTCCCTCAGACCTAGAGCACAATTGAATTTTCATCCAGCACCAGCTTTGACTTCAAGCTGGGAGAGCACAGGTGTTTGGAGGCTTAAATTTCTCATTTTTTCACATGTAGGGGATGAACAATGTCTCCTGTGCCCTGGCACCCATCACGATGCCCCTCCTAGTATTCAAAGAACCAATCGGCATGATCACAGTGCATTTTGGCTCCTTTCTCTTCATCCTTCTGATTTAGGCCAGACACTGGCCAAGTCTCTCATCATTTGGCTTTGCTCTTGGAAACTGGCAGAAACTTAAATATAAGATATTCATGCTTTGTTTCCTAATCACTGTAAAGGGGAATGCTGTTGTCCTGGTGCCACTTGGAACATCAGCTCTGGTCTGTGCACTCTAGAAACTTCATTGCAAATGGAGTTTCTTGGTTTTCTCATCAAGATATTTAGAAATGATAAAAATCAGTTGTAATTTGTTTTTAAGATTTATTTACTTATTTGAGAGTGAGACAGCCTACATGTGCATGAGTCGGGGGAAAGGCAAAGGGAGAGGGAGAGATTCTCAAGCAGACTCTGCACTGAGCTCAGAGTCCGACATGGGGCTTGATCCCACAAACCCTGAGATCATGACCTGAGCCAAAATCAAAAGTCAAACACTTAACCAACTGAGCCACCCAGGTGCCCCAGTTGTAATTCTTAAAGTAATCTTAAAAGCCCCTTTTTAAGTTGTAAGCTGCAGGGGTAATGTAAGGGATAGGAGAATGCAGTCAGCCAAATGTGAGGGCAATCATGACAATGACATACACTGTGACTTAGAACAATTTTTTGTTTACTTATTAAGGTTATGTTTTTTTTTTCACTATATACTTTGCTAAGCACTTTAAAAGCATTTTAAAATTTAATCTTCAAAAATATCTCTGAGGTTGATATTGTTATTCTCAGTGTACAGATTGTGAAATAGAGATTTGAGTAATTTTTAAGTGGACTACACACTAAGTATCAACCCAATTTATATTTCTAATATAAACCCAAGTCAAAATGACTTCAGAATCAAAACTCTTAATCATTAACCTACATTATTTTCACCAATATGTAATCATTTCTTTCTGATGAGAAGGAGTATTCCTCCTCTTCACTATGTGTAAGTATTTTGCTGAATGTTCATTGTTCATATTTCTTTATGAAGCACCGATTTAAAGAAAGCTCCCCTTTATCCAGAGCCATTTACTTAATAACTCTTTATTGAGTAGCTTCTAGTCTGAAGGACAGTGCTGGGGATAGAATGATGCACACATTGCTGTTTCTGTCTTCAAGAACATTATTATTTACTTGGGAAGACAAATAAGCATTAAGGAATAATAAGTATTTTGCTGGAGGTCTACTCACTCTGCTTTATGAGCACATCAGAAGATCTCCCAACATGGACAGGAAGGGAGATGAAGTATGGAAGGTCTTCTTAGAGAAGGATCAGCAAGAGAGTAGAAGAAAATGATGTTCTAAGCCAAGGGATGGCATGGAGAGGAAAGACAGCATAAAATCATTCCATCACCTGCCACGTTCAGTGAGCCATTTGCCTTCTGATGCATTTAACGTTCTTTTGACTTAGTTTAGTCACCATGTTTTCACAATAGATCTTTTTTTTTTTAAATAAGATCTCTCTCCCACTATGGCATATAGTTCTTAAAGGAAGGAAAAGACCAACTCTAGTGGCATCTTTTATCCTTAGGTTCCTCACACAGCAGAAATGAGTGACTGCTGATGATGACTGTGGTGGCAGTGATGGTGGCAGTGGTAGAAAGAAGAAAGAAGACAAGAGGGGGATTGTAAGGGTACATATTGAGACAAATAATGTATTGGGACAGATGCAAAATTATGAATGAAATATTGAGCTCTTCTATTTTTATGCCAAGGATGAAACTTAAAGGCACAACAGATATTGAAGAATGTCATCCTCCTGACTGCTCTTCTCTCAGATACAGATGCATACTTCTGAATAGAGTGACTAATGTATCGGTTCTGAATACTTGGCACTAGAGAAAAGGTATACTTCTTTCAAGCCCTAAAAAAAGCACTAAGAATTAAGAGCAGTTAACCAGAGGAAAAAAGTCCATCTGTTACTCATGGCATCATTTCCCTGTGTCTCTAGTCTATGCTTTTTCACTTAGGCAATAAGCTGTTTTTTCTCCTGGAAAAAGTAAGCAGGGTGAGCAAAAACTCAATCATTAAAAACCTAAGGGACTGAATGGGTGATAATACAAAGCATAAAATATGAGTAAGTGAACTGAAAGAAAGTGATTTTTATGGTCATATATTTTGATGGCATTCTAAGAATAAATTCAAGAAACCTCAAATAATGAGTTTTGAATGCTGGATCAGAGAAAGTTATGCTGATTTCTTCTTAGGATCTTATTGCTAAAGAAGATATTAGAAATTGTAGAAACTTGGTACCCAATTTGAGCCATGACCACATATAAACACCAGACTGGAATCAGAAGTGAGAATCAATTCATGTTTTCATGTTCTCTAGGAGTAGCACCAACCCTATAATACACTCACTCTAGTTCCACTGGATTCTACTCTTCCATAATAGTCATTTTATTCATGATAATAACAGCAACAAAAACATACAATTTTGTCCATCTACTTTTTGCAGGGCACTATATCGAGATTTACTCAGATATAGTCAGATTTTTCCTAGACTATCTCCCTAGCTATCCTTTATGGCCCAGTTGAGGGCTATGGTTCCCATTCTATCTTCTATGGCCTTATTCACTTCAACTGACTTCCTCCTGTCTTGAATATTTATGACATTTGTTATCCACATCGTTCATTTGACCTTCTAATGTTCTTTGAGTCATAGCTTTTCATCTGAACTAAATTATAAGTTCATGAAGGTCAAAGAAAATAAATTGTAAATATGGTGATAAGATATGAAATTTTACAGAATATTTCCAAAAAGTTAATGCCTATTCATCCCATAAACTTTTTTTTTTGCCTTTATCATATTAACTTGGAGGTCAGAATATGTGGGCACCACACTGGATAACTTCTTACTCCCCATTGATTAATACTGCATATGGCAATGACTCTAATACAAGGGTCAGCAAACTGCCTCCTATGGGCCAAAACCAGATGTACACATTTTTTATATATTGTCTATGCATGCTCTCCTAATACATTACCCCAAAATTCATGACTTAAGCAACAGAAATGTATATCTTACAGTTCTGTTGTTTAGAAGTCCTAAACAGATTTCACTAGGCTAAAATAAAGCTGTCGGCAAAACTGTATTCCTTTCTGGAAATTCTAGGGGAGAATTCCTTTTCTTACCTTTCCAGCTTCTAGAAACCATCCACATTCCTTGGTTCATGCCCTTTTCCTCCACCTTCAGGTCAGTAATATTGCATCTTTCTGACCATACTTCCATAGTTAACAATTTACTTTGACTTGCAATTTCCATCTCTCCCTTCCACTTTTAAGAACTCTTGTGATTACATTGCACCTGCCTGGATAATCTAGGATAATTTCCCTATATCAAGGTAAATTGATTAGCAAACTTAATTTCATCTGTGACCTTAATTTACATGTAACTAACATATTCACGATTATGCAGGTTAAGGCATGGACATCTTTGATAGATATTATTCTGCCTCCCACAGATAGTAATTATATACCTTCAATAATTGATATTTCTGTTTTCTCTAGAAAACAGATGCAATGTTCTCTAGATGCAATATTTCAAAAATATATATAAGAATCCTGAAAGCATTCTGGAAGAAGGAGACCTTAAAAGATTATCAAAATGTGCTTCTGCCTTCATACAAAGTGTATAATTCATTTCACTCAAACTTGTTTTAGTGATATTCTCTCAGATGGATTTAGAAACAGTGACCAATGGGGTGAATGAAACAAGTGTAGCCTTTGAAAGAAACAGCTACTGAATGATAATGAAGAGGGAAGATGACTACCAAGCTTCTACTATTGCAGATAATCCAGTAACTGATCTAAGGAAAAACTGGGAAAGATTTTGAAATTGGTGTAATGATTACTGGATCTCCTTCTAACAGAAGGCTAAGCATAGTCTAGCAGATATAGGCTCTACCGCTTTCATCACCTTTGACTAATTGTTTAATTCTGCAAACTGTACAAAACTAACAACAATGCACATGAATTTTGCCCCAAAATATGCCAATTAATTTTGTCCAATAGAGTTACAATTGATTTTCACTTCTGTTAAAGAAAACCAAAGCTGGACAGTAGTTAAAGCAGTAAAAACAGGTTTTATTCAAGAATTATTGCAAGAGTGGAATATAGAACTCAGTATAGGAATGGGCTCAATTCCTACAACAACGTGGACAAGAGAAGATTCACAAACCCAGAAAGCAGGGTTGGGGGCGGGGGGGTCAGTGGATGAAATATACTAAGAGGAAACATTGGGGAGGGGGATATTCTGGCTAAAACCACTCAAGGATTCTTGTTGAAGGCAGACCAGGGTAATCAGATGCCAGAGGTGGGGGACAACAAACGTGACCCAGAATTAAAGGCAATCAGGTATCGAGGGTGGGACAACCTCTCTAAACCAACTCAGAAGGATTTTTTGCTAAAATTAGAGACACACACTCTACAAAGATAGACACAGGAGCCCAATGTTGAAGTCTAGTTAAGAAAAGGACTTCAAGGCTCCTGATTAGTTTGGTCAAAGAGAATCTTTTGTCATTTTTCTTACAGGATATGTTAAACAATCTTAACATTTATTAGGAAATTCTTTGAGTACTCCTAATTGCCTAAACATACAGTTGTTATTCAGCTGTTCTTTTTAACTAGTTGTAGCACCTTACTGGTACCCTCATTAATTAATTAGTTAATAGAAAAAATATCTGACACACATTTATTTTATATTTCTGAGAGTCATGATTTAATTTTTTTAAAATTACCCCTGAACACAGATAAAGGGATAGAAATTAAGCTTCCTGTGCAGCCTTTTCTCTGTTGTATAAATCTGCTATCCATCATTTTTCAATTGGCTTTGAATTTAGGAACAATTTATTCCAGAGACTGACTAATCAATGATGAACATTTCTGGTTTCCATTGCAATAACTACAGAATTTCTTGAGTGATTTTCAATAATGGTAACTAACCGCCTTAAAGTGATCTGATTACCCTTAGAAACATAAACAATACAATTAAAGCTAGATCCTCTTCTCCACACAAATGTCTAAGAAGGAAATATATCCACAGAAACATCACTTTTGAAGGGGGAAAAAGTAGGACACAATGAAAAAATTTCAAACTTCGCATTTTTTTGCACATAACTCAGCCCAAGTCCAGAGGTTTCATCCATAATATGGGGTGTAGGAGGAAGAAAGAGAAAAAGAGAAGAACAAATTTGATGAGAACAGTGAATTTGTGTGAAAAGCTGGCTGGTTTCTTCCCTCTTAAAATTCATGTTGGGATTTTGCTTAGTTTAATGTGCTTGTGTGTGTGTGTTTGTGCACATGTGTGTTTTCTCTTTCAGCTTGGATAACAATAACATCAATATTTTCTTTAGGATGTTCCACCCTGGACCATGGTAGAATGTAAGGCAATTGGAAGTCACACAGAGTGAGGAACCCTTGGGTTGCCTGCAAGCAACTTATCCAAGTGGGAGCCAATGTTACTGTTTCCCTTCAAATATGCTTGTTCTTTTTTGTTTTTCCTTTTCAAGCCTGTTTTGGATTGTAGAACCTTGAATTGGAAACTCAACATTAGCAATTCAAATTCTAAACTGAGCTTTTTAATGCTAAATACTTGTGGATATCATTTGAGAAGATTGTCAAGTTAAACAATGTAGATTTTTCATATATACAGCAAAGTGACTTTGCAGATATTACTCAGTTAAGATCCAAGCCATGATATTCATCTTGTGCTTATGCATAAAATCCAGAACCAGCAAAGTATTTTGTAAATTCAGCATTTAGTTATCTCTTACCCATTAAGAGGAAGAAAAGCAAACATTTCCCCCCTCCCCAACACTTTTATTCATGCCTGAAGCTAAGCAAGGAGGAAGGGAAAAGGTTTTTAGAATTACAAATAGAACCTTTAAATTGTAGAAACTTGCTAATTTCATTTATGAAAGCACTGCCTAACTTCTGCTATTCTCAGTTGTTATTCAAATCTCTGTCCCTAGCCAAAGAGAAAGAGAGAGAATAATCCTACTAGGAATTTAGTGAGTTTTCTTTTAGAGATCAGACATAAATGCTGCATATTTGAATATGCAAATTTAATAGAACAGATTGCCAAGAAATGAAAAATGGTTGTATGTTTAGCCCTAGGAAGTTAGCCCAGCTTAATAGAGCTGACAAAGAGTTAAGGAGTGCCCACTTGCAAAACTCAAACAAGGAAGAAAGTGCATATAACTTGCTTACCTAACAGGAAGGGTTGCTGAAAAGTGGGCTGGATTATAGAGATGTAGATTCTCCCAAATTAGCCATAGCATTCTTTTAATAGGCCTCGATTCCTTCCTATGTAAAGTAAAGAGGTTTTCTTAGGTGATCTCTGAGATTATTTCCACCATGAAAATTTGGAAACCTCTTTCTAGTATAGCCAATAAATTCATAAAATAGGAAAGGGTCTCTCAAGCCATGACTGAGCACATATGGGTCACATTGTTTAGTGCAGTTTGTGTACAGGTATGGAAAACATGCACCCCCCCTTCCTGTGGTCATAGCTCTTATGTCACATTCAAGTCTTGTATAGTTTGCCTTTTTAGGTAATCCCAATGAATTTAACAAAAGTGGAGGTCTCATCAAATCAATTTATATTTTTTAGGCCTCCAAGGAGGTCTCTATTTGGCTAACTAATCAAGGTTTTCCTCTTTAATTCTTCTTTTGTTGTGTGATAAGTCTCAGACACCTGGTATTTGGAGGTTTGAGAAATTGAAAATTAGTTGCTCTTTTGGATTTACAGTAATCATTTGGGCAGCTTGTCAATATCAATCTCAGCCTACATGACTCTAAACATACCACTCTGAGAATTCGGTCAAAACTGTCCTTGGTTAGAAAACTGGGCAAAATAAGCCAAAGATGGCAAAAACAAACAAAAAAGAAACAAAAATTCCATCAGCTTAAGATAGAACTGGGTAAAGAAAATAAAAAATTACCCTGAGCCCAGTTTGAAGATTAAGAAATACAGTCACATATGTCTAATTCTGACCCCCACAGTACAGTTCCAGCCCTGTTTAACTAAACACTAGTTCTTTGGATTATATACAGTTCTTCAATTCCATCATTTTGTAGGGTGGCAGAATATACTGTCCCAAAATATGCCTCTTTGGCATAAAGACTGTTTTGAGCTAATTATTTTGAGAAACGTCAGACATAGGAAAAGATCTAGAAACAGAGAGGAAATTATGCTTTTGTAGGGGAAATTTACATGTATAAAGGAAATTTCCATTTGTAAGGATGTCTTCCTCTCCATATCAGAAAGAAAAGGATGACTAAATCTCTAGAAACTCTTCTCAACTGGACTTAAATCTGCATAACAAACCTTATTTTTATTTTCAGCACTTTTTCCTGATCACGTCCGCATAACTGGTCTGGTCTACACTCTTTTCTTTTGCTTTTAGCTTAAGAATGTATTTAAGCACGGATTCTGAAACACCTCCGAGAGTTACTCATTTTCCTTGGGTATCTCCCACGTATACATGAGGTATACGTGTTAATAAACTTTTGTTTATCCTTCTCTTGTTTGTTATCAGTCTTCTGTTACAGAGTTCCCAGCAGAACTCAAAAGGTTAGAGTGAAAATTAGTTTGTTCCTCCCCACGCAATTTATTGTTAGAGGTCATACATATCCTTGCCATCTAGCAATGGCCCTTTAAAAAAAAAACACAACAAAAAACATAATAGTATTTGTTATAGTCAACATCTATTGTTCACAATAAGCCAGGTTCCAGGAGTGCCTGGATGGCTCAATCAGTTAAGTGCCTGCCTTCAAATCAGGTTGTGATCCCAGAGTCCTGGGACAGGCCCCCACATTGGGCTCCCTGTTCAGCCAGGAGTCTGCTTCTCCCTCTCCTTCTGACCCTCCCCCTGCATGTGTGCTCTTTCTCTCTCTCAAATAAATAAATAAAATCTTAAAAAAAAAATAAGCCAGGTTCTGTTCTGAGCACTTTATGGACATGAAGTCACTTGATTGAAAAAGTAAATATGATTTTTATTACAATTTTGCAAATAGAACTATAACTCAGAAAGGTTAAGTTGCCCAAGATGACAAAGCTGGTAATTGATGGAGCTGGGATTTGAATCCACATACTCTGGCTACAGGGACAAGCTCTTAAAACTTAATTTTGCTTTCTTTCATGATATTAGAAGCTAGAGATAATTTCATGTATAATGTAAACATCTTTTATAACAACACGAGAAAGCTTAGATAGAAGGCAAAGGGCATAAGAATTAAATACACTATTTAATAAATTGCTTAATATCTCCAGATAATTCAATTCCTTTGAGTGAAAAATCTGCTACAACAAATGGATATATAGTGAGTAACAAGTAAAGAAGCTTATTACTAACATTTTTAACATAGGACTGTGAATTTTTTTTAGAAGAAAAATAGGACTGTGCAAAGCAAAATGATTTATTGTCTATATGGATCCATCCTCTTCACATATTACTAATTCTTACTTCCTTTCCAAATATATATGTATTTTGAATAGTGCTCTTATTTTGACACAAAAAATGCTATCTGTATTGCTCTCAACAATGTTCAATTTATGTGAGTGTAATGGAATGACTCTACAATGATCTTCAAGAATACACAAGGTGGTTTTATCAGATCTGTAGACTAGCTATTTCCAATTCTACTGAATAGAAACCACAAGGGGAAGATGAGAGTGAACTGCAGCATGGTGAAAGAGAGCATTGTGCTATATATCAAGGTAATATGAGTATTAAAATATGAGGATAGATCACAGGGAGTTTGAGTTAAGCTGGTTCCCTCTCCCAAAAAGCAGAAAAATTTGGCTAGAATGGAAAATTGGGAAGAACTTTTTGTTTCCTCTCATTCTGTAGGTCTCTTTGGGCAAAATGGTGATTGTGATCCACCCTGCCACTGATCTTTCATCCTTGGAATGGATCCAGTTTATCCTGATCAGTGAAACTGGCCAGAGAAGAAGTATACATATTTACATGAGGCAACTAAATAAGGACTAAGCTCCTCTTTCTATCCCTCTACCTGGCATTTGGACAGCGCTTTCCCTTGCTTGAACTTCAAGTCACCTATAACAACAATAAAAAAATGACTTAACTGTTACAAAAATAAATCTCCAAAACTGAAATACTTATCCAAATATCAAAAAAGGATTTCTCATATAAAAATCTATGAATATTTAACAGAAACCCTTAGCTTTTATGTATTCATGTATATTTCCATATACAATTTAGGCAGCAAGGTTCTGGGGCACTGAAGAGAAAAAGACCTAATTAGCAGTCATCTAAATTGGAGAAGAAATGTAAAGGAAAATCTAAATAATTCTAGGATTGCATTGCCTTCGAGGAACAAATTGAAATAGAGTTTTAAAATAGTCAAATAAGTTATAAATATGATGCTCTGAAATCCTTCCTTGTGATTTGAGTTTGAGCACACTGCAGGAAAGCAAAATGCATTTACCTGCAATACGAGTATTGTATTTTATACTGTGTTTGCTTTTCTCATTTTGAGCAGCCTTTTGGTAACCCAATGAAATCTTGAAATCTAAGACACTGGAAATACATCAGATTAACACTCAAAAGAAGCACAATCAATAAATCCTCCTAATAGCCAACCCATCAAAGATGCTAAGATCTATTAAATGAATAATACACATGTAAAAACCAATGTTCCTTCTTCTTGGCTGATTTCACACTTGTGTTTCCCTCCACAGTCCTTCTATTGACTTACCTTGAGATTTTTCAGGATGCTGAGAAATATCTTGGTCATTTTACCTCAGTTTATGCCTCTCTCTCTCTCAAGCTTTCCTCCTTTCCTAGGGTTACAGTCCTTTCTAACCCTCCTTCTATTCTAACTTACTTTTATTCTCTTTTCAGAGATTTTAAAGCAGTACAAAAAACTAAATAGGTTGGGACATGTTGACACCCAGTTAGAAAACTTTGAACCTGACCTAAAATGAAGTCTTGAACAATCCAGGAGGACTAGTGAAAGAGAGACAAAAGAAAGTATGTATGAGAGGTCATACTAGACTAGAGCACCTCATATTTTGGTGTGGTCACTTTCCAGCTCATGGGAGAGGTAAAATATTTCTTCCGGACAGCTCTTACCATATTTGAAGATCAATTTTAAGCCACTCCTAGTTTTAAACTATTGAACATAAATGGAATTTATATTTTGAATGTAAGACTGGGGTGCCTGGGTGGTTCAGTTGGTTAAGTGCCTGAATTCATGATCCTGGGATCCTGGGATCAAGCCCCAGCTTCTCATGCCCCCATTCCCTGCTCGTGCTTTCTCTCGCATGCACTCTCTCTCAAATAAATAAGTAAAATCTTAAAAAAAAAAGACAGCATTATTTAAGCACAACAAAATGAGTGGTAATGGTGGTAGCACTGGTAGGTTTTCCTCTCCATGCCTTCACGGTTCCCCCTTTGTGTACTTTATGGACTCTGTAATATTAAAAATAATTCACGGCATAAAGTCTCAAATTTTACAATATTCACCAATGAGGGCAGGTGATAAGCATTGTACTTGAGTAGAATCAAAGGAAGGAGTCCACCATAGCAGCACCAGGATCAGTGACTAAGAGGTCAGGCCAGGGTGTTAGATGGTTCTGAGTAGGGAAAGGGCTAAGGTACAGGCAGGAAGAGACATGACATCCCCGACTAGGCCCTGAGGGTATTTCAGGTATGAAGACACTGAGACAGAACAAAGACAAAGATCAGGAAAATTTAGACTGACCACCTTATCCAACTACAATTACGGTTAAAATGTTTTTCTAATAATTATACTGTGAACACAGAAAATAAAAATAGCCACAGAAACTGATCAGGCCTCAGAAGAAAAGCTCACTATAAAGATTAACCAGACCCAGCAATACGTATCTATAAATCAGATGTCACAGAAACAAAAACTCTCAGTGTATAAGCTCATGTCTGCTTCCAGGCCATGCACCTAACCACTGGCAAGTTTCCTGGTAAAGTCCTAATAAAAGTTCAGAGATGAAAAGCCCTGGCACGCAACCTGGTCAGAACCCCTCTCACTCCTGAGAGCTTTTTTGTGTCCTTGCTCAATGAAACTCTATTGCTTTGCTCACCCTCCTTTGTCCGTGAGATTCATTCTTTGACTCCATGAGACAAGAACCCTGCTCTCCTGCTTCAGTTCTAGAAGTGGATCCAGTGCTTTCCACAGTCATTGCCTCGAGAACGTGCCCTAAACCAAATAATCCAGTCTTCTCTAGAACCTCAAATCACTAAAACAACATCTGCTCATGGTGACTCACTTAAAGTGTAATGTGGGTTAATCACATCTTTACTGTATAGCAATGTTTTCACTGCTTCAACCTTTTATGTAGTGTGCATATGGACACATTTTGACATTTAAGCTTCCTCAACTCTAAATAAAGGGTTTGAACTTCTATGCCTTTAATCCTTTTCGACTGCCTACAGTCCAACATTATAGGACTTTATTTATGAAGGTAGCCACCAATTGTGTTTGTAAATAATGAGACAGTGGTTTTTAAAAATTCACTTTTAAAAGTTTAAAATACCATGTGAATGTAAGGTATTGTTATTATTGTTGTTCAGGCATTCCTAAACATCAAATTACTTTTCCAATAGAATATTCTGAGTTTGAAATTTATGAATGTTGAGATTGTTCAATTAGGAACATTTTTGTTGTAAGGGAAAAAACTTACATAAACCAACCCATTTTTTAAAAAGATTTTATTTACTTATTTGAGAGAGAGAGAGAATGAACGAGCAAGAGAGGAAGAGAGAGAGAGAGAGGGAGGAGGGGGCAGAGGGAGAGGGAGAAGCAGGCTCCCTGCTGAGCAGGGAGACAGACACGAGGCTTGGTCCCAGGACCCCTGAGATCATGATCTGAGCCAAAGGGAGACACTTAACAAACTAAATCACTCAGGCGTCCCAAACCAACCCATTTTTAAAAATGTTTTTTAAAGTACATAGGAGTTAAGCTCATGGACATACAAAAATGAGAAGTGAAATACAGCTAGGTCACATACAAAATGAAATTTAAAAAATCAAATATAGGAGTAGTTGAGCAGGAAAAATACCCTTTACTTTGATCTTTGCTGACCACTTTTTCCCCACCCCAGACCAGGGAAATTTTTTGCTTAAACAACTTTTGTTGTTATTATTTTATTATAATACATGTACTTTGTACATCAGTGAGAACTATCTGTAGAAATAAATAAGAACCACAGGTCAATATTACAGACCAAAATGCAAACGTGGCAGAAAGAGAGGTCTCACAAACACTGAGATAAAAGGACTATTGTTTGACTATTAATGCCCCATGGTAAAACTAGACCCAAAGGAGAGGATGACAGCAGTAGTTAGGCCAACCTGAGAGGGACAGATCCACATGGAGATTCTACCATCCACTTGTGAAGGACCTTCCTGTGGTCCAAATAGTTCCTGCAAGTAGAGGAGGCTCTATCCCTTCTCAACTCAAAGGATCAAGCTCGTGTGTCTTTTCCTTTCTTTTTCTTTCCCTCCCACTCCTTCTTTATTTTTTCAGACTTAAGGGGAGGAATAGAAGATGCAATAGGAACAAACATTATATGAGTGTAATGAACTCTTCCTCTTCAGAGTTTCCAATTTACCCTGCACAAGCTTCTAAATTAAGCTTTCTCCCATACAATGCAAAATCTTAGAAATGTATTAGATATGATAAAAATCCATGATATCAGGAACTAAAGCTTCTCCTCAGTCTCTCATGGGGCTCTTGGAGTTTGTTGTATGGCTATGCCACTCCCTGCTTACCTATGAAGTCCATATTTTTTCTATTTATGTATGGTTTCTTTGACCTCCTATAACCTTCGCTGGGTTTGGTGCCATTTGGTACCATTTCACTATCTGCTTCTATGTCACAGGAGCTTTCTGTTCCAGCATGGACCATCGTGTGATAATAGTCTGTCAGTTCATTTTCTTAAGGTAGAATATGAAAAGTACCTTTGGGTACTTATATTTAATCATCTGTGATCTAGATATGTCTCTGGGTGGTGGGCATAGGCAACGGAGGAAGTTATGTGGCCTTTTGGCCACTCAGCTGGTATTGTGTGTAAAAGCAAATTCTCTGAGAAATAGTCAGGGAAATAACTCTGCAATATGTCTACCATAAGGGTCATCTATTCTAAATTCCCATCTTCTTATTACATATTTGCCAGATGTTCATCTAGCCCCTATTTGAATACTTTCCATGATGGGAAGTTCATTATCTTTGAAGTAGCCTATTGCACTTGAGAATATCACAAATTATTCAAAAGTTCAGTCGAGCTGAAATCTACTTACTTATAAATTTGATCTATATATCCTACTTATGCCCTTTGGGGCAGTAAAATCTCATTATATCTTAAAATGACAGGATTTCACATATTTGAAAAAGTTATAATTCCCCTAAGCCTTTCCACTCTAAACTAAATATTCTAATCATCACTCTTTGGACATAAGTAAAAATACAGGTGGACCCACATTGTATATATTAGGGATATTGAGGGGGAAAAAGGCATATATAATTCAATTTACTCATAAGTACAAAGAGCTGTATTATGATACACACAGCTTTGGTGCATTTGATGTCAGAGGCCCTGAGAGCAAATCCTGACACAGTCATGTGAAGACATGTCATTTAAATTCTTTGATCAATTTTAGAGTTGAGGAAATATAGACAAGATGCTTAAATAATTTGTTTGAGGTTTTATGAATTGCAAAAAAGTGGTAGCAACAGATGGCCCAGTGCCTCTAAGATAAAGTTTAGGCTTCTTAACTTCTCCTATGAGGACTTTTATAGCCTAGATTACCAGTCTCCTAACTTTTCTCTCCAATCCCATCTTCCCCTCCTCCTTTCTCCACTCCATATGTCTACATTCCCACCACTAAGATCCTATCATAGACTAGGTTCTCTTTTATTGCAGTGCCATCTATGCATGATGTTGCCTCTTTCTGGGATATCCCTCCCCCAACTCTTCACTTGAATAACTTCTACTCCTACCTCAATTCCCTGTATCATCTCCCTCAGGAAGTCTTCTTTGAATATCTAGAACCAAGTTCAGTGCCACTGCTATGTGTCTCCTTGCATCTCATAGTTTCCTCATTAAAGCACATATCCATCTTTTGTTTATTTACTTGTCAAATGCTTTCATAAACCTCAAGTTTATGGTATCCATCTTCAAGCTGATATCCATCTCTTTTGTATAACGAGGGTTTAGTTACAGTGTTTAGTATATAACATTCACAGTTATCTGTTGAATAAAGACTTCAGTTTGTTGTGTGTGTGTGTGTATGTGTGTGTGTGTTGGACAGGACTCTGGCTCCTAAACAGTTATCTGTGCAATTAGTACATATTTACAAGATAAATGTGACAGCATCCATATAACATGGCATTAGGTATATTATATCAGTAAGTGCTTTAGACAGGAGGGAAGCATGTACACTCACAATTGTGAGAAGCAAAAATAGTATCTCGTTTGTCAAAGATGCCTTAATATTTAGCCTTATTTCTGTTTGTCAAATCTGAGCATATTCCCACCAGTCACCCTTACAGTAGCATTTACAGAGCAGAGAACAAATGGCTCCTAGGTCCTACTTTTATTCTGACTTTCCCCGTGATGGCCTTAAGCTACTGGTTCCCTCTAGCTGAAATGCAAACATAACTAAGCAGCACTCTTCTCACGGGTACCCCTGCCTCACTGTCCACTAATTAAAGCCTAGTCACAGAAAGTACCTGTCTTTATCCATTTGACAAAGGTAGTATGAAAGAGTCCCTGAGCTAACTTAATTTCTCATTTCTGAATATTCTTCACAAGAGAGAAGGGAAGCAAATGCATGTGTTTCCCTCCAGGCACCTTTCCCAAAGGAATAAACTGCCAGCTTTTCCCAACATTATACATGACTCAATGTCGAATTCCTTCAATGCATTCATTTTCTGGAAACCACCTGGGCCTCAACTTGAAGATGGTCATTCTTAGAAACTGTTTTGACACATTAGTAAGGAAAACAGATGACATTTTATGACTACGTTTGCTTGAAATTTAAAACTGCATCATACTCGGCTAATTTTTTTTTTTTAAGTAAGATGCGAGGAAAGATTCATGAAATAACTTACATTAAGCAAACAGTACTGCCAAGCTTACTCTGGGAAAGTAAATTTGCATATCTGGAAAAGAGTGTGCCTAGGGATCATAGATAAATCCACCTTAATAACTGACCCCTCAATAACTGGATCAACATGCCTTGCCAGCAAATGCTAGAGCTCAATATTTTCCTCTTTCTTAACACCCACTCAGAGCCCCAAACTAGCAGATAGGGAAGGCAGGGCATGGCAAGAGATCTACAGCCACCCCTGTTCCAATTGCTACGGTACTTTTCTGGGCTGCCATGGCTTTGAGGCAGTGTATAAAACACCAATTCTCTAATAGGAGTGACTAGGTGGTGAGACTGGGTCTGATACTCCCCATGACCTCAAATATCGGGCGTCTCTTNGAATTAACTTAACCAGAGACGTAAAGGACCTATATCCTAGAAACTATAGATCACTTTTGAAAGATATTGAGGAAGACATAAAAAGATGGAAAAATATTCCATGCTCATGGATTGGAAGAATTAACATAGTTAAAATGTCCATACTACCCAGAGCAATCTACACTTTCAATGCTATCCCGATCAAAATACCGAGGACATTTTTCAAAGAACTGGAACAAATAGTCCTTAAATTTGTATGGAACCAGAAAAGGCCCCGAATCTCCAAGGAACTGTTGAAAAGGAAAAACAAAGCTGGGGGCATCACAATGCCGGATTTCGAGCTGTACTACAAAGCTGTGATCACAAAGACAGCATGGTACTGGCACAAAAACAGACACATCGACCAATGGAACAGAATAGAGAACCCAGAAATGGACCCTCGGCTCTTTGGGCAACTAATCTTTGATAAAGCAGGAAAAAACATCCGGTGGAAAAAAGACAGTCTCTTCAATAAATGGTGCTGGGAAAATTGGACAGCTACATGCAAAAGAATGAAACTTGACCACTCTCTCACACCATACACAAAAATAAACTCCAAATGGATGAAAGACCTCAATGTGAGACAGGAATCCATCAAAATTCTAGAGGAGAACATAGGAAACAACCTCTACGACATCGGCCGGAGCAACCTTTTTCATGACACATCTCCAAAGGCAAGAGAAATAAAAGATAAAATGAACTTATGGGACTTTATCAGGATAAAGAGCTTCTGCACAGCCAAGGAAACAGTCAAAAAAACTAAGAGACAGCCCACGGAATGGGAGAATATATTTGCAAAGGACACCACAGATAAAGGACTGGTATCCAAGATCTACAAAGAACTTCTCAAACTCAATACACGAGAAACAAATAAACAAATCATAAAATGGGCAGAAGATANATAAAACGGGCAGAGGATATGAACAGACACTTTTCCAATGATGACATACAAATGGCTAACAGACACATGAAAAAATGTTCAAAATTATTAGGAAATTCAAATCAAAACCACACTGAGATACCACCTTACGTCATTACGCCAGTTAGAATGGCAAAGATAGACAAGGCAAGAAACAACAATTGTTGGAGAGGATGTGGAGAAAGGGGATCCCTCCTACATTGTTGGTGGGAATGCAAGTTGGTACAGCCACTCTGGAAAACAGCATGGAGGTCCCTTAAAAAGTTAAAACTTGAGCTACCTTATGACCCAGCCATTGAACTACTGGGTATTTACCCCAAAGATACAGACGTAGTGAAGAGAAGGGCCATATGCACCCCGATGTTCATAGCAAAATTGTCCACAATAGCCAAATCATGGAAGGAGCCGAGATGCCCTTCAACAGATGACTGGATTAAGAAGCTGTGGTCCATATATACAATGGAATATTACTCAGCTATCAGAAAGAACGAATTCTCAACATTTGCTGCAACATGGACGGCACTGGAGGAGATAATGCTAAGTGAAATAAGTCAAGCAGAGAAAGACAATTATCATATGATTTCTCTCATTTATGGAACATAAGAACTAGGAAGATCGGTAGGGGAAGAAAGGGATAAAGAAAGGGGGGATAATCAGAAGGGGGAATGAAGCATGAGAAACTATGGACTCAGAAACAAACTGAGGGCTTCAGAGGGGAGTGGGATGGACTGGTGATGGGTAGTGAGGAGGGCACATGTTGCATGGTGCACTGGGTGTTTTACGCAACTAATGAAGTGTCGAGCTGTACATCGGAAACCAGGGATGTACTGTATGGTGACTAACATAATATAATAAAAAAAATTAAAATAAAAAAAAATCGGGCGTCTCTGATACCACAATCCTTGTCTACCCACTTTAAGATAATCATTAAGATTAAGATAATCATTCGTTTTTTGCCTTCTGGTCAGAAAATGTCTTCCCATTTCACCTGCTCCTCTTGGGCTACATACACAGTGATGCTGACCTTTTCCTTCTTTTTTTTTTTTTAAAGATTTTTTTATTTTATTTATTTGACAGAGATAGAGATAGCCAGCGAGAGAGGGAACACAAGCAGAGGGAGTGGGAAAGGAAGAAGCAGGCATAGCGGAGGATCCTGATGTGGGGCTCGATCCCATAACTCCGGGATCACGCCCTGAGCCGAAGGCAGACGCTTATGACTGAGCCACCCAGGTGCCCTGATGCTGACATTTTCTTAGCATCCACATCTTTTGAGCCATCAATTCTCTCCAATACCATCTAATACCATACCACCTAAAGTGCCATTACCACATATTTTTGGCTATCTGGCACTCACCTCTCTTTCCCTCTGAGGAGAAAACACTTTGCCTTTCTTACATGTTGCTCTCTTACAAGCTTCACCTTTAATGAGTCCCTTTTTCAGTTTCACCTCTCAATTTTTTTCTTTCCAGAATATTTGGGTGACTGGTATCTATATCAGAGTGGGTCTGGATATATCTTCTAAGTTCCATTTGGAACCACAGCCCTTCCCATACCCAAGACCTATTGCTAAGTCTGTTTCACTGCCCCTTTCAAGGACAACTTGGCTTCCACTGAATTTCACTTATCTTTCAAGTCCACCCATATCACGTCTGAGCAGTTAGAGATGTTCACTCCTAGAGGCTTCAGGGGCCACAAAAGTCATTAGATATGAATTTTTCACATGGACTTTTTTAAATACACCAACACATTCACAACACCTTGGACCTTATCTTTCTAAATGCCTAAAATGACACATCTATCCTGTCCCTGTAATTAGAAAAGTCATTGAAAAAGATGCCAAGAATACAACTCGGAAGTAGAGAACAGAGTTCTCGTCTGCCCCCAATCTCTTTTTTCTTTGCTCATCTTAACTACTTTCATCCCAAGCCTTCTGATGACACTCTCACATATGGAACCTCCTACGGTTAAGACCGACTTCACTGATGCCCACATCCCTGTGGCCTCTACGTGGTGGATAATCACCTACATGACACATTTGTACTGGCCACTGAATAAATGGTCAAGGTTCACTGTGGGGGAGGCACTTTCAGTTTTGTAGAAAACATATAACTGACTCAAATGTTGTGGTTTGGGGGACCACCACTTCATTGAATCAGCAGCCTCTAAATGTCCTTTCTTTGCTACATTCCAAGGACCAAATACTAGAACTGTTGGTAAAAGGCCAGAAAAGGATAGTAACGTAGTAGAGTAATAACACCCTGAAGCCACCAGAAGCTCCCCCCTCTCCGCTGGCACATATCTATTATAGAAATTATCATTGTCCCCTAACACGTAGAAGTGAATGATTGCTACTTTGTGCTTTAGCAAACCCATTAAAGCAATTAAGCCCAAATGGTCAGGAGAAGAGAAAACTGATGGGAAATGAATATTCAGAATTTATGTTTTTGGAGTTGGGCTGTTGCACTGAATGTTGAGACAATAAATAGTTTCTTGTCTAGAAATCTGGTAGAAGTTACAACTAACTTGTCAAACTAGCCAATAGCTTAACTGAGTTTTAGCTTTAACACAGCTAGACGCTACAGGTCCATCAATATGTGACATTTCAAATTGATTTTTTGTGTTCCTTTCCCCTCCTACTAAGTACTAGTACAATCTTACTACTATACAGAAATGATCAGAAGTTATTAATTTGGGGAATATTGAGCTTGTTCTATATAGCAAATATGAATTAGGACTACAAATAGTGTGATAATCTATCTGGAATCCAAAATTATCATATAATGTTATTTATTGTATTATTTGAAAATAGAGTAAAATATTTAAAACAATAAGCAATGTCTACTCTTGAAGTAAAAGGAATGTGACTAATGTGTTAAGGTGATGTTAGATGTGTTTGAATAAAGAGCAAGGTGATGTGGCAGGAAGAGCCTATTCCCAAGACTTGAGGGTCCAGGGTTTGGTCTTATCACCTCTCCAGAGTAAGTAAGTATCTCTTGGCAATTCATTTAACAATCTGAGGCCTCAGTTCCCTCTTATGAAAAATAAGGTGCTTCATTATTGATCTGTAAGCTTTCTTCTACCGCTGAAATTATGATTCTACACTTTTTTCTAAGAGATTTCATATTATTATTATTTTTTTAATATGACAAAGAAGCTCGCAATCTTACAAAATAGTGTTAGGGTGATCTTTTAGTTCCAATTTTATAAATTATACAACTGAAGCTCAGTGAATAGTCTTGATTTACCTAGTCACATAACTAGTTTAACACCATGACCATATTTAAGATAGGGAATTCTGGGTTTTCCTGGCATTATGGTACACAAAAGGCAGATCTAGATAATGGGACCCTCTTGACAAGGAATTTAACTGCTTCAATCATTTTTGTTTGTTTTTCATATGAAAAATCAAGAGCATAGTATTGCTCTATTTTACCACATTAATGTTAAATTCAAATGAGTTGATATATGGGAAAGAATTTTGAAAGCTGTAAACTGTTATTCAAATATAATAACCAGACTACATACTGATGCTGAAAGCACCACATCATTTTTAACTGAGCTGTTTTATTCTACTCTATACATTCATCATCATAACTGGATAATTGGAAATTCTTGCTTCTTTTTTTGCTATATAGCAAAAGTAGGCAATACATACATGCTATATATTTTGTATAAGGTTCACTTGAAGTTTTTTTGGTAATGTCAAAATTCAGATTTATTAATTCATTCAGCATACAATTATTGAGTACCAACTATCTGCCAAAGGTTGTTTACCGAATATAAAGGTAAATAATGCAGACAAGCTTCTGGTGTCATGAAATGTAGAATCCAATGAGGCACCAAGAAAAAAATATCAGATATTGCTAAGTTCTTTGATTAAAAACAAACAAACAAACAAAAACAATGGGATAGTTAAGGTACAAAGAGCTGAGATTTAAATTTCTGTAAGAACCAGTTAGATGAAGTGGATTACATTGTGCTAAGTATACATGGATAAGTCACCAGCTGACAAGGGATATCTAAAGAATACTAATGGATTAAAAATTAATCTACCAGAATGATTATAGAAACAGAGAGGTGAGTTCTGTCCTTAATCCTCTTTCATTTAATAACTGTACCAGTATTTGAACTAATTCATTTTTCTGGTATATTTATATGGTTTAAAATCTAACAAACTACTGATATCATAAAAGGGAAAAGCAAAATAATAAAGGGCAATACAAAAGAAAAATACTATCAAAATATTCATGCAAATAAAAATGATTTGTAATTACTACAGAATTTTATTCTAAGCCTTCTAGCAATGAGGCAAAGGGTGAAATTCCATGGTGTATGTAATTCTCATCTTGTAATTAAAGAAAAATATTTTCCTTTCCTCAGTTTTTCCTTCTTCTCAACTCAGAGAACCATTGAAAAGAACAAATTTTATGTGGAGTCCTTGTACAACATAACAAACAATGCTGTCATAGTGGTTTCACCAAAAACATGTTGTATATGTAGCTATCCCTTTACCAAGGAAAGCCAGAGAGATGTGGTTTAATTGTAACTTCACAAAGCAACTTGAAGAGTCCTTTTGTGGGGTGTGTGGGGTGGGGCAAGGAGAAGATAAAGTGATTTTTGACATGCATGTTTCTGATGATAACCTGGTTTAATAAAGGGAAGACAATTTAATACAGAAATTGATAGAAAACAATGATTCTGCAATTTTTTGATGGCTTAAAGCTGGGAGAGTAGAAAGTATGTTGGATGACAGAATCAGGATCCATTGAAACTATAATATATAAGCTGAATATAATGAAGCAAAATTTAACAGGTCTAATATTAATGCCTAATGATCTAATGCCTAATGCTAATGCCTACTGTTTAATGTTGGAGCCAATATCCAGCTACACAAATCTAGGAATAGCTGGAGATGTCCTGGAGTAATATGTAATATGAAAAATACTTATTAAGAATTGTTAAAATGCTAACTATGAATCAACAATATAATAAAGCATTTCGAAAATCATAAATCAGCAAAGATTGAGAGTAACATCCATACGGTATTACAGGATAATAATAATCTCACTTTATTCTTTGCTAATCAAACCTCAATTTACATATGTCACATAATTCTGAGCCCTAAATTTAAGAGGCATAAGCTACAACTTGTTCAAATGATGGATGTTAGAAGGAACTGAATTCATGACTTAGGATATTCGATTAAAGGAATCAGCAAAGTTTAGCTTGGAATAAGGAAGACCGGAAGACCGGGTATATTATGGTATGAAGATTGGTTTGCTTCAAAGAGCTGACAAAGGTTCGTTTATTCTATTTGACCACATGAAGCCTGAGGGGTAGTAGATAAAAAGAGGCTGATTTTAGCTCTACATAAGGAAACTTGTCAAAGATACAGTATCAGATGGGCTGCCTTTGGAGGCAGGGGTTCTCTTTCCCTAAAGGTCACTTGAGTGGAGAGGGTTTGAGGACCGAGAAGTGGTTGGTGGAGAAAACCATTAACGTCTAAACTTATCCTTGATATTTTTTTATTTTTTCTACAGAACATAGATTGTCATCTTTTTCTTTTCCTTTTCTTTTCTTCTTTTCTTTTTCTTTAAGAAAAAGCAACCTTTACAGGAAGAAAGTGAAACCTCAGGAATCTCCAAGTTGAATTTAAGATGTTTTATCAGAAACTTATATGATTATGACCTCCCAAGGGGGAGGTGATTTTAATTTCTACAACTAACCTTTGGTATTTTATTCTAAAAGTCAGGATAAGTATGCATTAAAGTGGCTCAACAATGCTGATATTAATGTCCTTCTTTAAACAAAATATTTCCTAAAATCATTTGGGTTGGCTCCTGATGAAATATGCCAATGTGAGTAAGGAAAAATTATCACTGTAGCATCCTTTTTTGGATAATGAACATTTCACTTACTACCCTGCTTCGATCACCTGGCGATACTGTTCTTTCGTTTCTCTCCCAGCAAGTCTGGCTTTCTGTAGGGCAACTGTTGGGTAGTACAACAGCTGATCTCAGCTCTCAGAGGGTTCATGCTGAGCAGCTGGTTGGATTTTGCTTTAAACTTGTTTGCACAGAGCTGCTGTGTACAGCTGTTTACCCCATCAAGTTTATCTCCCAAACACAGCACAATATAATTTATTTTTATAGGGAATTCTTCATAATAGGGGATCGCAAATGGCTTCTTAGGGAGAGTCAATCATAGAATAAAGAGGAACAGAAGGATTGAAGGGGAGTTGTAAAGTGAGAAAGTGACACATGAGAGGTGAATATTCCAGGGAAAGCGAGAATTCCAGCAGGCAAGCGGAAAGACTGCAGGGGAAAAATGCAAAAGGTGATGAATGGTGGTGGGAGAGAGTGAGTCAAAGTGGCAGGGACCCAGGCATCAAAGGAGGGAAGGTAATGAGAAGCACCTGTGAAAAATTCTTAGTCTATATTTTTACCAGTTTACCTTAGGGCTGAATAGACAAACACCAAGTGAAGAATAGAGCCAAATTTTTAGGTAACTGAAAATGTTTTGTTTACCAAATATATTTTATCATGTAAGTTTGGGAAACATTGACCTAAGGATCATCTAGAATGTTTGTTAAAAACACAGATGCTGTAGATACAAAGAACACATTGGTGGTTGTCAGAGGTGAGGGGTGGGCCAAATGGATGAAAGGGTCAAAGGGCAGTTAAAACTTCCACTTAAAAAGAAATAAGTCATGGGATATAATGTATAACATGAAGACTATGGTTAATAATACTGCACGGATATTTAAAATCTGCTAAGAGAGTAGATGCTTAGAAAGTTCTCATAAGAAAAATGTATAACTGTATGTGGTGATGGATGTTAACTAGACTTATTATGGTCATATACTGGTGTATATATACTGCTGCATATTTTTCAATATACACCAGTATCAAATCATTATGTTGTACAGTAGTCCCCCCTTATCTACGGGGGATATGTTCCAACATCTCCAGTGGTTGCCTATGACTGGCAAAGAGTTCAGACAGTATCAAACCCTATATGTAATATGTTTTTTCCTACATATACACATCTATGATAAAGTGTAATTTATAAATTAGGCATAGTAAGAGATTAATAACATTAATTAATATAATACAACAATTATAACGATAAACTGTAATAAAAGTTACATGAATGTGGTCTCTTTTTCTCCCTCTCAGATTATCTCATTGTACTGTACTTACCCTTCTTCTTGTGATAATGTGAGATAAAATGCCTAAAATTTGATGAAATGAAGTGAGGTGACTGACACTGGCATTGTGTCATAGCATTAGGCTACTACTGACCCTACTACTGACCTTCTAGCAAAACAGCAGGAGGAAGATCGTCTGCTTCTGGACCATAGTTGGCCATGAGTAATTGAAACCACGGAAAGTGAAAACCTGGATAGGAGAGGGCCAGTGGACACCTGACACTCACGGTTAGTTCACAACCTCCTTGGGAGCTGCCCAGTGTAATCCGAAACTGGCTCCAGTATTTGCAGAACAGGGAGGGGCTGAAGGAAGAGGCAGGCCACTCCAGATTGGTAGGTGGCAATTTTAATAAGCAAGGGAACTTACGTATAAGGCTTGCCTTGGATGGCCACAAGATGAGTAGACTTCTGTACTTGCCTGCCAAATCTCGAAGTTTATATAGAAGCCTTGACTGGGTCCAATCACATAGACCATCCAGATGGTCTCAATGCCACATTACTAACTCAAGGCTATGTCCTTAGAGCAACTTCTGGAAGTGGGTAAGGCAGTGGAATTGCACATTCCAAAGGCAGGGGAGGGGGTTGGGAGCCTATGCTTGTTGGGGTCCAGCTTACAGGTCAACCAGTGGTCACATGCACTTGATGACCTCCTCCAACACTAATATAATATTATATGTCAATTAGATCTCAACAATACTACTACTACTAATAATAATAATCACAGATCACAAATCTACTGTAGTGGAATTTCTGAAGGAGAGACCTAGAAAACCTTATTTTGAACAATCACCCTGTGATTCTTATAAGCAGTCCAATTTGTGAAACGATGGTCGAGGAACACAACTGGTTGCAAACAACAGAATAGCCAGCTGACAAAAGCTCAATCCTGAAAGTATTTATTTATTTACTCATTTACTTGTCTTTACCTAAGGAATCTGGAATAGTTAGCCACTGACATTAACCCTACAGCTTAGAGATCTCATTAGAGAACCAGGTACATGCAATTTTCCCATTCCCGTATCCTAAGCTAATGACTGTTTGCCTCATAGACTTTTGAATCAGAAGCTATCACAAAATGGCTACTTCAGTCCAGACATGGAGTCCTCATTCAAGGCAGGAAAGAAGAGAGGAAAGAGAAAGCAATAGAGTTTGCTCCCTTTTCTCTGAAAAATTTCCCCCAAAACTTTGGCAGTTTCACTTAGGTCCCATTGGAAAACACAGTGTGATGGGGCCACTACTAAATTAAGAGGAAGCCAGGGAGGCAAATATTAAACAATCTCTAGTAAAGACAAGCAAGGGAGAAGAAAATTGGGAATAATGTTGAGTCAGGCAAACTATAGTGTCTATGACATCGATTTAGATCAATTTTAGAATTTTAAGGATGGAGAATCCTGGGCTTGCTAGATGATGTGATTTGTTTACAACATGGAAGCATTACAGTTACACTCTGTTGGCTCTGACTCAGTGAATTATCCTCTGAGCTACCTTGACATTACACCTGTTCTATAAAGGTTTTCAATGGTATCCTGTAAGATCTGAGTTTTTCCATTTCCTACTCTGGCTCCAAGTCTCAAGTTTGTAAACACAATGTACCTTATTGATAATAGGGATTCCTGAATCCAATGCCAGATTAATTAAATCACAAGACTGGGAGTCAGACCTGGATATATTTTTTTATTAACATATAATGTACTATTTGTTTCAGACCTGGATATTTTTAACACATGATTATGATTTTTCAAACTTTTAGATGAGCTGGCACTGTGAGATTTCACACAGAAAAGGCAGAACCAATCAACCTCTATTTTGCATCCATTATTGACCACAGGAAAATGATCTTCACACTTAAAAGGATAGGATAGACTTGATTAAGGGAAAATCAAAACCTCAGAAACTTTGGAAGGGAGTTATGGATGATTGCTTTAAATAATTTCAAAGTTCTAAGAATAAATGAATTACATCAAAGGAAAACAAAGGAATCTGTAAAATATCGAGGTTAGTAATTTTGGTGAAAAGAATCACAGAGAATTAATAAGGTGGTGAAAAAGCAGAAATGGGAAAATATTCCATAAATAAAATTTGACCAGAGCTCAGTATTTCTCATTCTTCCCACTGAGAGTTCTTAAAAATATTGACCTGGAAGTCTAAGGGAGATTATTAAAAGACAGTGTAAAAAGACTTCGAAAAAAAGTGATGATTATAAAGAACATTCAAATTCTCTATAAAGATACTACATTGTTCAACAAGGCATCTGTGGTAGTATCTATGACATGCTTGGAGAAGACTAACCTAAAATAAGGCATGGAAGAGCATGGCAAAGAAAAACAGATTTGTAGCTTTTTTATTTTCTTTTTTAAGATGACGCCAAGAACTGAATGTTCATATTCTAAGGAAGTGTCATCTTATTTTCTGTCTGTACATAATTTAAAATCAAAGCTAAATTTATCTTTCTTACACTTTTGCTAATTTATAATTTATTATTCTTAAATTGTTTAGTTTAACTACAAATTTTAAAGTAGTATTTATGGACATCTTTTTTCCTTCTAATATATCTCACATGTAAATCTAGATTTCAGAATAATTATAAAGCATGAGCAATGAGTGAGTGGGGCAGGTGTGCCATAAAATTGGGCACAGTTGTGTCATCTTTATGATATTTTAAACCATTTCTCATTTACTTTATCCTAAAATGTGCTGTTCTTGTTTAGAGGGCAGATGTTATTTAAAAGCATCCATTGCCTTGTTTTCAAGAATGTTTCCTTAATAATATCTGTTCTGATAGGTCATAGGGAATTAAATTGTAAGTCTTTACTCTGACATGACTGTATCTTAAAAATAAGAAAAATTCTGGGGGCACCTGGGTGGCTCAAGCAGTTAAGTGTCCAACTCTTGATTTTGGCTCAGTTCATGATCTTAGGGTCATGAGATCGAGCCCCACATCAGGCTCTGCACTCAGCACGTTGTCTGCTTGTTTCTCTTATCCTGCTCCTCCTTCCACCCCCTCCCTGCCCCTGCTTACTCACGCTATCTCTAAAATGAATAAATAAAATCTAAAAAAAAAAACAGAAAAATTCTGAAATGTATAGATGCAGTTTAAGAGTTAGAAAAAAGTTAATTTTAGGGGTGCCTGGGTGGCGCAGTCATTAAGCGTCTGCCTTCCGCTCAGGGCGTGATCCTGGCGTTGTGGGATTGAGCC
Source organism: Ailuropoda melanoleuca (assembly GCF_002007445.2). Lineage (NCBI taxonomy): Eukaryota > Metazoa > Chordata > Mammalia > Carnivora > Ursidae > Ailuropoda > Ailuropoda melanoleuca. Next base: position 75,157,478 of record NC_048231.1, read on the forward strand.
CCATGTCCGGCTCCTCTGCTAGGAGCCTGCTTCTTCCTCTCCCACTCCCCCTGCTTGTGTTCCCTCTCTCGTTGGCTGTCTCTGTCAAATAAATAAAAATAAAATGTTAAAAAAAAAAGTTAATTTTAGGGGCGCCCGGGTGGCTCAGTCATTAAGCGTCTGCCTTTGGCTCAGGGCGTGATCCCAGCGTTCTGGGATGGAGCCCCACATCAGGCTCCTTCGCTGGGAGCCTGCTTCTTTCTCTCCCATTCCCCCTGCTTGTGTTACCTCTCTCGCTGGCTGTCTCTATCTCTGTCAAATAAATAAATAAAATCTTTAAAAAAAAGTTAATTTTAAATTACTACTGGTTTTTGTTTTAATGCAAATTTACCACATATGATATGTATATACATGTATTTTTTTTTCTTTTTTTCCTTTAATGATGTACATAGGTATATGCACAGGTATGTGTAGTTTAGCAAGTGAGACTGAAAGAGAGATATGGATGATATTCAGATAATATGCAGCTTCTTCACTCAATTTCAGCTGGGCTATTTTTAGAACAATTAGGTAGCTATTACATTAATTAGGTGAATGACATATTAATTGCTTTGTTTTATTTTTACTTTTTTCACAGGAAGCAGTGATTTTCACATTTTTGAGTCTACTGTATGAAAACTTGGGAAGGACTAGATTGATTTTGATCAAGTGTGTTAACTTTAATTCAGGATTCCATTAATAGGAAGATATACATACATAATTTTTAAAGTACTTAGAATATACAGAAGAACTAAAGAAAACATAACTTAGTGTGAACTCATACCTGAAGTCTAACTTCGCTTGTACCTTCATGTATTTTCTTCTACTCTTTCTGCAGTGAACACAAGACTGAGTTCATACCATCAGTAGTGTTTTATCATCTGCTATGTCTTTCTTTCTTATTTTTATTTTTAAAATAATTTTAGGAGAGATGGGATTTACGGGACCCCCAGAGCTCTAGGTGCAGAAATATCAGATAAGGACATCTTGGTGTCAATTCCATTTTTGTTCCTTTGATGGGAGATGGTCTTGCTGGTGCTGACCTCAGATCAAGACCAGTAGGGCCCGATGTTGTAAACATCATCCTAACAGATGGTATAGAGTGTCAGACTAAGTTCTGGAATGGTACAGAAACAAGGGTATACAGTCAGTGGCAAAGCAAGAATTCAGCTTCTTGATCATTCAGCTTCAGGACCCTGCCTGGGTGGAGAACGTTTGGCACTGCCTTTCCTTGAAGGGAACCCAGAGCAAGGGCTAAGTTGCACTAAGGCAGGGTGTGCTGGCTCCCCGTCTGTGCTATCATCTCACTTTCCTTCAGTTCTGCATCTTGGGTAAATAGATGACATCCTTAGAGCAGGCATCATCTCTCTTCAACTCTGCAACCTATATGCAATGCTGCACAGTACCTTGAACATTGTTTCATGAGAATGTACTTACATGTTTGCCTGTTGTAGAAATGCATACTATTGATAGACATTCAGGTAATTTTCAGGTTTTCTTTATTACAAATAATTCTTTGTGAAACTTTATTGTACATATATTTATGTATCTGCAGGGTAAATTCCTAGAGTTGCTTATATGTTTACAACTCCTTTTAAATTTTAAAATGAGGTATGCTCATTTTAAATTTTGATATAGACCCTACATTTGATTTGTACACCATCATGAAATAGCACAGGTTGCAAAATATTTAAAAGAAGACTACCTTCAGATAGTGCACTATTTAAGTGGTACATAGTTAACAAATTCACATTTAATAAAAATTATAAACAAGCTGAAATATTCTACATTTTTATTAAATATTCACCATTACAGTCCATCCTTTATTTGCATTTTAAGTGCATGTATGACACATCTCTAAGCCCAATTAATCAGCTGGCATCTTTGGTTAATGTTGATTTTAGCTAAAATGTGAAATTCCCTCATAATAGCATAAAGCCAGACAAATAGAGAAACATGTTTAGCACCATGCAAATTAATGCAAGGTCATAGGCAAGACCTACGAAATAATTAAACCAGGTTAAGGGAGCCATGATTTGGGAGACTAAGAATTTTAATTAAAACTGTTATTGAGTTCAAATGAGGGGGTTCTGTCTGTAATTAGTGAGTAATATCTTTCTGCATTAATCAACGTCACCAAAAACTGCCTAAATTAACACTTTGCTTTTCCTATATTGCTTCAGGTTTGCAGGGTTAGTGGGGAGTAAGTTATATAAAAAAGTAATTAAGATTAGAAGGACACTTTTAAAAATCTTGCTTTCTACCTGATTTAATCTTGGGTACCATACTTGACAGTAGTGAATTAACACGTATTTATTGAATACTGGCTACAAAAGAGTCGTGGTTGGAACTACAAAGAAGGTTTAGCTGCCACTTATAAAGGACATATGATGTGTTAGGCACTGAATTAGGCATTTTATAAAGATTGCTGTATTTTTTTCCCCTCACAAGAATCTTTTTATAGTTGAACATAACTTTTTTCAGAAGAAATGAATGATTTACCCAAGGACTTAGCAGTAAATTATAGTGGAGATCATGAAAATGAGATTGGAGAATATGGCTTAGATATTCAATCATAATGGACTCTACCAAGGAGACATTGACCTGCCCCACCCTGTCGCTGTCAGGGGTGGATGACCACAATCCTTCCTGCCTACCTCATGCCTGACAGCAAACCAGAGCACACCCTCCAAGAGCAGGTGGATGTGAGAGAAGTAGAGAACTTTCTCAGGTGACTGCTCACGAGACAGGTAAGTGACTCATTCCTTGGGGAAAACTGAGTAACAGGTAGGGGGAGAGGGCAAGAAAGTTGCTGTCACATGTCCTTTGGAAATTGGAGGCTAAGAATGTATTAAGTACATCACTAACAGATTTTGGATTCAACTCAGTGAACTGCAAAGTCAATGTTCTTCCAGTGTACTGTTCCCTGTCCGTAGGACCACAGTCACCTCCATTGGGAAAGAAACATGCAAACAGATCTCAGTCCAGATCCTTCTGCTTCATAATGCACCTCACCTTTGGCCCTTGCTTAGTCTCCAGCCTGAGAGCCTATTTTACAACTAGTGGGTCAGATGTTGAGGCATTCGAGGCATGATAAAGAAGAACTCTGGAGGATTACAGGAGCTAGAGTTTCAGGATTCTCTTATTGACAAATTATTCTTGAAGGTATTTTTCCCAGAAGCAACATGGTACTTCACTTCAAATATTGAAACAGCTCACAGGAACTGAAAACAAGTGCCTTTTTTCCTTCCTTCTTTTCCTTCCTTTGTTCCTTCATTCCTTCCATCTTCCCTTCCTTCTTCCCTTTCTCCCCTCCTTCCATTTATCCAACAAATATTCACTAAATGTCTGCTACATACTGGGGCCAAAACACCTATTATAATATTGCTTAACACTGCAGCTCACCTTATATGAAGGCCTGTGTAATTTCTCATGAATCCTAATATTTCTCCTCTCCACAACAATCTCACCTTTGTTATTTCATCAAAACATTGGTTTCTTTAAACAGCTGTTAAATTGTTTGAAACCCTATAAAAAGGATTATAAAAGTGGATTAACATCAGCCCATTTCCCTCTGTTGAAGATCTGTATTAATGTTTCATATGAGTAAAACGAAACTTCAAACCTCAGAAATATTCCAATTACTTTGTTATTTGGGGAAATTTTGCTGCTTTGCTTTTGTTTTGTCAATGATGGGGTCATGTGGCATTTAGGAAAAAAATTTTTGGGACAGATTTTTAAAAATATATATATAAGTATATATATGAAAATTTACAAATTGAGGCATCTTATTTTTCGCTGGCACTCTCTCTCTGCTTCATTAAGGCTATATTTCTTCTTCTTTGCCCAGGAAAACTGCTCCTATCTCCAAAGGCAAGTTTGAAATTCTATTAAACTTAAATTGCTCAGTTACTGCAGGATCCAGACACACACGTGCATGTGCACCACACCCCTGCCCCCTCCCCCGCCACATGTATTTTGGAAAAGCACCCAGGGCCAAGTGGTAAAAAGGCATAATATATAAAAGAGAAAATGAAATGTAAAAAGAAGAAGAGATACAATCTGAGAAAAGGAGCGGCCGAGAACAAGGGTGTGTTAATGCACAGTCAGCTTTTGAACTGGGAAGTCTGAAAAAGCAAATAGCTTCTGAAGCAAATACGCATGACACGACTATAGATTTCTGGATAATTAGGCATGAGAAATGGTAAGTGATATATTCACCTACTGCATTTATGTTCTTTTTAAGGCACCCAGCAAAATTTTTTTTTCAGTAGATGGTTTGAGGCTTGGAAGTCGGGTGAGAGTAAAACTGAAAAGAGTGATAGAGATTCTTCTAAAATGGTTTTTGGGAAAAAAATAGTTTTGTCCAAAAACGGGTCACTTAATTTGACAGCTAAAGGTGGCCTCCTAAGTTACACTGAGTACCAAACACAAGGTGCAGAACTCCTAAAGGACTCAAGTTACTGCTTTTTTTTTAAGTTTCGGGAACACAGCAATAGCAAGTACAGAAGGAACAGCTGAGAGGATTGGCCTCACCGTCCATTAAAAACTGGCTGATGTCAGAGATTGGAAGGCTGGCTGGTTTGTAGTCTGGGGAATCTCACTACACACCACATGACTTCTTCATACACAGGAGGGTAAGATAGAGAGTCCTGCTCCCTTTGTAAACTGGTCATCGGTTTGTTGCTGTGTTGTTTTTCCCCCACTGGTGGCCTGGAAATATTTATTTCAGTAAAGTGCCCCCACATTAGGTAATCTATTGTGTAAACACTCTGTGACACACTATAAAATAAATACAATAATCAATCATGCTTTTACAAAATATTATTATTAATTGGCCAGCTTTATCCTTGAAGCAGCTTCAATAGTCTCAACATGTTAGGCGCTCTAGTGGACAAAAGTGAACACAAAATCTAGTCTTCAAGCAATTTCCAGGTTAAACTCTTATTAGAGGGACCTGAGCAGAACATAAGACCTCAACAAAAGTGAATGCTATGTAGTAGTGAAGAATTTTGGACAAGCAAGTGGAATAGTCAGAGTGCAAAGTCTGGAATCCTTAGTGTTTCCAACAAATGTCATCTGGTCGTTTTCCTGGGAGGCCTCTCATGGTACCAACCCAAAGATCTGGTCTAGATGCTTTTGTTCAGAGGCAGTAAACTGGGAGTGGAAGCATGTATTGATACTCTCATGGGGAAAACCAGCCATCCCTAACTGCTGTTCACTTCCTTCTCCTGACCATCAAGTCTGAGCCAGTTCTTCCACTGTTCAAGCCTCCTAGTTCTTCCACTGTTCAAGCCTCCTAGGGACATTTCCTGAAGTATCCCATACTGTTCTCTCCTTTTCATGGTTCTATGGCCTCTCGGCATGGCTGAGATCTTTCCTCATCACAGGGGAGTGAACTGCTCCCAGGGTAGAGTGTTAATTGTCTCTTTCTTTCCCTCCTTTCATTCACATATGGACATATTCCTTCATTCACTCACTCAATGAGCACTAATTAAGAGCCTTCTATAAGCAGGTACTATTCTAGATTCTTGGGATACATCAGTGAACATAAGAGATAAAGAGCTCCACCCTTGAGGAGTTGAAACTTTAGCAAAGGGAAACAGACTGTTAATAATGAACATACTAGGGCGCCTGGGTGGCTCAGTCGTTAAGCATCTGCCTTCAGCTCAGGTCATGATCCCAGGGTCCTGGGATCAAGCCCTGCATCGGGCTTGCTTCTCAGCAGGGAGCCTGCTTCTCCCTCTCCTGCCCGCCCCCCCCGGCTTGTGTTCCCTCTCTCTCTATCAAATAAATAAATAAAATCTTAAAAAAAAAATAATGAACATACTAAAAGATCTACATAGCAGGGAGAATTGAGCCATTTAAAGGAAAACAAATGGGAGGGAATAAGTGGAAGGAAGGAGAAGGGGCAATAGGTTGCATTTTAAATAAGGTTGCCAGTAGAGGCCTAACTGAAAATCTGATATCTGAGAAGAGACAAGCAGTAAGAGGCCAGGAGGGCTGGAGATGGGTGAGCAAGGTACAGCACAATGAGAAACGTGGTCAGAGAGGGAACAGAGGAGACAGATCATGTAAGACTTTATAGGTCATTGTAAGACCTCTGAATTTTAGTTTCAGAAAATCTGCTTAATCTATAAATCTAAATTATGAAATAAAACTTTGTAAAAAACATACTAATTTGCAGAGGGCTGAATGAACTAAATAAACATATATGACATTTTTTTCCTTCTGATTTGTGACATGAGCTGATTTCAAAAACCTATAACCTACATCTAAATTAAAATATCTATAACATTTTTTAATCTTTTGGATTTAGGGAAAAAATAACCCTAGAGCTATCCTCAAAAATATTTATTCTTTCATCTCTTCAACTGCATCCAAGAGAAGGATTGACTGTACTAAAATCTATGTCTGATCCTGTCACCTTAAACTCTAGCTTAAACTCTAACAACAGTTGTAATGACTGATGTATGGCTCCACAGCACAAGTAGAAACAATGGACAAAACTTACAGCACCAAAAATCAGAGTTGAACATCAGACAAGGCACCTCATGAGGTCCAAATATGGAATATGAAGCAGGGATCTCCCCAGTAGTGAATATATTTAAACAGAAGCATGATGACCATCTAACAAAAACCTTACAAGGACGATTCCTATCTTGCCAAATGAATGGGGAAGACCATTTCTTAAGAATTCTAGAACTTCAACGGACTTTTCTTGAATACTTGTGATGAGTCAGATATTTCTAGAAGCATTTTATATAGATTATCTCATAACCCAAACTACTCTCAAACCTTTCAGTCTGGATTTTATTGTGCTCATTTTATAGGAGAGGCAAATGAACTGTCCAAGTTTATAAAACTAGTGAATTAAGGGGGCAGTATATAAATTCATATTGGTTTTATTCTAAGTCCTTTGTATTTTTTCTTGTTGTTATTCCTTCCAATACCAGCTCTCAGAAACCAGAATCTGAAAATAGTCTACAATCCAACCTTTATCTAATTATTACTTTACTTATTTCCAGAATCCATTCCTCTCAGCAGTCATATATTAAGTTCCTCACACGCTCAAGGCATTGTTCTAGTGCTTTGAGACAAGGTGGAAGACACAGACATGGAAGATAATCATTACAATTAGATGATCAGAGAAGTAGAACTACCCCTTGGGTACTGTGATCTTGATCTTAATTCCATTTCCTGAGTACACTCCATGTATATTTCTTTCATTTTTTTTAACTTCAGTGTCTGTGATTGTTATGCTGCCTATAAGACTATCATCTAATTATCCAATGGATAAATACCTCAACAGCTTTATTACTCAGTTGTAAATAGAAACACCACTGAACCTAGCTTCAGTGAAGGCATACACACAACTAAGAATATTTACTGACCTATGTAACTAGAAGGACAGAGTTTGACTTAGTCTCTGGGTCACTAGGTCCACCATCTCACGAGGTGTCATCATGTCCTGCCTCATGTTCACTTTCCCACTCTCTCTGATTCACCCCCTCACCCAACTGTCTGCCCAATTTATCTCTACCTTGTTTAATTATCTCTTATTATAAGAAAGCATTTCTTAGGCAGCAGGGTCCAGGACTGCAAATAGCTCAGACTCCTTTCACTCTGACTCTCAAGATAAAGCTGAAACTGATCTTCCAGTTCTAAATTTTAAAAATTTCCCAAAAGAGGACACTACCAAGGCCAGCTTGGCCTGCTGAATAGGGTTCTATGAATGGTTGGGTATGGTCATGGAGCAAACATGGGTCACAGAACAAACATGAATGCAAGGGCCACGGGATTGGAAATCACACCAGAATCACACAATAAAGGGCAATAGCTCCTCCAAGGAAAATCGGTGTGTTAGAGGAGCCCAACAATTAAGCAACACATGTCCATCACAAGTCCCATATGAAATACTATCTTCTTCATACTGTCTCCCGAGGCACACATGTATGATCACTCTCCTTCTAAAATCCCTGACACATTGACCATCTAGAGTTTCAATTGTCATTTACAGCCATGTTTATGCCATAACTGACTTAGATCTTTTACATGAAGTTCTGGGCCAAACTCATTAATTCCCTGAAACCCATGAAAGAATATCTCTTCTGAAAGCAAAGCCTAAGCACATATTAATGGAAAACAGAGAGAGGAGCTTGCACTGGGGAAGAAGGACATGAACTCTTTTATTGACCTACAAATTCATTTATTCAAAAATGTTCATTGAAAGGCTACCATTTACCCGGCATTATGCTAGAAGCTGATGAAATGACAATTTCAAAGACCAGGTGTTGTCCCTCTTCTGGAGCAAACATACCAGCGGAACTAGATGTTCAGGAAATAAGCAAATAAGCACAGAATGTGGAAGTGTCTTTGGAATTAAGAAAAAAAATTCCTAGAGTGCTATGTGGGGCTTAACTAGGACATCTAACTTGGTTTGTGGGCTGAAGGAAAGCCCATGTGGGGAAGTGCAATTTGAGCTAAGCCCAAATGCTGTGTAGTAACATGTAGGTGAAAAATAGGAACAAAGTGGCCTAGATAAAGAAACAGCATCTATGAAAGCTTATAGCCTTTCAGCATTTTAAAGAAACGGCAAGAGGGCCCATGTGGTTGGTGCTCTTGGGAGCAGAAGCACACTACATTTCATCATTTCTTTCCCCTTCCACTAGATGAGTTTTCCAATCTTTCCCTGGCTCTCACAGTGAGGGATCTTGACAGTTGGGGTCACCTGAGAGAGAGGTCCCTGTGGAAGGCAGGACAGCAACATCAAGACTCACTGGAGCACCAAGGCTATGTATTTGCTAACTTCACTCTATTGCCAATGGCAAAATGACAAGTTCTGGAAACAGCACTAAAGAGACTTCATTTGACAATCTGGACATCTAGTTCATCCCCTTTAGAACCAGGACAAGTCACGAACAGTGTCTGAATTTCTGTTCTTGTCTATAAATTGGGGATTCTCCCTTACAAAGTCATTTTCAAGTTTTACATGATGTAGTATGCACGACTTTAAAAGATTGAAAGTGAGATGCCAAGGCAAAGATATGGTGCTTAGGACTGTTTTTTATATAGTTAGCATTCAGGTTAAACTCCTGCACAGTGCTTACTCACACTGCAACATCCAGATCTGGTACACAAGCATAAGCTCTCGTGTGTGCGCGTGCGTGTGTGCGTGTGACTGAATGTGTAATGAATGTGATGAATTCATGTGCTGCTCAAGTTTCGGCTTGTGTGGGGTGTGTGGCATGCATGCATATGTTTATCATCTGCATCCAGCATGAATATGTGGTATGTACGGATGCCTGCATGTACATGTGTGTGTCTGTGTATGTGGCACGAGAAAGTGTGATATGGAGAGATACACAGGGGCTGAAGTCAGGAATCTATTATCTGGAAGTATCCAACTTCATTCCAATTCCTGGGCGTATCTCAGAGATGGCCCATTGCTCAACCCAGAGATTGCCAGCCTAATCCATTAAGAACATCTTTATGAATCGGGCTTGAGTTTGGCCCTACAAATAGATGGATTTTGCTAGCCACACTGGCTGACAGTGGGAGAGAAGGGCAGAGAGAGATCACTTGGATGGGACAAATTCTGTACTTAGGAAAATGTGAGTATTTAAAACAAGGTGTTTGTCCTTTAGTTTCTTTAGTTACCTAGGAGGTTTCCAAAGGCCTACAATAATGATGCTTGGAACCTAAAACAATAAATGCAGACCCAAAATCTAAAAAAAAAAATTTAAAAAAATCAAAATTATAAGTATTATAATAATAATAATAAGTATTTCATTACATTTATAAAACACTAATCAGCTGTATCTCAACATACATAGGCTAGCATATTTGTAAATTTCTAGGAGTGATATGTGGTATATATTATTTAGCAGGGTTATTTAACTAAAAATCATTTTTTCCAGGTATCCCAAAGAACATATTTTGAGAAATTTTCATCCCTCCATGAAATCTCTATTAATCTCAGAAGAAAATAGGCCCCTATCATAGGTCTTACTATACCTTGCATATTTGATCGTATTATTGATAATGATACACAATCATTTCAAATCTGTTATCTTTTCTCTAAGAAATTTGCAAAACCAAGTAAGAGATGCCTAATGCAGTTTGTTTAAGAAACCCCGATTAGTGGTTCAGACAGATGCTTTCTGGAATAACAACCAGTGAGCTGTGACTGGAACGCTATGAAATGTTTTGCACATAAAATGAATCCTTACGCATGGAAAGTCAATATCTGTTGTGAGTGGTTATCGTCTGGTGGTTAGTTTGAAGGGCTGGGAATTAGGGTAGCTCATTCCAGCTGAAGCTCTCACTCCTCAACTAAGAAGCAGGCGCCAAGAAGTTTACACAAACCCAAATGTGTTATGTTCTGGCTTTGTCCCAAGTTAGTACAAAAGGCACAGTCCACACCTTTGGAGTACTTGCCATACGCAAAAAGTAAACTTTGCCAAAAGAGAGCAGGATTTCTCTTCAAAGGCAAAGAATGCTTTATAGTATCCCCCAAAAGAGTCTTGATATTTCTTTCTGTATAGAGCAGGGCATTTGGTAGCCATTCAATCAAACTAGTTTATTAGATTAGTGCTGAACTTCTTTCATTGAGACAGAAAAATTGCTTTGTGCAATTATATGATTTTCTTATATCAATGGCATACATTTTAGACTAGAAGCTCTAAGAAGGTAGAGACCATGGGGTCTTCCTGATATCAAATCAGGTACTAGATTCAGTTAATTCAGAAAAAAGAAGCAAGACCATTTATATGAAATTCTTAAAGTCAACTGGAGCTATTCAAATCATTAGCTTAACTTTTCAGCTGTGAGTTAGATATGACGCAGAACTTACATGCTTATAAGTAACAAATTCCATCAAGACCTATTATCTGTTTCAAAATAAAAATTCTCCTAAATCTTATCCATGGAAATGCACTGGTTAATTCCTTATCTTTGCATACTTCTTAGCTGGTTCTTCTCCCTACAATGGTTGTTTGTCTCTCTGTGAATGTATGCTATCTTCGTGGTTATTTCTCTCCCCTCTTCTCTATTTTTCTTCCTCCCACATGACTTCTCTCTCTCCCAATTTTTGGTGATGGTTAATGGTCAATCATTGTTGACCTAATAACATGAGAAACATGCCTAGGAAAGTAGAAGAAATTAAAGAGGACATTTTTTCATAGTAGTCACTGTGTGACTCCCCTGTGGTCCTGTGGCCATGTCCTAATGCCCTTATATCCCATGTATTCACTGAAGGAAAGCCTTAGCTTTCACAGTCATTAAATGCAAGAAGGTGTTCTGTAGTGCTGAACTAGACCCGGATAGAATAATGGAAAATCACAGAACCAGAAAGTAGTTGAATTTGGAGGAACTTTAGGAGACATCTAATCCAGTACACATTGTGTAACGGTTACAACTATGGGCTCTTGACTCAAGACTGTGTTCAAATCTCCTCCCGTTATTTTCTAGCTCTGCTATCCCTTTCAGGAGGACTACATTTTCTTTGCTTTGGCTTCATCTGTAAAATGCAGATAATCATAGTACATGTTTCAGGAATCCCTGTGCTGATTAAATGAGTGTAGCATCTGGTATGTGGCAATTATCTCATAAATGTTAGTTGCTATTATTAATTATTATTATTATTATTTAGTAATAACAATCATTGTTATTAATGGGAGGAGGAGGAGGAGTGGTACTATTTATTATAGGAGAAAAATGAGGTGGACAGAGGTTAAATGGATTTTTTAAAGTCATAAAAATAAGAAGGGACAGAGCAGCTTAACTGCAAAAGCCATGACTCATCTCAAACTTGTGTCTAAATGTCCTCTCTTGGCATTGCCCAACTCTGCCATCCATTTCCCACATTCAGGAGCCGTGCCTGACTTGTGTATTTGCCACCTCCTAGGTCTAGGATACCCTGTGACATGGCAGGAGGTTCTCACTACATATAAATGAATAGCAACTTTAGGGTCACACAAAGGATCAAGAATAAGGAATGAAATAAATCATGAAGTTGCGCCCAGAGGACTTAAAATATATAATACTTCAGATTCTGAGGATAAAAAATGATGATGCTTTCTTGGAATTTTAAGAGTTTTAGAGAAGTAAAGATAAGGCAACTCAGATGTAAGTTAAAACTAGAAAGAGAGCAAAAGGGACCAAACCCAGCAAAACAACAGCAATACATACATGAAAAGAAAATATATAGATTTCAGGCAAGCCAGTATTAAAGAGTTTATGCAAAAATTGAACGAATGTATGTGTGTAATCTAGTCATGCATACAAACTGTTTAGTGAATGGCGATTGTTTGTACTTAAGGTTTTTCTTTTTACTTTTTTCATTTCTCCTAATATTTGAAAACTTGCTAACAAAGACTGTATCCTCATTTCAGGTAACTGTTTGAGTTTAACAGTGGCATCTACTTAGGTCAATTTAGTTCCAACCTGTATTTTATTTATCTTTTAACGTGCTGAAAATGAAGCAAAGTAATAGTCAATTAAATATGTTTTAAAATTAATTAAGCAAAATTCTATATACTGATTAAATTGTATTCACTTTTGATAAACACCAGAAAAATCTTTAATTAGAGTTAAAAGAAGAATAGAAAAGTAAAGATTAAAGATTTTTGTTACTACTCTAGGATCTATATATTTGAATATTGAGACTTTTCTATCATTACTTAGATAACTCTAGAACTTGCATTCTCAACAGAAATGTAAATTGGTTCGTTCTTGAGGATGAAAAAAAACTGTACTCTCTCTATGTATAAAGTGCAGATATACATATAGTACATATATAGAAAAACAGTATATTATCAAATGAATATTTCATGGGGAGAGCAACTAGGAACACATTTTCTAAAAGGCTCGGTGGAGGGGGAGACTAAAAACCAAAAAAGATTGAGAAATACTGGTCTAAAATTTCAAAGCTCAAGGGTGCCTGGGTGGCTCAGTCGTTGAGCATCTGCCTTCAGTTCAAGGCGTGATCCCGGAGTCCTGGGATTGAGCCCCACATCAGGCTCTTCCACTGGGAGCCTGCTTCTTCCTCTCCCACTCCCCCGCTTGTGTTCCCTCTCTCGCTGGCGGTTTCTATGTCAAATAAATAAATAAAATCTTAAAAATATATATATAAAATAAAATAAAATAAAATTTCAAAGCTCAAATCTTATTTGCACTACCCTGTTTTGATTCAGAAATAGAGCATTGAGCCTCCTAAACTCACCCTCCATCACACAGTAGTTTGATTGTTCTTTTGTTGTTGTTGTTGTTGTTGTTCTTAACCTATCTTTACTAAGTTTTCCCATGCTTAAAAACAAAGTTTGGAGAACAAATATGGGTTTGACTCCCACTGTAAGTTCTAGTTGCATATTCTGTGCAATGCAAGAAACCTCAGTTTGTACTTTCTTTAAATCTGTGTGGTGAAATAGTACCACCCACCATATACGAATGTTAAGAGGAGTTAACTAAGGAGTTAACTCACACTCTGGGTGAGTGTGTAGCCTTGAGCATTATGATTGTTCTAATTTTTAGTCTTGGATTGCTATTTCCACGTGGAGGCAGTAACAACCATGCTTTTGAAACCCAATCAAAACCAATTTAGAACCTTCCCACTGAACGACAGGTGACTGCATTTTATAATCTGGCCCTCCCTCAGCCAATTCTTTTCTGACAATATTATTTCAATCTAAACACATTACAAAATAAACTGACACATACACGTATATGTATGTCTAGGTGCTTGTGCGGTTGGATATCTGTTTATATAAGACAGACAAAGATCAAAGAGCACTTTGGAGAAAGGTCATTCAAGAAGAAAGTCAACAGATGTTGTTCAAAAAAATTCCTAGGTATGGCAGAAGGGTAGGAATAACTGCCTATTTTCCAATTCTGCATAAGAGCATACCATGAAAAGAGATACCAATCATACTTCATTATAGCAATACTGCAAAAAAATTCAAATTATTTCATCTTGTAATGATTTTTTTCTGTGAACCGTATTTACCCTTGGCATGAGCTGGAGGTAAAAACAAAACAAAACAAATCCATCAAATATTTATAGGGCACTCAGAAATTTATAGTGACTTCAGAAATGAAAAGATATTTTCTGATATACTTAACTCCATATTTCCTTTCCTCTTCCAAGATGATTTGTTTATTATAACTGCCGTTTGCATAGCATTTTATTTCTCTGCTAGAGTGGCAGCTGAATGGTGATACATGAAACCTGGGAAAGATTAGGAGAGCTGACCGGTAATGCTTGAGAGCAGAAACAAAACTTGGAAGAGCTGGGCTGGTACAGAGCCGGACATAGTGCCTTTGCGCCTAAAGTTCTAACAAAATACACTCCCCCATCAATTGCTTTTTTAAAAAAGCCATAATTAAACAATAATTAAGCAATAAACCTACAAGTATTTTATTTTAGAGACTGCATGTTTTATGAACAGGCAAGAAAGAAAACATTTATTATATAGCATTATTAAATGTAGGTTATTTGTTGCGACCAGATCAACAAAATGCTATTACTGTAGACCATTCCTCCTGGGATACAAGAATGACTTTGTTATGCAAAATGTCTCTCTGTAAACCTTTATGCCAGAATCAGATTTCACTATGACAGCACTTTATTCTACATAGCTAGCAGCACAGAGCCCCGCTCTCTGACCTGTACTGGGAACATGAGGGGAGAGAATCCTTATTGCTCCCCTTGCTACTCTTAAGAGAAAACAAGAAGGTGTACTAGGAGAACTCCGAACCAGGAGCCTCGGATTCCAGCTTCACAATTAACGTTGGAAAACCCACTTACCATATTGTACTTCGAGTTTCACATCTGTATAGTGTCAATAATAATTCCTGATTTAATGACTTCCTAGAGTTATTGTAGAACAAGAGTGTTGAATAAACATGGTTTGTCCCAAAGTATGCAGTGACACATATGTGAGGAGCTAAGGCAATTCTTTTATTGAGCAATGACATGAATGGGACAAGGGTAAGGGCCAGGCTGCCCATCAGAGTTGATATTAAAAATACATAACAAGAGGCCGAGCTGCAATGCAGATGGCGTGGATGCTGGACAGGTGTATCAGGGAGTATCGTTAGTACCCCAGCCCTGGCATTTTTTGCCATCGTGGCTAGCTCATTCAGGACATATTCTGAGCTTCCCTTCAATAATTAGTCTCTCTAGACATTCCTGTCATCCCTTCTCCTTTGGGTGGGGGAGTCATCTCCTTCAGTGTCTGCCAGACAGAAGAGCTTATTACATTACCCTTATTAAATTTCCTTTTGCTCTTCAATTCTCATTGCCTATGCCCTCTCATTTCTATCAGGCATATAACATTTAATTTCTCCTTTCCTCTGCTATTATTGAGTCCAATTTTCATCCCAACTGTGAGGCTACAGGACGTAGCTTCCATTCCAGTGGGAGTTCTCCATGGGAGCTTTTAGAGTGACAACCTGACTTATTAATATCATTACTGATTAATCATTTTAAGTGCATGAAATACATTGAATACTCTTGTTTGAACTTTCCAAGTATCTATGGCTCTCGTATTAAATGAGACTTGGTTTTACTCCACATTGGTAAAGACTTTTTTTTTTTAATTTCCATTGGCCACATCTTCCGAGATTTGTGATAGACCAATGGCATGAGTTCCACAGTAGATTAAACTATAGGTTGGTCCTTTTTAGAAACCTGAAATAGTTCTCCCATTCCTTTGGATATAGTTGACAATTCTCTGGCTAGCTCTCAGGGTTCTTTATAACCCACTCAACAAAACAATAAGAATCTCTCAGGGATATCTCTACTTTGTCATGTTTACCTGCCATTATCCTATTAGTTTACTTAGGATGTTCTGCAGGCTGCCTCATTCCCACCTCAGTGTGTTTTCACATCTTTCTGTTTGTTTTTTTAATGTCCTCTCATCTCTTAAAATCCTATTCCCCCCATAGGGCACTGTTGAAGTCCTGGTCTTCCCTACATAGCTGAGGTGTCCTCTCTGTACATATATTTGTTGTACAACATTCAGTAACGTCACTTACTGTCTTACGACATTAGCTAATTTGTCCATTGGTATTGCCTCCCTCACCTTATCCTGTAATTTCTGTGAGGTCAATTTATTTAGAACAGTCTTTTCTCCTGTCTTATAGGTGTCGTGGAGATTGGCAGAGATAGGCACAAGGATGCTAGACACTTACTAGCGGCCATCAACACTCGTGAAGCACTTGCTTTGTGGGCTGGTTCCATACCCTTAACCACTAGAGCAGAATGATCTCTTGCTGAGTCTATTTTAAACATTTCCACAGAATCAAACTGTGGGCTTGTGCATGTCTAGAGCAGGGGTCTAAACCTCACATCCAAGAATCTTTTTTCTTTTAAGATTTATTTATTTATTTATGGGGGGCAGAGAGAGAGGGAGAGAAGCAGATTGCCTGCTGAGCATGGAGCCAGGCTGAGATCATGACCTGAGCCGAAGTCTAGAGTTGGTGGCTTATCTGACTGAGCCACCCAGGCGCCCCTCACATCCAAGAATCTTTAGGGTATTGAAGAACGGGTTTCAAAGATCTTATTAACACATTTAAAATTGAATGCAAAATGTTGCGTGCATTTGGTTCTGTCCCTTATCCATTGTCTTTCCTATCCACAAGCATTCACACCTTCAAACCTACTCTCAGAGGAGTCTATGACTTCCTAGGGCATTAGGAACCTTCATACTGAGCCTAGGAGGATTCTGCCAAAGCCAACCATTGCATACGGGGGTGGGGGTAGGGTGGGGGATCAAGAGATAGCAAAATATATTCGGAAAAAATGATTCCAATTTTGTTCCAAACTCTAGCCTTATTTCTTAGTGAATTTAAGCTGTTATATCAGGGAATGCCTGTCCAGGTCTCTTACAAGAGATATCTATAGTCGTCTAGGCAGGAATGTTATTTGTGGGCCCCCATTCTTCCTATGGGGAGTCTTCCTCCCACTCCAGTCCACTGTCCAAAGCTTATCAGTAGAGCCGTGCCCCAGGCTGTGTACTAGTGGGGTGGAATGCCTGAAGCAAATCCAGAATTAAGGAGTTCCACAGGGAGTGACCCTGGGGGGGGGCATTAAGGAAACAGGGCTCTGAGTTTCCCTCTAGCAACAATCCTGTTTCCCCACCAGCCTTCAGGGTGAGAAGTAAGGCTCAGCGTGAATTAGTATCTCAAAGCAAGCCTGACAACCAGGTCCACAGTAATTGTCTCCTCTTCTTGTTTTAGGAAAAGAAAACCTCATTTCAGATTTTCCCCTGGACTATAGCTCTTATTCTTCTCCTATCCGCTTGGGCTAATGCACTCCAAAATTGCTTTTTTCTCACACTTCTGATGTTCATCCTTTACTTGGCCTCCCTCTAGGTTAACACTGACTTTCTGAGGGTCTAGGGTGGGGGAGGGAGTGGATGCATTATGCTAATAAATTTCTATCTCTCTTTCTTCCTAGAGTGGCAAATCCCAGTTTTCAGGGAGGCTCTTTCACAATGCTTTTAAACACCTGAACTGCTCCTTTGAGGATCAGTGAATGTGGAACACAGCCTCAGACTATAAAACATGGAAGTAGAGACAAAGTAAAGTTGCAAAATGTGTCCTGTTAAACTTAGATGGGAGGTTTACTCACCCTTCTTCACACTTAGTCCTCTTTTATCTCTAGTTCTCAAGACCTCACATGCTTCCAGGTCTCATGAAAGGCTGAGCAATGTTCTCACTGCCACTAGCAAGAATGCAAAACATTCAAGTACAGTGTACTGTTCTGGGTCCCGTGGTTAAATGTACACAATCCCCTTATGCAATCAATAGGTTGACAAATCCCTAGACCCTCAAATCCAAGCATCCTAAGTTCTCCAGGGGCTCTTTGGTTGTGACATACAACCACAATTCAAACTCACTTTTATCAAAACTTGTGGTTAAGAATGAGTTTTAGAGAAAAAGATAATCTCTAGGGGGATGAGTGCTTGCTCTAGCCTATGACAAACTTCAGCTAAACTTCAAATACAATCCCTATTGCCTGGAGGGGACACCAAGACTCATCTGGGCACCTTAATATCACGGCTTGTGGTATTTGCAGCCATTTTCCCCTTAAAAGGCATCCTTCCACATCAGATGACAGAGAGTCATTTTAAATATCAGCAACTTTACAGTTAAGAAGAAGATAAAGTAATATGTTTATGGTGAGATAATACTATTGGGTTTACACATCTTCTCATTGGATTTGTTTGAATTAGGATAAATACACAAGTTGGATATGAGTTGTAACAAAAATAATCAAATTGACAGAAACACATTCCATACAATGTTCTGAGGGCTTTGTTTTTTTTGTTTTTTTGTGGTTTTTTTTTGGGAGGAGGGTGTTTTTTTGTTTGACCCCAATCTATTTCCGAAGTATTTACTAAATGCTGGGATGTTGAAGGAATTCCAAAATTTGCAAACACAGTGAATCTTCTCCTCAAAGAGTTATCTCTTTACTTAGAGGGGAAAAAAAAACTATATAAATTAATGGCTAAAGTGTGTCCTTCTCAAAAGAGTTAAAATTACTTCCAATGAGGACACAGAGAGAGACAAGAAGCACACAGAGAAAATGCTGTATGAGACACCAGAGGTCAGGGTGATGCTTCAACAAGCCAAAGAATGCCACCGATTGCCAGTAAACCACCAGAAGGTAGAGGAGAGGCATGGAACAGTCCCTCCCTTACAGACTTCATAAGAAACAAACACTGCTGAGACCTTGATCTTGGACTTCAAGGCTCCAGCACTAGGAGACAATATATTTCTGTTGTTTAAGCAAAAACCAAAACTTCCTGTGATATTGATGTCCTAAGTTCAATTTCAGCAAATTCCTGAATGACATATAAACACATTTACTAAGTTGATTTATGACTATACCCTCAAAGGCTAAAGCTTCTTGATTAATAATTATTTTACCCTGTTTAACTAGCAAAGAAAACCAAATCACAAGTCTCAGAAATGACCAATAACTCTATTTTTGACTGTAAAACTCTTTCTAAAGACTTTATACATTTTGGAATAGGTAGGAGCACAAAAAAAGTCAATATATTTGAATACATTGCCCAAATGACCCTAATTCATTTGGAGGCATACCTTGTTCATCTCTGTTACTTGTTTCTTAATGTCCTTTTCCAACTTATTGTGGCATTATGACTTAGATAAGAATTTGAATGGGCAGGTGACCAAAGACCAGAAGTCATCTTTATAATGTACAACATATAATGTGCTCCTAGGGCAAAAAAGAATCAAAAAAAAAAATTAAGGTTAAATTTCCTACCATTATGACCAAAACAGTGGCTTGGAATTCTTACTAAGTTGAATTTTAGGGGGAAAAATTCACTATTTCCATATTTTTCAGTTTGTGGACTAAGATCACACCACTTACCTAAGTATCTCTTAAATCTCTACAAGTGGCAAACTTCAACGCTGCTCTTGACAGTAGAGTACTCATGTTTCAATCTGCCTGGGTCTTTCATTATCTCCTGCCCAAACTCCCATGTAAACAAGTTCCATGGCATTCCCTCTTCCTCTTATTGCTTAAATATGAAAAATGTTGCAGAGGCTAACTATGAAGACTGCTTTGAGAGTTGCAACCCCATCTGAGATGAGAAAATAATAAAATGGTAGCATAACAGATAATTTTCACCCAACCTAGCTGCTGAACAAAACTATTTAGAACAAGCCGGTGCTGGGAACTTAGAGGAGATCTGTATAGTCTCAGTCAGGAGGTTGGTTTGGTGAGGGAAGAACTGAGCTGAGCAGAGGCTGTGATAGTGAATGTGCCTCCCACTCAAGATGAGGGCAGAATGATGCAGGACCATGGTCCAAGCCTACCTTGGGACATGTTGGCCCTACGGTAACCTGCTGCTGCTTCTCCTCTCCAGCGTCTACTGTCATCGATTCATTTCCACATCTAAAAGCCACCTTGCAAACAATCAACAAAAAGCCTATGCTGACATGAAGCTGCAAAATCAGCAGTTTGCTTTTCCACCTACCTTCCATTTCTACAACTCCATCTGCCCCTGTGTTCTATAGGTTTCTTTAATGTACGAATAAACTATGAGACATGTCTCAAGCTCTCAACATGTGTTCAAATTTCTGAGAGGTACCACTGGCATACAGTAAGAATGGGTCATTCCCTTCGTCACAGGGAAATGGGCTGTATGCTATTTTGACAATATTCCTGGTGTCCATTTTGAAGATGAACAGAAAGGGTGTGCTACCTGGCGAGAGGGAGCAGAAGCTACAGGAGACTGAAGGGAATAGCACTGATCTAGGGGGTTCCAGGACCTGGTCATAAGAGGAGGAGCATTTACCCCTGGCAGTGGAGTTAGTGTCACTGGTGGGAGAACGAGGAATGACAGTGCAACACATCAAGGATAAAGGGTGAGGCAAGGTGATGCTAGAAAGGAGAGAATGGGCAATGGGGGCCAAGGCTAAGATGATCAAAAGCAGTCTGGAATGTGGCACAAAAAATGCGTCAAGACCAGTGGTTCAGAACTAAGGCTGTAAACAGCAAGAGAGAGCTGGAGTTCACCTTTTATGTGGTGCCCAGTGTGTGGCCTTGGTGTAAGGGTGGAGACGTGCGGCAACCATGAAGGGCTGCAGCAAACACATGATGTGTACTTAAGGAACAGACCTTATTACAGGGCAAATAATCACTATATATATTAAAACATTATTGTGCTTTTTCTAAATAATTTACCAATGGATTCATCTATATGTCCCATTCAGGAAAAACATTTTGATTATAATTAAAAAGTTCAAGGACCTTGGTTTATTTGCATGTTTTGTCTGTAGTAATTCTCCCTTTAAGGCTTCCCTGCCAATCAAAAATCGAATTCCTGGGACTTGTCCCAAAAAGCTTCACACCTCTCTGCATGCAGGTTATTTTCTCACTCTGTATTTTACCCTTTATACCAATTCCTATGTGCTCTAGCCTTTCTAATTTAGGATGTCAACTGATTGATATCTTTGGATCAGAATCTTAGCTTCTTCCCAGTCTATAACTGGTTCTACTCCCTGAATCATTCTGCACGGAAAGCCTGGCAAACCAACTCATTTAAAGAAATACAGTAGCTAGAGAAAGCCCCAGATAAGAGAGCCTTTTTGAGCACTGCCCAGGTACCTAGGTCATACCCTCTTATTGATTCCAGTATTCTTCAAAATGCTGGGTCTTGTCTTGATATCCTTCTTTACATAGCATCACTGAATCTCCACCCATAGTTTTGATACTCCTTGTTAGGTGAAAATGTTCTCTTTCTTCTCATCAATATGAGAAAATAGAGAGTGTATTATTATATCGGAAGCATTTTCCACATTTAAAAATCAAATTACAAGGCTATCTTCAATAACTATCCCCCAAATCACAAAGAGCTAAAAGTAATTTTATTTGCAGGTGGGGCCACAAAGAGTGTATTACCAGCACAGGCACTGGACTGTCTTCAGTGCACCAAACTGAATTGGCCTTGTAAAATTACTTTTTCAACACTTTTCTTAGGTACGAAGATAATATGTATGCATGAAAAGTTAAATAATAATACAAGGAAACAGTACGAGCAATGTAAGTAGTATGTGATTAATTAGCCAGCGAGCCCTATACGCAGTAAGTCTTATAGTTTAGAGGAGAGATTAATCAGAACAAGGGTGAACTGGAGAGGCTCATTAGGACAGTACTATATGGTTAGATCTGGAACCGTGGTGAGAATTGCTATAGGCGGAGAGGCAGAAGGGAAGCATTCTGGGAGAGAAGAGCAGGGGACATTCATGGAGGATAAAAATGCATGTTTAGGGGCTGCAGACTCACTTATAAAAGAAGCTATCAGGGGCACCTGGATGGCTCAGTTGGTAGGGCATGTGACCCCTGATTTCGGGGTCTTGACTTTGAGACCCATGTTGGGTACAGAGATTGCTTTAAACACACACACACACACACACACACACACACACACACACAATGAAACAAACAAACAAAAAAGGGGTGCCTGGCTGGCTCAGTTGGTAGAGCATGTGACTCTTGATCTCAGGGTCATAAGTTCAAGCCCCACAGTGGAATCTACTTCAAAAAAAGAGAGAGAAGAAGAAGCTGTCAGAAATGCAGCATCACATCTATCTTCTTCTTTCATGAGGACGATCTGACAGGAGTGTCTTTAGAAGTGTTGAGGGCTCTCCCCTGTGGATGAATACTACTACCTGGACCTCAGATATTTCTAATGAGGACCATCTCACCAAAGTAGTGTGGTGAGCAGCACATCCTACTCCTACCACTCCTGGATGACTTCGCTTTTCCTTCCTCAAAGACCTGCTCCAATCTACTCACTTTCCTAGCAACTATGGTAGTCCTATTCCTT
Source organism: Ailuropoda melanoleuca (assembly GCF_002007445.2). Classification (NCBI taxonomy): domain Eukaryota; kingdom Metazoa; phylum Chordata; class Mammalia; order Carnivora; family Ursidae; genus Ailuropoda; species Ailuropoda melanoleuca. The sequence goes on from NC_048231.1 coordinate 75,179,866, forward strand.
CAATGAATCCTTGTTTCAATGGAAAATTAACTTAATTTTGGTGGCAACTAGTAATAGCGAAAGGTTGGCTCTTTCCAAGCTCTGAAAAGATTCATAGGTTTTCTATAAAAATACTAAGATACTGACTGCTTTTTAAGGAGACTCTAAAGCAAATATACCTTATAAAAAATATTTTGCAAAAACTCAATTATATGCCATTATATGATAGAAATAAGGAAAGAGAATATTTATTCTTTCACTTAGGTAATACACACCAAAAGTAAAGGTTAGATATACCAAAATAAGGAAATATGATGAATCCACCTAAGAACAAGATGCCCTGAATCATGTGCAGAAATTTTACTGAGCAATAAAATAAGACTAATGAAATAGTGCCATGATCAGTGAAAGGCAGACTGAGATTTACTTACTGGGTGATGAGAAGAGGTATGCGGTTTTTCAAAGGCAAATAAAGGTAAGGCTGTATCCCTGGCAATTCCATTGTGCATAGATAAGAATTTTCAAGGAATAAAAATTCAAATATACTAATAGACAGCTTAGGATATAAAAATAATACCATGCAGGTTATAAATATGGAAAAATGATACTTCACCAAAATCATAAAAACACTCTTCCATCCTCCATAGGCAAACAAGTTCTACAAGCAATTTTTCAGCAGTGGCCTATAAACTTCACGAATTTGGACTGACTAGAAACACTGCCATCAGGATGCAGATAGTTATGAAAACGATCTAGAAGGTGCAGATAGCACAGTCATTGCACCTAAAGGGCTTTCTATCTATTTGGGGAGAACGCAACGACTGCCAAATATCAAAGAGGGAAATAAATCTTCAAAAAAATAGCCCCAGTTCTCTCTCTGCTCTTGCTCTCTGATTTTCTGCTAGTACTTCCCACTGACTAAATCCACTCAGAAGGGAGGAAGACAAAGCAAGGCATGAAAGTCAGTCTCTTGGGCCAAAAAACAAGGGAGAGAAGTATAGGAAATGAATCTGGAAGATAAAATAGGGACATGATATTGCAGGAGTAGGAGACAGAAGCAACCCACCTCTTAGCAACTCACATATTCAGGAAGGTCAGAGAAACCTTTTGGAAAATAGTATCCTATGAAGTCAAGATGCTGTCCTACAGGCTGTGAACCTGACCTTAGACAAGCAATATATAGTATCATTATCCCCAGGAGCCAGGTGACTCAAGAACTTGCTTACAATTCCAGCAACTTTGGACTCATCGAGCTAGGTAGATTGTATTATTATTCACAATATTATCTGTCCTGCCTTGGGCGAGGATGATGCTTTTTTGCCCTATTTATAGCATGCTTGGTCCTGTGACTTACTCTAGACAATTAAATGTGATTAGACCTGGTTTCCACTTAAGTTATGGGAGGCACAANGTATTATCTGTCCTGCCTTGGGCGAGGATGATGCTTTTTTGCCCTATTTATAGCATGCTTTGGTCCTGTGACTTACTCTAGACAATTAAATGTGATTAGACCTGGTTTCCACTTAAGTTATGGGAGGCACAAGGAGGAAATCAAAAAGCAGGAGGAAGAACAGTTCCCTTCACTCTTCCTTCTGCTTCAAACCACATCTCTGGCAGTGGGTACCTCTAACGCTGACTGCAGTCCCTTCTAAGCAGCTCATTCTCCATGGTGGCAGCTCTCATTGGATTCCCGTAGCACTATTTCCTCTCCCTGGTTCTACAAGTCTAGAAATGAGATCAGCATCTCATAATGGCTAGCCCCTGCATGCTTCAACATTGCTTTTTTGGTCCCCTTAACTTCGGCTATACTTCTGTAAGCACCCCCTTTTTTCCAATCTTTCTTTGAGTTCCTCATTTGGTTGATTTCTCCCACCCTTGCCTCTCTGTGCTTGCATAACACCTCATATATAACATTAAGTTTCTACAGTAGAACCACATAACACTCATTTATGTGATTTATTAAAGATAGAGACTCTATCGCGCCTGACACTGAAGAGTTGAACACTCACAGGGTTTTTTTGCATGGAGGTAAATAGTGAACCTAGTAACTTGGGTTGAAATCCCCTTAATTTTCTTCAATGGCAATTTTCTGAGTTTTAGATTATTTCTGTAATTATGTTCATACTCTCAAAATATTCCATGGGAACACAAGCCATTTTTTTTTTAAAATAACAATTTAGTGTTCTTTGGGAATAGACTACCTGGCAGCTGGATGACATTTGAGGTATTATTTTAATTTCTGATTCCTGATCCTTCATTATATCTTTCTATTGAAACCCAGCCAAAACCAGAAGCATAACTCAAATTTAAGATATAATTTGTTAATTTGTTAATTCAGGTATTTTAATCAATTAGCCAGTAATTTAATTTTATTTGTGCCAATTAAATTCCGAGGATTTTCTTGGTGATGGATGGTAAAAGAGGAAGAAGGGTTTCTACTCAAGAGATATTAACAATCAAATTGAACAAGGCCAATACGCATGAAACAATTAGTTAATAGTACAAGATGGTATATGAAAGCATTCTTAATGGGGTGATACAGACTTTAAGAGGTTTGGGAGCTCAGAGAAGAGGGAAATCAATAAAGCATAGAGTATTCCAGGAAGGCTTTAGCTTGAGAGAGCACGCAGTTTATATTTTGGAGTGGAAGGTTTTAAGGCTGTGTTTATCCTGAGGCATTGGCAGTGTCTCTCTAAATATATGCCACTCACAGGATGGAAGAGGCCATAACACACAACAGTGTCTACTAGCCGTCCATTTCCCATAATACACAATGTCGACACTATTGGGGAACTTCCCAACTGGCAACCATGTGAGCCAATGTACCAAAATCACAGAAAAATTACTAGATAACAAATCTTCTTTGTGTCCTTCTATACACATAATAACAACAAATGGTAGCAACCTTCCTTTGCAGGACTCTTCTTAAATGGTTCTAATACAAATCACATTACACTGAAATCCTGGCAGGGTATTCATTAGAACACCTCTACAGTCTGCGTGGAGAGCTTAATAGGTAACACAAGTGATAGGAATTAGCCAGTCATCCTATAACTGAACTCACCATAAATCTTTTTCTAGACTTAGGTAAAATTTCTGAAGACATTCTCTTTACTATGCAATAGACTACCACCAGACTAGTATATATCTTGTCAACATTTACAGTGTCCAAAACAACATTTATCTGGTATCTAATAAATATTTATTTATAATGATAATAGACATTAATTCAGATCAGAATTAAATAGCAAATGCTATAAAACTTGGATTAGATGAGATTTATTGAGTTTCTGTACAATAAAGTGTTAAACTGAAATCCTTTCTTCCTCTTTCAGTTCTTCATTAGAAAATATTGACCCACTTTACAATTTTACACGCACACACACACACACACAGGCGCGCATGTGCCCCTAATCTTTATTGAGCAACTATTCTAAGCACGCTGGTAGGTCTTATTTCTGCTTCAATCAATGACAATTATCATTGTCAACTTAAAAGTGGGTAATGAGACAGCATGGGTAGTATCTGAAGGGAAATGTTCATGTGTGAGTGGTATTTTAGGCAAGGGGAAATTGAGCTGACCATGTAGTGTCTTTGCCAGGTGAAGAGGGATCTGTGAGCAGTGCACCACTGCAAGGAAGGGACAGGAGAACGTACCTGCTTTCATGGACAGGGACGCCTACATCAGAGGCCAATGCCTTGCTCTCCCAGAAAGGTAGCAAATGGGATGGCTACTGCACTCACTAAAAAGAGGACATTGTGACAGCAGACAATGTGAGCATCAGTCAACATATATATGTTTGTTCTTTCAGGCACATATGACATTTCTTTCCAAAGAGCTGGTGTATATAACAGTCTAGATAAGTAATGACCAAAGCTTACAGCCAGAGAATGTGTTTAACAAAACAAAATTTAAATCCCTAATGACATTTCTTTCTTTGTAATCTGTTCCTTTTTATCTTAAAATTTGAACTATTAGGAGAAGAAACCTATTGGGGGTTTCTTTCTATGGTACCAGGAATAGGATTACTGTTGATTTAAAGTTGCTGGTGAGGGGCGCCTGGGTGGCACAGCGGTTAAGCCTCTGCCTTTGGCTCAGGGCGTGATCCCGGTGTTGTGGGATCGAGCCCCACATCAGGCTCCTCTGCTATGAGCCTGCTTCTTCCTTCTCCCACTCCCCGCTTGTGTTCCCTCTCTCGCTGGCTGTCTCTATCTCTGTCAAATAAATAAATAAAATCTTTAAAAAATAATAAAAATAAAAAAAATAAAGTTGCTGGTGAGTGCTCCAGTGAAGAGAAAGGAAAGCCTCAGGCCCTATAACACTATCTGTGGTTCTGTTTAGCAAAAGAAGGTCTTTTTCAGATGAAGGCCAAGAGAGATTAGTACAGAGAGTATACCTCTTCCCCTCTCTCTCAAAAAACCCACCTGGCTAAGTCCTGTTTCACCTAGAGTGTTACCTTGAATCATGGAACCCTAGTTGATGGAATAAAGCTCCCTAAGACAGATTTTCCCTTGCCTGTTTCAATTGTTTTAAATTGTTCTACATCTGAGAAAAGACATTTTAATCAAATCTGGACAGATTTGGGGGAGGAGAAATATATTCTGAAATGTAGAAAGATGGACTTCCTTTGGATATTGTCATAAGTTACATTAAAACTATAGTTATAAAGAGGCTGTTTATAACTGGTTAACTATACTTAAAGTTTTAGAGAAAGGGTTTTCTACCAGATTGGCCATGCATTTTTTATACATATGTAATGCACAAATATATATGTCTATATTATATACAGTATAATTTAGATGGCTAGATATAAATTAATATATATATATAACAGATATATAGATATATCTCAGATAAACACCAAATAATATAGTACCAAGGCCATCAATATTAATATAGATCTTTCATTATGTCTCTCATTTTGAAGACGACCAACAAGAAAGTCCAGACATTTGACTTCTGTAGTCACCATGTCTCTGAATTTGTAGTCACATGCTCTGTATGATATCCACATCATTCTCTGTTATTCTGAATTATGGCAATTTTCCTGACCCTTTCAGGGATTTTTATGGAATTCATATATGCAATCATATTGTTAATTTTTTGGACCGAGTAAATCTAACCACATGACTCCTCCTTAATTTTTCACAGTTTCTTTTCCCCCCCCCCCCCCCCACCATAGCCTCTTAGCTGCCAATGATTGCTCTGGAGAATTTTCTGGTAGTAATACTTAAGGAATGGACAGTGGCTATCTGAGACTATTTCTGTTTTTCCTTTAAACAAGCTTACTGGAGTGTATGTCTTCTTCACATTAGTTTCCTGGTGAGGACATAGCTGTCCCAGCAAGGCTGTCATCACTCAGATCTTCTGGCAATTCTAATTGTTGAGTTACCCTGACAGCCACTTCAGAATCCACCCAAGAAAAAATGAACACCACTGCTTCTCCTCCGCTTCTTCTCTTCCTTCTAACTGCTATTGTTTTATAATCACATCTCAACTTTAATCAAGCTTCCTCCACTATGATGTTTGGATCTGCTAATTTTCATTAATTTGAATTTATTCCTTAAATATCTCAAATTATCTTCCTATATAAGGAAGCATATCTCACTATTATAAAACCATTTCTCATTATAACTGAACAGATTAGTAACTTTAATTTTCAAAAATACCTTTCAATGCTTCTAAATATAATTAATATTGTTGAACTCAGATATTTATTTCTTTGGTGCCAATTTCTGGCTAACCATTATATGCTGGAAGTTGTTGGTTTACAGAAAGGTACCAACCTAAATTTTCCATAATATTCTTTGGATGGTAGATTACTTAACTAGATTATTGTTTAAATAAAAGTTTTATCAGCTTTGCCATTTTTCCTAAGTTATTTTTACTGAGTTCCCCTGCTAAGAAATGAGAAGTAGTCAGACCCAGCAGAGAAACTAAAAGCTTGTTTTTACTTGGTTCAGCTGAGCTAAATCTCCTCACTGGACACTAAATGTGTACATTCTTCTCTGTATTTCCACGCTCTTAAGGTGTCAGACCTCATATGTGGGGACTGAGACACCAGACCATTAGCCCCTGCATTTCCTTTAAGTTAGGATATCTGAGCAGGATCTTCTGAATATAATATGTCGAATGGGAACAAATTTATTAAATTATTTTAAAAATACATACAGGAACTTTTAAAACCAAACTAGCAATGTGTTTACTCATGGGTCAGGAATCCAAAATCAACTCTGAGGAAAACAGATACATGTAATTAGAAATTAAGTATTCAAAGTGAAGGAAATAGGGTTATTATGAAAGATCTGGGGACAAGCACTTAAACGGAAAATCCTGGTCCAGCAAAAGGTCACTTCTGTGCAATACAAGAATTCAAGACTAGAGAAACACCTGAGTTATTTGGATAAGGAACCTAGGTTGGTCAGGCGCCCCGTTCGTATTGGTGCCCTTTAGAAGCAATGCCCCTACCCAGGAGCCTGCCACTGGAAAGCAAGCCATCTCTACCATCATTACTGCACATGCCTTCGGTGCTCATTTGAATCACTTCAAAGGAGTAAGAAGAGTTGGATTGAGAGGATGTCACCAAAGCTATCATGCTACCTTGTCCATTTGTCTGTCTTACTTTTAGACTCATGTTTACCAGTGCAAGAGACCTCAGCCAGAAGCTCAGCTGCTGCAGTGTGCTGTCCGAAAACATAAACACAGTGCGTCCAGCTGCCTGTTGGGGGACTCTGCTAATTGGAGAAGTCTGCTCTGGTCCCCTGTCACCAGTTGGCAGACAGAACAGCCTGGGCTGAAGCTGATTTCCAGAGTCAGGCATTCATTTATCTCAGTGATAACAGGGTATGTATAGAGAGAGGTAGCAAAGAAAGCAGAGGGCGGCTGCAGTTGAGGTGGGGACGATATGAATGCCCCAGTATCAAGGACATGCTGCGTGTAGGGGCTTGGCGATTTAGTCCTTTCTCCAAAGTTTAATTAGTCACTAATTATAAACAACTCTCTTTTATTATGGATGCATTTGGCCAGTGCTGTAATTTTTTTAAGAAACACGCTCTCATCTCAACCAAGTTCCAAATGCTAACGTATCAATGTCAGAAACTGCAGTCAAGCACAACCTGTCCCCAAATCCCAGCCCCTTGAAACACGATGGCTCATTAATAACTTAAAAAGGATGATGACACTGATACTATTTATAGGGCCCTGCCAGGCAGGTCTGCCAGCGTTAAAGAAATTAACATGGAGAAATTGTCAACTGGAAAACATTAGTGTTTATCAACAGATCAATCAAACTTCAACAACTATAAACTGTGCTTTTAGCTAAGTGAAACATATTGACAATGACAGCCACTTACCCACCTTGCTGGGGAGCCCTACATTCCCATGTCGGCCCCAGGACAGGCAGACTGTCCCCTTGACACTGCGGCCATGATCCCACTCCACAGCTGCCTTTTAGGGAAGAATCAGCCTGCCTCTCTCCCATATCTGGGGGCAAACCGGAGTAACTGGGCGGTGGTCTCAGCGTGTACTAATTAGTTTGACTGCCAGTTTGGAAAGTCTCAAGCAGACTAAATTAAATATCAAGGTTAGTGGCTCCAGGAGCCAAATTCTAGCTTTATGTATACTTTATGAAAGGAAGACACTATGATTTAAGGAGTTTTTCTTGGTTCTCTCATCCTTTTAAAGCAATGCTTGACTCTCATTGTTGTATATTTAGAGATGATTCTATTTTCATTTCTGGGCTACATCAGTGATGATGACATGGCTTCGGAACCTGAACAAAGCTGGAGAGCTCTGATAGGCTGCTGGTGATGTCATCCCTGTGCCTCTAATGCCAGGAAAAGCACCAGGGACTGACTGTTTTCCTGACTTTTCTTTTCTTTCTTTCTTCTTTTTTTTTCCTTTTTCTTTCTTCATCTTTTTTCCCCCCAAATATGAAATCCCACTTTCACAGTACCAGTGCGTTTGGAGTTTCATATCCTAGCAACGTTATCACTAAAGGTAGCCGGTGACCGCTCCACACAGCCCGGCAGTGCTGTGGCTTGATGCACAGTTTCAGCTCTCACAGAGAGGACTCTGTGCTGCATCACACTGAATATTGCTGCTCCGTAATTTCTTGTCATTATAGCAAACCCTTTCACATGCTCCCTGTCTGTAACCCAGATGATCAACACCTGTCAAATTCGACTACTCACACAAATCCTAAACACAGGACCCTAACAGTGGCAGGAGAGCTTGAAAACCAGGGGGAATAAAATAAAGAAAATACAGCCAGGGTACCTAGCTTCAAAATGACAATAGCCCCAACTCATCCCACAGGGTTCTTCCTATGTTTCATAAAGCCTCACCAACTGCCACCTTTTGGTTTTTTTTTTTTTTTTATGCACACATTCCTAAAATTGCAGGATACTGGAAATGGTGTTTTTACTGGCACTGGAATGGGAAGGCCTGGGGGCACCTGGAGTGGGATAAAAGGAGAGCTCTTTGTCCCCATTTAGAGGGGCTTATTTTTGTGCTCAATGTGCAACAAATGTCATATCCTTTTAAAGCAAAACAAAACACCACCAATCCTGCAATGTTAGTTTTGACATCGCAGGTAACACCCTCTCTGAGCCCCATGGTCTCATCTATTAAGTGAGACAATAAAACACATCTGACCGGGAGTTTGTGGGCATTCAGGGCTCTGCTGTAACCAGAGCAAACGGCGCATCAAAGAAGCAAAACCGAAATCTGCTCCTGCTGATTAGATACCATGCTTTGTGGTACAAGCAAATAAAGATAACAAGGGATGGTATAATGTAAACAGGACAAAAAGGAAGTTGAGAACCATGAAACACTGTCCATGGCAGGCCAAGGGGTCAGGATACTCTTCAGCTCGAGTTGCCCGCCCTTCCTTGGGCCATCACTGCTGGTTTTTACCCTGGAGTAAAATTTACACTGCCAGGGTCTGAGGAGAGATGGAGGGATCCTAGAGAAACTTTACAAACCAAAATTAAAAAAAAAAAAATCAAAAGTGTCTCTACTGGATGCAAAAGAATTTGGAGAGTCTGATGCCAACCCCTCCCTATAGCATTTCTGTGCAGGAAATTCAGCAGGTCCAGAAGGCTCTGAGAAAGGAAGCTAGCAGTTGTAAATGGATGTTTGCAAAACACTGTCTGACTTCTGTGAAAATTACAAAGTAAATATATCAGTCACAGACCCTGGCCTCAAGACTTACGATCCAATTTTAATATCCTAACGTAAAATTATAAAAAGTAAATGAAAATAATTGTTCAAAATGCAAATATGAGTTGAAGATAACAGAAGACATGTCAAAAGGCAGCATGTGATTAAGCATGACTTGCACTGTATATATAAGTATTTTATAGGAATTCAAAAGAGAAAGATTTTAAACAAAATGGCCAGTAAAGGTTGGATTAAAGCATATGAGCTACCTACCCTCTGGGTTACAGTGGATAAACAATGAGAAGAGGGAGGGGACATTCAAGAGAGCAGGGGAAGTGTGAGTGACAGCAGACTAGAGCCAAGGCTGCCTTTAGGAAGTGGCAAAGGTGTGTAAAGGTGTGGAGGAAAATACAACAGGCAAGTGTGAAGGGTTCCAGTTAGGGACAGCGGACCCTAGACGGTAAATCTAGTATTGTGCATTTAACATGGGAAAATTTTGTGGATCTGAAGTGTTCCATATGAGCAGTATACTCACTGGTTCCTTGCTTTCTGCCCCTTGCATATCTTTGACACTGTATGTTAGTACCCACCTCCTTCTGAAGAGAAAGCCCTGGCCCAGATTCCAAAAACTCATCACTAAATCCCATCTTAACATTTCAGCTTTCAATGTATTCAACAATTGCACATTCTAGTATTCACAGATTGGTATATACATTTTTTTTTTTGGAATAAAAGATGTCCTTGTTTCTGTTTATTTTACTTCTCATATTGTTTTGATGCAGAAAAAAAGGTATTTAAAAAATTATGAAACAGTTCACTCAACGTCAACTATTTAATGTGTGTGTATAATGCTGAAATAATGCACATTTTTTGAACTGGCTTGATTAGGAACATCAGCATCATAATTGTTTTCATTCTGTACTCTCTTAAGTTCATTTTTTAGTTAGACGTTATTAGGACGCTATTCGTAATGTAACTCATCTTTCCCGTACAGAGGCCAAGTTTTACAGGTTGCCAAAGAAACTACAGTCCATCCCAGAGAGCTATGGGAACACTGCTGACCAGAGTGAGATCGTGCAGATCACAAAACAGAACACCTTCCTGCCTCGTTTTCCTTTTGAAATGTCCTAAATCATTTTGAAGTTTTCACTGTTTCAGACCAAGTCTACGCTTTATTCTTTGTTATTTATTTATTTATTTATCTTAGATTTATCCAGCTCTTACTATTTCTCATTAGTTAGACTAGTGGAGCATTTATTTAAAAAATGTTCTGGCCACATGAGTGAGCAAGACACCATCCCACAAGGAGGCAGATACTGCACCTGACAGGCGCTGTCTCGGTCTTAAGGGAGCAAACCCTAAAATATGTGCCTGGCCAAATAAAGTCTGTTTTAAATAATTATTTCTGTCACTTTCAACAAGGAGTTTTAAATCAATATCATCATTTCAGAATTAACTAAATATAATACTTGCACTGACACATTAAATGTTTCCAAGAAGGAATTTTCAAGCTCGTTAGAGGAAAAGTGCTATGATCTTAGGGACAGAGAGTATCTTCAAGAGACCTCTGCTTTCTGCATATCATAAGTAGATAGTCCCTGGCCTGACAAAGAGAGACCAGGTTATATATTAAAGTGCCTACAAACCACAAAAGCTACTTTATTCTATAAATAAAGCTCCATGTGTGGCTTGGAGGGAAGGCTTTCTAGTTTATTAAGAAAATTTACTCTTTTCAAGTCTGCCTTCTGAAGTAGCTGTTTCACTACTTATGAAAGGTTTATCCATCCCATCCTTCTTTTTAAAGTTCTTCCTTTACTACGTATTTATTGAGGAACCAATATGGAGCAGGCACTGTTAACACTGAGTGTATTCACTGGGTGAATAGAACAAGTATCTTCTCTGTTCTCCTGTGTTATGCTGTGGGAGCAAAACAGGGCACAGTGATCTGGAGGAGCAGAGAGAGGAAACTTGTCTTGTAGGGGGTCAGAGGGTCTCTGTGAGGAGTGGACATTAAACTTACACATGAAGGCTCTCCTGGGAAGAGCAAAGGGAACAGGATGCACAGAAACCCTGAATTAGAAAAGTTTAGCAAGTGTGCCCAAGGGAAGTCCAAGGAAGGGGCTGGGGCAGAGTGAAGGAGGGCAGAGAAGCATGAGATGAAGTTGAAAAGGAAAGCAAGGGTCTCATGGGCCAAGGCATGGTAGGTAAAATATAATTCAAAGTGAAAGGGGAAATGGTGAAGAATTTTAAGGATGTGAAGTATTTAGGGATGCAAAATGATCACACAACTATTTTAAAAGATTACTCTGATTGTTATACAATGAATGCAATGCAGAGGCTAAGAATGTTAACGGGGGAATAGTCAGGAAACTTGTGATAGTCTGGGTGAGAGAGGACAGTGGTGGCTTGGAATTGGGTCAGAGCAGTAGAGATGTGGAGAAATATATGCATTGAAAATACACATGTACATGCACACTCCAGGACATGCAGATGAACAGAGCTATGAATGAATGAGAGTATGAGAGAGAGAGAAGAATAAAATGAGCAGATGGATAAATGGTGGAAGCCTTTCTGGAAAGGGTTGGGAGGAAATTGTAGTGGGAAAAAGAAAGTTGAGAATGCCATTTGGATTCTCTCAACTTTAGAGATTCTGTGAGCCATTCAAGTGGCAACCTCAGAAGCAGGTGCTACGCAGATCAGGAGCTCAGAGAGGTCAGGGTGCATTGAAACACTGAGTCACCCACATAGAGGTGCTAACAGGGAAGGAAAAGTTCTTTCTCTTTCTACCCTCCTGGGTTCTCCAGCTGGAGCCCTGTAAACTGGACTGACGACAGACAAATTAGTAAGAGAAAAGCATACACATTTACTTAATATAAGTTTTACGATACAAAAACCTTCATAAGGAAATGAAGACCCGAAGAAATGGGTTAATCTGAGTGCTGTTATACTAGATTTGATGAAGGGCGGAAAGTCGTGCAAAAATGTGGTAAGACAAAAGGGTATGAGCTAAGGGTAGTAAACTGGAGGAAAGTGAGTAAGGCCTGCTTCAGATTCCTCTCTGCATCACTCCATCTTCTGATATAAGGATGCTTCTTTACTCCAGGTATAGGAGGGTACCTCTCACATGAGGGTCTTGTGACCTGCTTCAGGGAATAAGATGAAGGTCAGAGAGTCCTTCTTACACCTGCCGTTTCTCAAATTCCTTTAGCTTAAAATAATCAGTTGGCTAAGGTGCCATATTTTGGGATAGTGTGTCCTGAACCCCATCAATGCCATTTAATAGCATGGCAATGAATCAGATCCTCTAGAGAAAAAGTACAGAACAGAAGCACCCAGGACTGAGGGAATTCTAATATTTAGATCCTGGGCAAATAAGCAGAAATTGAAAGAGGCTGAGGAAAAGTGGTCAGAGAAGTAGAAAGAAGATTAGGAATGTGTAGTATCATAAAAGACAAAGCACGTAATGTTTTGAGAAAGAAAACAGTCAATTTGGAACAATGTTCTGTACCGCAAGATAAGGCTAAAAAATTCCAATGGGCATAGGCCACTCCTGGTGTAAGGGGTTGGCACATAAGCCAGTCGTGGTGACTTGAGGCCCCATAGGTGATACTATGCCCTGGCATCATCTTAATTTTAAAGTCAAACCTGGAAAATTTCCCCAAGCCTATATCATTACTTTATACGTGGTTATATAATGTCCCAAAACTGATCTGTTGGTTAACTTGGTGACCAAGATTCAAACTGGTTGTTTAATTGAACTTTTCAGTCATTCCTACTTGATAATTTCTTTGTGTGTCTAAATATATACTCAAACACAGACTGGGGCCAAGGTATTCAACAAACAAGCAAACAGAAGCCATTCAATGAAGGGGAACAAAACATCGTGTTCCCAAATGGAGAAGAAAGATTTGTATTTATTTATTTTATTTTTCTATTATTCAGCTTTTTGAATTTTTTTGCTCAAATTCAGCAGATAATTGTTTAAGTCTCCACAAGAGTCATGCTGTGGAGTCCCAGCATGAAGTCGGCTACACTAAAATGTGCGAAATTTGAACTCCCAAGGAAATTTCATCTCTTCATGTCATCAGACTCAAAACATCCAGAAGACTGGAGATTTACCTTTGTCTGTTGGGCCTCTCACTATGTCAGTGAATCTCCCACTTCAAACACAATAGGCAGGATTCTCAAAGTTGAAAAACATACAGGCCACGTAAGTTTGGAACATTTGAAACATAAAAGCAATTAAATGCGCCCAACACACACGAAAACACACATACAACCCATCATCCCCAAGATGAGCTATCCAACTTCTAATAAAAATTTCTGCCAACAAGCAAGCTATGAAAGCAATGCACATTGTCTGCATAAAAGCCTTCTTTTGACGAGAAAATGACTATTAATGAGAACATGTTCATTTCTGGCATCAGGCTTGAAGAGACACAGGTCATAAATCTCTTTGATCTTCTTGCTAAAGCTAGAATCAAGCAAAGAAGCAATTCATTCATTTAAAAAAAATGCTTTTGATTGAAATGATTCCATTTAGTTACAAGTAATTTATCATGTTATTCTTTCCCTTCCCAGGTTTACTTTGTTTTCCATTCTTGACGCCGTCATCGCAGTTAAATCTTTGCGAAGGTTCCAGCTAGATGTTACTTTGGGGTTTCTTATTTGACGAGGGTCAGACAAAACTTCCAAGAGAAATGTGTGTGCAGGGAGGTATAGTTTGCGGGGTGAGACAAACAACAATAAGAATTCATAAATTTTAAACAACAAAAAAATGTCTCTCGCAGTTCAGCCTGTAAACCTCCATGCCTTGCTTTAGATGTGCCAACACTGCCCTCTCTTGCTCACTCACAGCCTACATTGAAACCCTGGTTTCCGTGCACTGCCTTACAGATTCCAGAACCCCCCTCTCTTCCCACTGTTCCCTCAAACTCATCATCAAAAACAGAATGCAGAGCTCTTACAAGGTTCTTCTCCAGCTGAATGTATTCACTTTTTAAATTAAATGTGCTGCCTTCTGTATTCCTGTTCCCTGCCTCCCTGCACGCCTGCTCATGTCTTAATACAAAGCACCTCGGAGGAGAAAGACTCTCACTCGCGAAGTCCCTTTGGAGATGTAATGTGAGCAGTCCTGGCAGAAGCGAAGGCATCTCCCCTTCCTGTAAGGAGGCCTCATTCTATTTCCAGTACCCTTGGAGAATGCATGTACGTACTGCCGTGCTGGATGCAAGGGGAATCAGGAGTCCTTTATTGATATCTCAACCAAACTTCCTTCCTATCTGGGTCTCTGAGCTTTCCCAGTGAGAAGGATGGAAGCCAGAGGTTCACCGGGCAAAGTCAGAGGAGGAGTCCACAGGTCATCTGCTCTCCAGAGAAGGCAAGAAATTACCAAACACTCACATCCATATCGTCTCGAGTTTTCAAAACCACCCACAACAAAAATTGAAAGAACAATTTTTCTCACGGTCTCTGAAAAATTCAGAGAAAGTGGGAGATATGAAGGCTCAAGTCACTGACTGACACACTTAGTGATCCCTCTTGCTGCCCTGCATAGCATTTTGACTTTGGTCACACGAGTTAGAATCACGGGACAGAGAGAAGTGTTAAAAACAAAATGCTCATTCGAGTCATTGTACAGGTAAGATCTGGAACTCTCACTGTTGCTCACTCCCTGTTGCAAGGTACTCTGTCGGTGCTTCCGAGTATGCAGGACACATGGGAGAGGGACTACAATGAGACGAAGAAAAGTAGAGTCAAGCCTTCAACAACTGCTGCCTTCTAGGTCAAATATGTGCTTTTGTTTGGGCGGGAAAGGGGTTATGGAAAATTCCCCACCTACCCCACTCAACAGATATTTGGGTAAACAAGGATGTTAAATAGATCCCATCTGTCTTGCCCCTTCCGATTAGGAATTGGCAACTGTCTAAAACACTGGATAACGAAGGGATCTGATACCCTGCCTGACTGAGCTCAACAGGGGAAAAAAAGTACCTCTATGTACTATGGACAGTGCATGCCATCGGAGTGGGAATAAGGAACGCCTGTCTCCATGACAGTGATCAGACATAGCGGGTCTAGATTTGGCATGTCTTCTTTGAATATCAGCACATGACCTAGAATTATGTTTTGTTTATCACATGGAGAGTGAACTGGCTCACTGTATCCTGTAAAGGAGGACAGGACAGGGCACTTCTAGGGGGAGGTGTGAGGGGCAAAACTTAACTCATTTACCTGAAGAGAAAGAAATAGATCTCTGGGCTCCTCAATAGTCAAGAAACAGCAAGAAGGTACACAAAAGCATTACTATATGAGAAATGGCTGGAGAAAGGACTGGAGGAGGGTGAGGCAGGTGTTCACTGGATTAGAATACAATGTTGAAAAGTAGGTTTTCAGTATTTTGGTTTCCATTTACTATCAACTTGCTGTCTTTTTCTCTTGTTGTCATTCTCATATTTCAGTATCCGGTGGTTCTTGGCTTTCTTTCCTTTTCAATGTGCTCTTAGGGAAACCTCTCATATTGGCCACCCAACAGAGATATTTTGCTACTGTCATTGTTAAAATATACCTGTTTCATCTCTAGGCATTTGGAAATGGCAAGAGAGGTGAAAAACAAGTTTGTCAAATGCCTACTACATTTTCATAGCCGACTCCATAGTTTAGACTTTTAGAACCAGAAATGACCAACAATGTAGTTGAATAGACATTATCAGCTTTTGTTTGCTTGTTGCAATGGAACAAATATTGAACTTGAAGTCAGAAGGTGTATATTCAAATCCTGTGATTCTGCTGCATGTCATCTGGATGACCTTGGCCAAGTCACTTAACCTCCCTGAGTCTAGTTTCCTGTTCTATAAAATGAGGATAATAATTCCTGCCTTGCCAACTTCACAATGTTGCTGTGAAGATCAAATGAGATACTGTATGTGAGAGTTCTTTGAAACACTACAAAACACTACACAGATGCAAGCTATTGTTACAAAGCTGAATCCCGGTGGGTTCCTGTATTTTTTGAGCCACACATGCACATGCTGGGTCTGGTCTATCATTATTTCTAAATATGGCTGGTCTATTGGCTTCTGAAGTTTCCACATGAAATATAGTCTGTGTATTTGCTTGAAGCCTCTGCTCTATGTCCTCAAATAATGGGCCATTAAGTGTTACATTCCAAACCAGCAGAACCAGCATTTCTGACCTTGTACCTGTGACCTGCAGAAGTACTATTGTATCTCAGCGATAAACGTACCTGAACTGCAAGGTGCTTAAAAGATATATTTAGTGCATAGGCATTTCATTTGTCACTGAGCAATTTTACAGTGTCTGATATAAGCTGGAGATTTTATGATCTATAATCAAAGGCTTTTGCAGACACCTCTCCTTAATTTGGATTTGTGGCAGTATTAAAAAAATGGGACTTTCATCTTTGGATCCATTTCACTTACTTGGATAAAACAGCCATGTATGCTTTTAAGTGCAAGTCACTTAAAATTTCAGAGTGTCCTTAGTAACACAGGAACTCTTGAAACAAACTTATGCTATTGACTTAAGGGAAAAAAAACATTGTATTTTCTGCCCCCTTTGATCACCCTGGAACCTTTCTTGCACCAGGCTGTTTCACTCCATTAGACCCAATGTGCTAAGGAACTAATGGTCAAGGGTGGAGGTGGGTATTTCTCCTGTTATAATTATATACAGAGGCTCTATGACTGAAAGATCTGCAGCATAATGGAGATAGAATCTTGGAACGTTAGAACTAGTCAAGAACTTCCAGAGCACTTCTTTAAAGAATTCCATTTTGCTTATATAAATTCTCAGTCTCAAGCAGATTTAGAGGTATACCAAAAGGCACACTTCTACGATTGGCGAAATAAACACTGGAATCAATATCTGGTTAAAGTATCCTTTCTATAGTACAAGAGACAACCTTTCTATTATAATATCAGTAACATACCTATTTCTGCACATGTTCATAAATTCCTACAGATAATTTAGCCATGAAATCTTGTTATATGGCATATATCACCTTTTCCTGCCCTACTGGAAATGTCATGAAATAATGAAGAAGCATCCCTTCCTTTTGCAAGCCACTGGAAGAAGTTAGATCTACCATATATTTACCACCATTATCTGAATAGATTGCATGCATATATAAAACCAAGAAAAACCAAGCGACCTCAATCACAAGAGACGTTCTTCCTTCTCTTTCACATTTTATTCCTTTTGTTAAGCTAAAATATAAACCTTGTGATGAAATTAATTTTATGTCCATCTCTCAGCTTCCCAGGACTCTGCTGTATGATCTAAAACCTCAGAAGGGGCTAGAAATTTTTTTTCCACTTGGCCTCAGTTAGAAGATCCCCCCTTCTCTCCATCATTTCATTTCTAGTGACTCTGGCCCTACTTTGTTGGTTGTAAATGTGTTCTCATGGCTCCTCACCTCTAGAGAAACCAAAGGTCAGCCATCAATAGTCATCATCCCCATCCACTCTTCAACAACGTGGGAGGGTGGTACACAAGTGTGTAAACTAGGCAATGAGAATTATTGAGTCCACTTTGGATGCTAGCTGCCACAACCTAAGGGTAAAAAATACAGATACTGAGAAGAATTAATAGATTTAAGAAATACTTGAGATTTTTTTCAGAGATCTGAAAAAAACCGTGTCTGTTTTTTAAACAAGCAGAGATGCTCAGTATTACAAAATCTGCACCACAGTGTTTTCTCAGGGGCAGCTAAAATATTTCTTTGGTGTCATGCTGCCCCTGGTTCGTGTCTGAATACACCTTGGATGGGGAAAGATGGAAGGAAGAAGAAGAGAAGAAAGAATGGCAGGCACGCCAAGATTAATCCTTTACCAGGGCGAGCCCTACAGAGCAGCCACTTACAGGGCACTGCTATTGGTGCCAGAGTGAGTACATACCTTGAGGCCTTCACATCCTGCTCCCCAGGCCATTTCATCCCCCCACATCTGCACTATGCTGTGCTCTCACTGGCGGTTATTAGATGTGCTGGTCTTCCCTGATCAGTGGCCAGTGTGAACCACACCCATCCCAAGAAACTGAGATGTCACTTTCTCACAAATTTTTTCCATTCCCTCTTCATCTTAAGTGTCTTCCTATTGCCTGGATCTTAATAATTCTTCTTTTTATATTGATTGGACAAATCTAGTAAGAGAACTGGCTGGCTCCATGATGTCTCAGAAGCTAAGCCATTTTCAGGCACAACTTTTATCAGCAATAGCACGTGAAGCACCTGAACACAAAGGAAGTTTTCACTTGGCCTGTGCTCAAAATTGGGTCTTGAGCCAGACTGTGACCAAGCTGACAGTAGATGCCAACAGCGAAAAAGGGGATGCCTCTCCTCTACAGGGGATGAAGTAAAATGAAATTAAAATGGGATTTGGCACAGTATCCCCCACACCTGAGCAACTGATAAGCATTTTAAGGAAACGCTGAACACAAGAGAACACAATGAGATGTTAAGGCACAGGGAGAAACTCTTCAGGTGACCAGATTCTTTTAGAAGTAGTTAGGAAGGTGAGTTGTTTAGAAGACACTTTCTTCCTGAGTATCCTTAGGTCCAAGATGATTTGGAAAAACACAAGAATAAAATAATTAAGAGAAGAACCTTAGAGCTGCATGTCAGAAAACATAATTCAACTGTCCTACTGTAAGCACGAGTCCTGAAGTGGATGAGCCTTCAAGGTTGGATTGATTCAGACCTGGCTCAGTTCTACCTTCCCACTTGCTTTCATGGTGCCAAACTGATCCTATGACTAGATTCCCCAATGAGGAAAGATTGGGGAATTCCAGTTCCAGGCTTCACATCTGCAGAACCACCACCATCTTCAAGGAGATAAAGAGAGCCTTTTCCCCTCTAGTGGCCTTGTAAAAGTTCTGAAATTGACTCTGTTTAGATTGCTTAAAACAGATGCTTAATAAGTGTGGCCAAGAGAATAGAATGTGCTGATTGGTTTTTAACAACCAGGTCCCTAAACTGGGGCAGAGGTAGAATCAGGGCTCTTTTAAAGAACAGGATTGCAAGAGGAGGTGTAGACACCCCAAATAAAATGTGGTTTATTTTCAGAAGAGGAGGTTGGTGAGACTAGGGGAAGCAATAGATTCTGGGTAAGCAGAATCTTATTAATGCAAATAATAACAAGATATCAAAATAATAAGAACTAACTTATTTTGGAGGGAAGTTTGGTATCTATATCAAAATTTAAAATGTTTACCCATTTTGCCACAATTCCATTCCTAGCAATCTCCGCCTGACAGAAATACAAGTGTGCAGACACTTAATTTAAGTTCAAGACTATGCATGATTTTTTTTTTTACTTGACGTATTAATTTAAAAAATAAAATGAAACCTAAATTCATTCATTTAACAAGCATCATTGAGTACCTACAATGTGCTAGCACCGGTCGGGACTGGGAAAGCAGCATTACCAATAGAGCTACTATCTTGGCCTTCATGGAGTTTATAATCTAGTGACCTTAGAGTCTACGACTGAATACACAGTAAAATAGATTCATGGGTTCTGACTTAGAAGAACGTCTGTGATATTTTGAAAAGTGATAATAGGCAAGTTTTAAAATATAATATGCTATAATTTTAGTTTTTAAATGAATGGTACATGTGTGTCAAAAAATAATTTACAAAATGAGCACCAAACTGCCAACCAATGGTTATTCTACAATGATAAGAAAAGGGTAACCTTTCTCTTGTCCTGTATACACTCTATTGGCTGACATTTTTTCAATAGGTATGCAGAAATTTTGTAATATGAACGTCTCTAGAAGAAAAGAAAATATCCAATCAGTCATACTTGTACTGACTTTGGCATGGAAAGTAGCAAAGTAGGAAGAAGATAGAGGTAAATGGGGGAAAGTAGGAGGAGAAGGGTAGGAGAAGAGACTGAATATATCAATGAATAATGGCCAGATCATATATTAAAAAAAATAGAACTTTGACCTGCACTTGCAGCCACCTGCACAGGAAACCAACCCCCTTATCTACAACAGACAAGCCAGGAAGTCAGCCTTCTATAAATCAGACTTACAGGAAGCCAGATTGCTATCTCAATTGACAATCCAAGAATCTTAACAATAATTTCTGTGATAATTGGCTCAAAATGGCAATTTGTTTCTGTCCGCTCCCTAACTTTGTCCCTATTTCTTTCTTTTCTTTTTTATTCATTTATTTATTTGTCAGAGAGAGAAACAGAGAGCACACCGAAGCAGGGGGAGCGGCAGGCAGAGGGAGAAGCAGGCTCCCCACAGAGCAAGGAGCCCCAAGTGGGACTCTCCATCCCAGGACCCTGGGATCATGACCTGAGCCAAAGGCAGATGCTTAACTGACTGGGCCACCCAGGCGTCCCCTTTTGTCCCTGTTTCTAACTTAAAACCAACCAGAGAAAATTAAATATGCAGTGCTAGCCAATCATACAGATGTCCTGCTTCTAGGTAGCCAACCACACCTTCCCTAGGCCAACAGCCTCCAATCAGGGCATACCTGAAGCCACCCCTTTTTTCCACTACAAAGTTTTCCAAGTCCTCTGCCTTCCTTTGAGTCTCTGACCAAATGCCAAGTGAAGTGGCTGACTCCCTTGCTATAGAAAGCTCAAAATTAATAGCCTTTGATTTTCTCATTTGTTTGGTCTTCATTTATTTCCACAAGAACAAGAAGACAGAGAAGGAGAAGAAGAAGAGGGGAAGGAAGAAGTCACAACACTTGATTTAACATAATTTATAAACTTACTGAGAAGATACATCCATCAGGCCTGAAACAATGAGAGAAATATCATAGAGGACAGACTCAAAGACTAAACAATTATGTGGCTCAGATTGTAACTTATTTGAAATTCAGGAGAAAGTTCTGTGGACTACAACACCCATGGATCAAGTCGGGCCTTAATCTAAAAATAAGAACAAAAATAGTGCTTTCTCCTTGGGCTACCAGGGGAATCATATCTTGAGTGTCCTACTGGAGAGAGATGCCATAATCAAGACCTGATATTCATACTCATTGCCTACCAAAGACGAACAAAATGGAATTTTTGACTCCTAGATTATGATCTTTCTCACCATGCCTCCCCCTTTTATTCTTAACTAAGTCTGTGACTTTATTGAAAATTCTATTCATTGCTTCAGGGAAAGGGCTAAAAAAAAATAAAGTCCTGGACCCATGGGGCTGACTGAAAAATAAAAGTATTTGTATTACTTTTAATGTAAGCCTGAACTATGTGGTGGAGGGCACTGGATTCATGTATTCTGGTGTATTATAATGATTCTCTTTTTAATATCAATATTCAGATGTGACACATTGTTGGGTAAAATTCAGGCTTTGGGATTCACATAGCCCATAGTTCCCTGGTCAGGAGCTCCCACTGCACAGCTCAGGGCAAGGAGAAAAAGAACACTTATCCTGCTGAGCTAAAATGGTTGCTTGGCCGTCTACTTCTCGATTTTGTAATATCCATGAGGAGAGTTGCCTTCTTGACCCTGCACCATCATATCCAATGTACAGAACACCAAACTGGCCATGCTTCATGTTTATGCATTTTTCAAATGAATGAAACCTTGAATCAAATCCTCACTTCCATTTACTAGCTACAATCTTGGGAAAGATATTAAATTTCTTAAAGCTCAATTCCATGATCTACAAGAGGAATTAAATAACACTCAGCTCAAGATTGTTCAGAGGATTAAATGAGGAAATATAAAGTGAATAGAACATTAAATATTGCTGGTATCTTTTATTCTCCTCTCCTAAAGGAAGAGGTTGCTTAGTAACTTCTACTTCCATCTAAAAAAGGAAGAGGAAATATATTTAAAGATTTTATTTACTTTTTGAGAGAGTGTGTGGCAAGTAAGGGGAGGGGCAGAGGGAGAGGGAGAATCTCAAGCCGACTCCATGCTGAGCCCAGAGTCTGACAAGGAGCTTGACCTCATAATCCTGAGATCATGACCTGAGCCGAAACCAAGAATTTGATGCTTAACCCACTGAGCCACTCAGGCACCCCTGGAGGAAGGAAATATATTTAAATCACTGCATTTGCAACATGAGAATTTCTTGCCATCAGGACAACAAAACCAAGAATGTGCATTTGAGGAAAGTTGGTAGAAATTTTTAAAAGAAAAAGAAAATGTAAGGAAAGAGCTGACATTTTAGGGCCAATGTTCTATTTTCATCTTGGAAAAGACTTTCTGAAGTAGAGAGGATGGAAAACTTTCTCAGACTCTCAGGCTTCATAAAGCTAGTGGCCATTTCTGCTAAAGCTAGTAAAAAGATAATTAATGCTGGAAAAATAAATACTCCTAAGATTATCTAACATTTGCCTCCATCTGATCTCCAAAACTGGAGGAGCATGTCTACACAAATCTGATTTTTTTTTTCTTTCTGTGAGCAGAGGGTTGGCAACAAAGTGCTTTGGCATTACCATCTTGCTGTGACGCTTCCTTATGATGTTACTTTGGGCAAGGGTGAGGGAAGAGAAAAAGGAACCTAACATTTATATAATTTATTTCAGTCTCTCTCCTCATAATTTTATATGGGAAGGATCCTACCCATTTTTTTGAGGAGGATCTTGGGGTTTAGGAAAGTGACTTCCCAAGGCCACATAGCAGACAAGATGAGTAAGTCAGGTTTGACCCCAGGTCTGTCTGGCATAACCACCCTCCTCACCCAACTTCTATTTTTAACTACATCATATGGCTATTTGTAGTTTACTTTACTGGCTCTCTTTTCCTAATCTGTTGAATAATGTGATGACATTACATGCTACAATTTTATTTTCCCTGTAGCAAGAAGGTCTTATTTTTCATTTGAAAAGCTATACATTTTAGCACTTGTTGGTCTAGTATAAATACCAATTTTGTTTGTATTAATTATACTCAGAAATTAGCCCAACTAGGAGAAAATATAAAAAGGAATCTGAAAATAAGAATGTGTCTGAGATTTATTAACCCATTCATTCACCTATTGGCAAATGTTTATCGAGGGTCTTTTACTTGCCAAACAATATTCTAAGTAGTGGGATGGGGAGCCTTGCGACAAGTGTGATCTGCCGACCAATGGCACTGGCACCTCTTGGGAGGGTATTAGAAATAGGGAAACTTAAGACACAACCCAAGCCTCAAAAATCAGAATACACATTTTAAATAAAATCTCCAGTCTATTCGTATGCACATTAAAGTTGGAGGAGCACTGTATAGTAAACAAGATAGTCACTGGCCTTTAACTAGGGGAAAAAAAAAAAGAAAATTAAGAAAAAATATAACCAGTCTTTTGTGTAAGTAATACAGACAGAAGTATTTATTTATATATTTATTAATCTGTTTTTATAATATGACTGTATTATAATTGGACTAATTCTCAATACTAGATTATCCATTTGGGGGGAAACTGAGCTGTTGGTAGTCTTACCGTGAACATCCCCAATTCCCTCGTTCATTCAGCTGATCTTCTAAAATATTTAATTATTTCTTGCTTACAAAGATTTAAACAATGGGGAAAAAATGGTCCTAGGTAACATCTATAGTAGCATCTTGGAAACCATGACTAACTTAAACAGAAAGAATTGCTGGAAAGCACAGCAGAGCTATCAAAAGTACCAGCTGCTATGATGTCCAGGGATGACACCTACCATTTTTTACTTGGAAAACACTTTCTTCTGTCATATATATGATGAGGTAAAGCAGCCTCTTCTAGCTCTTCATATGGAGGCTTTGGATAGTTGCATATTCTGGAATACAGCTGGTTAAATGAAATATTCATTTTACTATTCAAAATATAGACTGGAAATGCACCCGATGCCCACTGGGAAGCATCCAAGAAGATAAATTATTGGGAAAAGCAGATTTTTGCCTTCTTCTTTTCTCTGGTCCTTATGCTTTCCAAATCCAAGCCTTTTTTCCCCTTTTTCTTCCCCTTTGAGAGCATTTTAAGAAGATAAATACAGATTTATCATTTTTAGCTCAAATGTTATGTTTTCAAAATAAGTTGTGGTTCTGTCTGCCAGCAGTAGGCCCCCCTGTGTTCACTAATAAAATTCCGCCAAACCCTGTCCTCATGGGCACCTTTGCACTCTAATTGCCAAAAAGGAAGGAAAAAAAAGCCTCACATCAAGTATGTGGCACCCCAGGGACAGAAAAGCAAAGAATATGCACAGGAACAGTAACATTTTTCAAAAAACAAACATAATTTCCTGAAGCAATGATAGGTGAATGGATTTTTCTAGAGCTACTCACTCTAAATTTTAGGCATTAATAACATCACTGCCCTGGATAGAAATTTTCACACATAGGACCTCGAAACAGCCGTCATGGTGACACCCAGATATCAACCCTAAGGATCAGACCCAGGCAAGAAAGCAGGGTGGCCTTGCAGACATGTGCTTCACAGCTCCACTGCACATCCCCAGGAAGCACCACCCACATGGACTCCACTGTAAATGGCATCTGTCCAAGTTGTATGGCATGGCCACCTGGCACCTATGCTCCCTCCTCAGCAACAGTCTTCTCTTTCATCAGAAAAGTGTTAACACCTCAGTCTGACATTCCACCTAACCCTAACCCTAATCCCCTCCCATCCTCACCACAAGTAGGTCTAAATTGGGTGAAATGATACAAAATTTCATAGTATATCTCTTTTCCACCCTTTTCTTCCTTTGGTCAAGGCCACCTAAAATGTCCTTTGAATTTTTTACCTAAGCTGGCTCTCCTCTAGGACATCGACAACGGAGGGGAAGTAATACTTGAACACCTTGGCTTTGTTTTTGTTTTGTTTATTCACTTTTGAAATACAATAAAAATGGTGGAATGACCAGTGAATAAAAAAGATATATCTGTGGGCACCTGGGTGGCTCAGTCGTTGAGCGTCTGCCTTTAGCTCAGGGCGTGATCCCAGAATCCTGGGATCAAGCCCCATATCGGGCTCCTCCACTGGGAGCCTGCTTCTTCCTCTCCCATTCCCCCTGCTTGTGTTCCCTCTCTCGCTGGCTGTCTCCCTCTCTGTCAAATAAATAAATAAAATCTTCAAAAAAAAAAGAAAAAAAAGATATATTTGGTAAACAAGGTAAGTGTCTTGGGCTTCTGCAAATCTCAGACCATGGCATACATTCGCAAACAAGACTGTCTCACCAGTTAAAAATTTCATGCAGGTATTTGGGTAGTGTTGGGAGGACTCTGCTGATATCCACCACAGATAAAGTTGATTATCAAAGTTTCTCCTTTTTCTACACTGATTGGGGGACATTTGAATTCATTCTGTAAATGTATTCTTTTTATTTTTTATAGAGATTATATTATTTTAAATATCTCATTTATGTGGGTGTAGCAACTTACTCCATTTTCAATAAGCACAGAATAAGCAAAGATGTTTGATAAGCAAGCAAATGAATACACAAGTAAATGAGACTGTGAAACACTGTGCCAGAAATTAATTGCAGAAGAAGTTTCCTGAAGGAAAATTTAAGACAAAGTTTCAATTTTTGAGAGGTTTAATTGATATCTGAGCCTATGCCCAAGTCCACATAGACAACAAAGTAGACAGCAGACATCATAATGCTGTAAGAATTACAGGTGGAGGTGCAGAAGTCATGGGGGCGTCAATTGGTCAGGAAGCTCCCCCAGGAAGAGAAGTTTGAGCCACCATTCGATGAATGTGTAAAATTTGCTGTAAGCCATGCTGATTTCCACATACCCATTTAAAAAGATGGTTGATCTTACTCTCTGAGGAATGTTCATTAAAAAGGGGCCAAGAACTTGAGGATTTTTACATGTCACTATAATGTTTACCAACCATGAGCACAGCCTTTGCTTCACAAATATAAGACATAAGACACTATTTTTTTTTTAGAGTGAAGCAACTCTCGAAATCACAACTGCAGTTCTCTGAAGATAGACTATACTTTTACCACTTACCCTTGTTTTGATTCAGGACACATGATGGAAAGTAGAAATTGGTGCCGAATACAACTTTAAAGTATGTGTAGTCTAATTAGCAGAGAGGAAATCTCAGAAAATGATGTCGGGACTCAAAGAAGATGGGAGTATCCCTGATCAGAATTCTTCAAAAAATCGGTGTAGTCAATAAGCACGTATGTAATGGTCTTCTTAGAACTGGCCTAATCAATAGACATATACACAGTGACCAGTTTAACTTTTAAATGTCGCACTGGTTCAAATTACATTCATCTTACTCCAGTCCACCTATCTCTCCTCAACCCATTTTATTTTTTTATTTTTTTTTAAAAGATTATTTATTTATTCAACAGAGATAGAGACAGCCAGCGAGAGAGGGAACACAAGCAGGGGGAGTGGGAGAGGAAGAAGCAGGCTCATAGCAGAAGAGCCTGAGGTGGGGCTGGATCCCACAACGCCGGGATCACGCCCTGAGCAGAGGCAGACGCTTAAGGGCTGTGCCACCCAGGCGCCCCTCCTCAACCCATTTTAAACTTACCCTTGATCCAGGTCTCCAAACAATGCTCATATTAGAAAAAGAAACAAATAAAAATTTTGAATGTACTTATTTTTCTAAAATTGTGGCTTTGAAGGCTCTATGCGTTGCCCAGGCAATACAAAAAGTATCTAAACGCCCTGAGTTCTGGTAAAATAAATCTTCACAATGTGAGTGTGTGTGTGTGTGTGTGTGTGTGTGTGTGTGTGTCTTTTTTAAAGCCTTGTCTCTTTAACAATAGCACTTCTGTGATGATTTAATGATGGGTGCTGATGGTTAGGGGCTGCCTTCTCCCTGAACAGTATGAATAAAGCAACAGCGCATCTGTGATATGCAGACTTATAAATCTCAAGACAACAAGGGTCATTTGGGTTTCCCATTGCTCACAAAGCACCATTTATATTTCCCCTATGTTTTATTTATTTTTTTGAGTATTTCAATGCACTTTTTTCTGTTTCCTTTACTTTTGAGGGCGTTGACCCATCTCTTCCTTAAGAGCATAAAGAATGAGAACAGAGATTAAAAAATAATAATAACTCCACATTAGGCCCTTCACTTCCTCTCAGTCTTCTGTGAAAATTTAATAACATTTGAAACCTGATTCTATTGTTCAAGTCCAGGAGGGTGTTAGTAACTTGCCCTTTTATTTCCCCATCCGATACAAATTCTTTCTTTTCTAAGAGAAGATTAGCCAGCAATTGGGCAAAACAATTTTATTCCACTTAGAAATGGCCCCTAGAGAGTGCTCTGGGAGAACGCTCCTCTGGAGGGTTCTGGTCCTCAGCCTGGTCCTTGGCAGGGAGGTGTGAGCACACTGACAGATCTAGCAGGTTGTGTGCTCTCCAGTCCCACAACCTGAGGACTGATAGACCTCACCCAATGGATCTGTGCCCTTATTGTCCTCCATGGTCCCTATTTGTATCATTTGCTCTCTTGGGATCTTAATTATATGGTTGTGACTTGTTTGCCAGTATCTCTGAAAGGACAGGTCAGCAAAGTTCCTTTCATAATAGACCAACACCCTGGGGGTAAGTTTTTTTAATCAGGAGGTCATCTTGACCTGAGTCCTCTGAGCCTCAGTTTCTTGATGTGTAAAACTGTGATAAAAATACTTGCCTTTCGTAGTTGTTGATAAGATGTTCTGAGATTCAAAAGCCTTATAAATTAAGACACATGATTGCCCCTCCATTAGTAGACCCTCAAAGACTTAAGTTTCTTTCTCTTCCTCAGGCTTCTGTTACATCTCCACCGCAATACTAGCCAGGGAAATCCACATAAATTTGGGAAGTTCTTTGGAATTAATGGGAAATGTTAATAGTTCTCACATGTGACTAATGAGACCCCTTGAACCAAAGCTGAACTCTAAAATCCTTTTGGAACTTTCTCCCTCCTTATCCATTATTACAGCAGCTCGTATCAGAGCGTCTGTCAAAAATTGCAGCGGGACACATTTGGCAGTTACTTTCCCCCTCATTCATTTAATGTTATCAATTAAGGGGCAACTATAATCAAAGAACCCATGGTATAAATGAAGATACTAAGCCAAGTGAAGTTTAAAATTTAAAAAAGAAAGTAAAATCTATTTCGATCATTATCTAATGTCTGTGAGATAGGACTCTTGCCATTCCTGAATGCACTCAAATTTGTGGCTCACTGTATCTATCATGGGTCTCTGAAATGTGATTTTACCATGGGATTAAATGTAACTAGGTCATAAGGCATGGACCCCGAGGATAGTTTTGCAAATACAAATGTGTAAATGGATTTCTCTGTTCACGGAAGAACACGTAAGGCTTTATCTGTAAGGCTTTAGCAGGTCTGCCATTTTGTTGGGAAAGGGCTTTTCAAAACATCCATGTTTTCTGATCTCTAAAACAACTTCCCCTCTATTTCGTGAGCGAGTCTGCCTCTTCCGCAGGATGGAGTCAATAAGGGCGATGACTTAAAAAGTACAGCCAACTGAGGTATCCGGGTACATTATCAGCCTAGTGAGAGGGAGGAAGAGCTACATTAGATTCATTGCACATCAATTGTATCTCACAGCATAGACAGCAGCAGCAAAGTGAGGAGAAGGTGGTCCTGCTTGCCAGCCTCAGGGCTGCACTAAGTACCCCCTCGCAACAGCAGCCTGGGCTGTGGGGAGCAGCCTCATGCGATGCCTCCCTCTCCTTCAGAGGCTGTGCTCTTCACACTAACAGCACCCCTTAGCACTAATTCAGATGGTAAAATAACACTGCCTCTGCCCTGCATAATCAAAGAGCAGAAGGAACGTGGCACCAAGAAGCCCGGGCGTGAGGAAGTAATAAATATGTTTTGAGATGACAGTTTCAAGGAGCCTGAGTCTGCACGGCAGAGTTGAAAGCAGACAGCTCCAGATGGCAAAAGCTGCTGAGGAGATGTCTTGGAGACCAGCAGTGTCTGAAAGGAAAGAACAGAACACAGGCCAGGTCTGGATCAGAGGAAAAACCCCAGAGACGTGCGATGAGATGCACCTTTTGAAACCACTGGGAGAGAATAAGAAATAAGGAAGGGACTCAGGCAGTTCAAGTGTTCTTGTAATAGGATGAGGTTGGTTTATTTCTGTATCTGAAATTAGTTCCCTTTCAAGGCATTTCTTTTTACTCCACTTTGCTTTAGCCTCTGCCTCTTAAGTCCTGTTTCATAGGGCACCCAAACTGCATAAATAAAACCACTTTGGAAACTCCCCCCTCAGTCATCTTGGGGGCATGCACGATAGGCAGTGTTGGTATAACTCAGCCTTTTATATATTTTTAACTACCTGACATAAACCCACATTTAAATGTCACCAGTAGCAAAGCCAAGAATAAATTCACAAGCATGAATGCATTCAAGCACGATAGCACAAGTGCATGTACACACACATAAACTCACACACACACAAACACACACACACACACACACACACACACACACACACAGTGGTACTAAAAACAACCTCCAATTTGCAAATGGGACATCAGAATCCATTAGGACAAAGGTGGCCCTATGGTTTGAAAGAGTAAATAATTGGTTTCTGTCCTGTGTCATGTTTTAATTAAAGATAGAAATGCAATCAACAATGTATCTGGAAATTATTAGAAACCTTTTTTTCCAGAGGCAAAAAGGATCAATGCCTTTTTGTCTCAGTGGCATAAAACATCCCAGGTTACTTTGTCCCTGTTTTTACCAGCAACTCAGAGTTGAAAGTAAACATTAAAGTGATGAGGGTGAAATCATATTCTGAGAGTAAATGAGGACATTCTGAAATTAGCCTAAATTGTTTGCTTCAATAGTTTTCGAGACATCAATCTGGAGCTCTTTGCTCTAGGGATAGAGACAAAGGAAGAGGTAAGTGATTGGGCGGGGGTGTGGGGGGTGGGGTAGGGGTGGCTTTCTGTTTTTCAGGCAGTCAAAACTATTAGACAAAGCGAAGAGCTAAGAATCTGTGGAAATGGATGGTGACAATTCATCCCATTTGTGGGAGGAACTAGAACAATGCAGCGAGCTCTGTGCGTTTCTCTCCATAAAATGGGTTTTCAAAATTTGCTGCTGCTTCTCAGGATGATGAAAGTAAAATATCATGCTAGGATCCTGGAAGAAAAAAAAATGCTGCTTCTGTGGGAAATATTTTGAGAAATGACCAAATGCAGAGGCGGAAAACCTCTTTTCAGCTGCTGAAAAGAGCTTTTTTCTAGGTCTTTCCCACAGAAATGTAACCATCCGATAGCATTTCAGCACACTACACAGAAGTGTAGAAATGGAGAAAATAGAATGACCCTCCAATCATTATCTATAGGACATTACACTGATAAATGGTGGTGTTAATGGACCCAAATGAATTTGAATCCTTTCTCCCTGCAGTTATTTTGATAATACTGGAATCTACTAAAGTGCATGGAATTAACAATTAAAGGAGGTTAAGCAGACACTTAATACTTGTTCTATTTTGCACAGTTTGGCAGTAATGCATCTGCTGTAATCAGGGTTTTTATTTCTCTTTGGGAAAAAAAAAAAAGAAGGAAATATTTATGTTTTGGAAGCAAAGCCTCCAGGATCTGTGGCTCCTCCGTGCAGACCCGGCATGTAAGTGTTTGCGTTGTGAGTATTGGTGGCCCCACCTGGCACCGCTGGCCTGTCTGGCTTTCTCCTTTTGCAACAGCTCCACCTTTGGGCTTCTAAAGGGAAAGGTCTTTTTTGCTAAAGGATATGAAAACTGGCAACAACTAGAAATAGTTGAACCTTTTGTTCCATGAAACTAAAACATAGATTCATTTTCTTCCTCAGAAAGAGAGACATGAAGGAAAAAAGTGAATAACTGGGGAGAGAAAAGGAGACTGACACAGGAGGTAGGAGAGAGGAAAGAGAGAAAAGGGGGAAAGAGAAGAGGCAAGATCAGGAAAACAAGGGGAAAGCGTCCTTTCTTGACCAGAGGAAAACGCAGCAGGTCATGGAATCATTCTTTCTTTGGTGCGTTCCTGCCTGGACTACTAACTTCTGGAAGGTGGCCATTGACCCAGGGTCCCCGATTCCTGTTCCAGACTTCTCCAGCTATGCCATTTCTCTATTGCTTGTTTATAAACCACAGCACCAGCTTCATGAATGAGAAACTAAGAGAAATTGTGGATTTCTGTTAAGCCCATTCTTTTAAAAATGAGAATTAAATATAATGTGTGCACTTTGGTAAAGATCTTACTATTTCTTTCTGAATGCGAAATAGTCTTGGATTCCTTTTGACAGGTATGGCCTCACTCCTAGGAAGCATGACCCTGGCTAACTAGGGTTGGGGCGGGGGGGACACACAGAAACTTCTTAAATTCCACTGTCAACTCAATTCCAATCTTTAGATGTACAAGGTTGAGTTAGGAAGTATTCTGGAAATATACAATCCATAGCTCATTTGGCGAGGCTGGAGAGCTAAGCAAATCTTTGTCTGGGGGATTGGTTTGGGTCTTTTAGTATGAGAGGATCAGAGAAAAACATATACCCAAAATTAAGTGCCTTCAATGAATTTAGATACTTTATAATCAAATCTATGAAGTTATGAGGGGGAAAAAAGTGTTGCGAATAGAGTGGAAAGGATACTTTGACACCTCAGATTAACTCCAGAACCCAGGCAGTTCCATGCACTTTGCTTTGGAGCTTTTATTCTGATCTTCATAGCTTCAAATTTGGGTTAGCTCTCATCTGACTACTTGCTATCTCTTCTCTGAAAATCACCTTGCATAATTCATCCAGATCCAAAATCCAAAAGTGCCTCCTTCACTAAATAACTCTCTGCTCAAAATCCTTCTAAGTTCTTCACATTGTTCACA
Organism: Ailuropoda melanoleuca; assembly: GCF_002007445.2. Lineage (NCBI taxonomy): Eukaryota > Metazoa > Chordata > Mammalia > Carnivora > Ursidae > Ailuropoda > Ailuropoda melanoleuca. Next base: position 75,211,778 of record NC_048231.1, read on the forward strand.
GGTTCAACTTGGTATTTCTCAGCCCTAATACCAGGGTCTTTGCAGAACTGCTCCTAAAACTCTCTCCTCATAATCCCATATAGGGACTGTCCTTTCTAGTCAGGGTAGGCATTCTGTGCCTCATCCCCAAGACCACTGGAGCATCCCTGATAAACCCATTCACTAAAGCATCCACTCCCCCTCTTCAAATTCTGCGGTTCTTGATTATATAAACACTCACGGAGGTACACACTTTAGAGGGGATGATGCTGTCTTATCTCAGTATGTATGTGTGTAGTCTGTTATTTTTAATTCGTCTGGGTTCTAAGCTTTCTGAGGGCATATCCCATGCTTATTTGAAACTCCTCATGACAATCAGAATAGTGTCTTTGTATATATGAGGCATTGAACTTTAAAAAGTTATGGATTTTCTGCACTGAGTGTTCGAGTAAAATGAGTGTTCCAGTTTTTGTGTACCCAGATACTTTGCACTGGTATTTTTTCTGATAGTGTAAGGAGCCAGTCATTGAATAAATCTGACCTGCAGAAAAGCAGGCGCTTTTGCTTCTAATTCTTTACTTTTAATATTTAACCAGTCCCTATTGCAGAAATAAGTAGGATCTTTATATTATCTCTTATACCTTCCAGCTATATTTACATGTTTTTTACATTTATTTTAAGTATCTATAAATCTTACATAAGCTGAAACCAGGAAATAGAAGTCTTCTTTTTTTGGTGCATAATTTTTCATATACCCTATTTTACTGGAAACAAACTAAGCTCCAAGAACTCTTGTGACTCTTAACTATCACTTAGGCCAGGAATGTATCCCATATATCCCTATCTCTCCCTATTATGCATATCCACATTTTATTATTTTTTAATTTGGCTAAAGAATAATGGGTACTCAAAAATCATCATTTATATATTCTCCATTTAGAAAGCATTCTATGTTTCCTTTATGTTCTAAGAAAATGTTCTTTCCTTAACTCCTGAACAGTGAATTATTTTTAAGTAGGGCCCTTATGTCTCCATTGGCCCCACACAAGATCACAATGAAGTGACTGCAGAAATCTTTGAATCATGGTGAATAATGTTCTGAGGGCATTGCATAGCAAAGATGGTGAGGGAAAGCTCATCCCTTTTCATCACTGCGGAGGAAGGTGGGCTTTGAATGTTTATGTCATGGAGTAAAAACGATCTTTTATCAGTCAACTGGTATATATCCTGTTTGTTTTGTACAAAACATTGTGTTTATTGCAGAAAAAATGTCAGTCACAGCCTTTGCCCTCAAATTCTGAGCAAGGCTATAGAATCTTAAAACTAAGCACCTATAAGGCAAGAGTAATTTGTAGGAGGTAAATTGTATATAAAAGGTTATCCACACTGAAAAAGCTTAGAGAACATCTTCCAGATCTGAAATTAGAAGGGGCAGGCCAGACCCATGGAGAATTGCCAATATCCGCTTTGCTGGGATTGGATTTAAGTATCATAGTGGGAAGCCTGGGTGGCTCAGTCAATTAAGCAATCAACTCTTGATTTCCACTCAGTTCACAATCTCAGGATCATAAGATCAAGCCCTGAGTCAGGTTCCACACTCAGCTTAGAGTCTGCTTGAGATTCTCTCCCTCTCCCTCCATCCCTCCCCTGGCTTGTGTGCACACATGCTCTCTCTCTAAAATAAATAAATAAAATAAATTTTAAAAAAAGTTCCCCACCCTCACATTCTCTATGCTTTTCTTTTTAAAAATATTTATTCTAGGGGCGCCTGGGTGGCTCAGTCGTTAAGCATCTGCCTTTGGCTCAGGGCGTGATCCCAGAGTCCTGGGATCAAGCCCCACATCAGGCTCCTCCACTGGGAGCCTGCTTCTTCCTCTCCCACTCCCGCTGCTTGTGTTCCCTCTCTTGCTGGCTGTCTCTCTCTCTGTCAAATAAATAAATAAAATATTTTTTAAAAAAATATGAATTCTAGGAAGGTGCTGGATTCATGAATACACATCTCCCCACTCTCTCATCTTAATATTTTATTTGTAATCAAGTCCATCCCCTCTTCCGGACTGAATTATTCACTCTTCATTCTAGACTCCTTATATATACCTCTAATTTACAGCAATTATTTATTTTGTGTGTTGTCCCTCAGTAGGTATGTAATTATCAAGAGCAAAGAATATGTCATATATATCTATGTATCCCCTTTACCTGGAACACAAGGCTGGCACATAAGGGTGATCCATAAATGCTTGTCAAAATGTTCCAGTGAGTACCTACCCCAAAGATACAGACATAGTGAAGAAAACAGCCATATGCACCCCAATGTTCATAGCAGCATTGTCCACAATAGCTAAATCGTGGAAGGAGCCGAGATGCCCTTCAACAGATGACTGGATTAAGAAGATGTGGTCCATATATACAATGGAATATTACTCATCCATCAGAAAGAACAATTACACATTTGCTGCAACATGGACAGGACTGGAGGAGATAATGCTAAGCGAAATAAGTCAAGCAGAGAAAGACAATTATCATATGGTTTCACTCATTTATGGAACATAAGAAGTAGGAAGATTGGTAGGAGAAGAAAGGGAAGAAGAAAGGGGGGGGTAAACAGAAGGGGGAATGAACCATGAGAGACTATGGACTCTGGGAAACGAACTGAGGGCTTCAGAGGGGAGGGGAGTGGGGGAATGGGATAGGCTGGTGACGGGTAAAAGGAGGGCACATATCGCATGGTGCACTGGGTGTTATGCACAAGTAATGAATCATGGAACTTTACATCAAAAACTAGGGATGTACTGTATGGTGACTAACATAATAAAAAATTATTATAAAAAATGTTCCAGTGAATTGTAAACTGTCTTTAGAGAGGGGATTATATCGTGATCACATCTACATCCTTAACATGTTTAGAACGATTTTTGTAAATACATGGAACTCAGTGACCATTTGTTGCTTTCAAGTTAAAGAGGGAACACATGAGCTAAACTCTTAAGAGATGAAAGTTTCAGAGCAGAGCACACCTAATTTCCAGGTTTGGGGCTCAGATACAGAACCTAGGCTGCTAGATAAGAGAAATACATCAGACAACATATATTTATCTTTCTCTTCATNCGTGATCACATCTACATCCTTAACATGTTTAGAACGATTTTTGTAAATACATGGAACTCAGTGACCATTTGTTGCTTTCAAGTTAAAGAGGGAACACATGAGCTAAACTCTTAAGAGATGAAAGTTAAGTCAGAGCAGAGCACACCTAATTTCAAGGTTTGGGGCTCAGATACAGAACCTAGGCTGCTAAATAAGAGAAATACATCAGACAACATATATTTATCTTTCTCTTCATCACAATAGTGTATCCCCAAAAATTTCTTTTAAAGAAAGAAGTTGTCATTTGTTATTGTGGCATTTCATACTTGCTTTCAAGCTTTATTTCTCAGCATCAAATTCAAGACGGTGCTGTGTCTCTGGTAACTTGTACCACTCTAGTAAGTGCTAACTGCCTGTCGATGGGGCAGTTTAAATGTGTCTGAGGAATAATTGTACAAGGACTTTCACCTTAATGTCTTTAAAACAAGTGACTAAAACAGTTTGATATCAGAAAGGGCTGGGTAAGTATTCAGGGCAAATGCATTTCAAGTCAGAGATGGGCTGGCCCCCTACAGTTCACATTATAAATTCATCTTGTGGGTCTCTGGAATAAGAAAAACAATTGTTTCTTGGTGCACTTTTATTTCCCCCCCTCTAGGCTATTTACTCCGTGACTGCTCAGTACATGTAAATAAATATGTCATTATCCCTTTCTATTTTCAGAGTAACAGCAATAGGGAAGAACTGCAGCCAGTATCAGAAAATAGGTGTGGATATTGAGGGGTTTGGGAAAGTTAGAAAATCCCTCTTTCCCTACGACCTATGAGAACGGGGCTGAATGGCCAAAGTTACAGAGGGCTTGGTGTAAGAGGAACCAATAGGATATACACATAGAGAGTGAGAAACAGAGAGACAAGAGACAGAGAGATTTAGTATAAGGAATTGGCTGATGTAATCTGGAGGCAAAGAAGTCCTCAGATCTGCTGTCAGCAAACTCGAGACCCAGAAGAGCCTCTGCTGTAGCTCCATTTTGAAAGCCAACAGGCTTGAGACCCAAGAAGAGTAGATTTTTCAGTTCAAGTCTAAAGGGAGGAAATTGCTGATGTCCCACCTCAATTGATTTAGGCAAGAGAAGCTCCCTAATTCCTCAGCCTTTTTGTTCTGCTCTGGTCTTCAACTGACTGGATGGGTCCACCCACATTAGGGAGGGTAATCTGCTTTAGTCAATTCAAATGTTAATTTCATCAAGAAATGCCTTCATAGATACACCCAGAATAATGTTTGACCCAGTGACTAAGTCAAGTTGATACATAAAATTACCCAACCCAGTTGGTATGCTTTAGAACAAAATTGGCTCTTGAATAAATGTGTGTGTGTGTGTGTGTGTGTGTGTGTGTGTAGGTATGTGTAAAATTTCTCAATTTAAACACTTGAGAGATGCCCAGGTGGCTTAGTCAGTTAAGCGACCAACTCTTGGTTTCAGCTCAGGTCGTGATCTCAGGGTCCTGAGATTGAGCCCCACATTGGGCTCCAGGCTCCATGGGCTCCAGGCTCTACACTCAGCATGAAGTCTGCTTGAGATTCTCTTCTTCTCCCTCTGCCCACCCCCTACTCACACCACACTTTCTCTCTCTCTCTAAAATAAATAAATAAAATCTTTTTTAAAAAAATTAACCACTTGTTATCTCATTATATGTATTTGTATTAATGCATTAAAAATACATTAAAAATGTACAGTCTTTAGCGAGTACCTTGCACTCTACTAAGTGTTTTACATAGATGACCTCCTTTATTGCTCAAAACAATCCTGCAGGATGGGTGTTCTCATGACTCCAATTTTACAGATGTAGAAATTAAGTGTGAGCCAGGTAAAAGAAACTTCCCCAAGTCATAAAACTTGTAATTCACATGCCAAGGCTAGAATCCAGATATATTTTGTACAACATACCTGAAAATCATGACACTCTGAAAATCTGCACTATATGCAGAATCTGAAGAAAATTTAAATAAAATAGTTCTGTTCTGAGAAATAATATTTCTGCCTAGAAGCCAGTCTGGAAGAAAATATTAGAAATATCACTACTTGGGGCGCCTGGGTGGCACAGCGGTTGAGCGTCTGCCTTCGGCTCAGGGCGTGATCCTGGCGTTACGGGATCGAGCCCCACATCAGGCTCCTCTGCTATGAGCCTGCTTCTTCCTCTCTCACTCCCCCTGCTTGTGTTCCCTCTCTCGATGGCTGTCTCTATCTCTATCAAATAAATAATCTTAAAAAAAAAAAGAAATATCACTACTTAACCCTTTGTACATGCAGAGGAATAGCAATAAGAAGAGGAATTTCTGAGTATAAATATTGGGATGTGGCATATTGAATTATAAACTCATGAACACAAAACCACTATTTTTCTCTAGAATCCCAATTCCAGAGTGTTCAACTTTCACTTTTCTAAACAACTTCTGGGTCAGGTCTAATTCTGCTCCCCTCTTGGAAAGCACAATTAAACAGATAAGTTACAATAAAATTTATTATAATGTTAGGTGTTGATATGACAAACTATACAATAGACCTGGCTACCTTTCAAATTTTAGAGTGAAGAGTTATCTAAAAAGCACATATGAGACACACAAATTTTTGTTGTCCTTCAGAATTTTTGTTGTTCTTCCACAGTAGAGTTAAAAAAAAATCCAATAGCACGTGGTTCTTATGTGATAATGATTCCAGTAACCACATTTCCCATCACTTTTGAGTTCACCTGGTTATTTACATTTGGTTATGTTATTTACCATAATTTCAAGTTCTAGACCACATCACTAGTTTGACAAGACATTAAAAAAAATCCAATGGAGACTTTTACATATAGCTATAATGGAATAATTGGTAACAGAGTAGCCTCTTCAATTATAAAACTGGGCAAAATATGTGAAACATACTATTTTCAGATAAAAGATAAGATGTAGTACATGACTACAATCCCAAAAGAAGGTAAACAATGAAAGAGTTCCATAACTGTGCATGATTTTTGTCTGGACACATTTTCCAGGCCACGGCATGTATGGAGAGCTCAAACAGACCATGATGATCTTACATCATAACACAAGGGATGAAGATAAGACTTTGGCGACTGTGATGGTAGCTGAAATTTGCAGGGCATGGTTCCAGAGAGGAAAAAGGTCCAGAAACCTGTGTAGAGCTCCTTTGAGTCTAATGCTAATTGGAGTATGCTTAGGATGAAATTCTACAAAGCCAAGCAAAAGCACTAGTATAGAAAGAATGACCATGAGGAAATTAGGACCCAAACAATTCAGGGGACTCACACAGGACTAAGAGATTTTGAGTTCTGATAGCCAGGATAAAGACAAAGTACTAAATAGCTCAAGCATTCAGTTGAGATCCCAGAAAGACCAAATTATAGGTGCAAGCTTATCTGACCCTAAAGTAAACGTTATCTAGACTCAGCCTATTCAACCTTAAAACGAAACCTTTAAAGAAGCAAGCTGACCTACGTGCAAATTAACTTCCAGCCTGAATAAAACAACACTCTTCAAAGAAAAATAACAAAATATGGATACTCAACAACACAGAAATCATTAACACCTGACACACTACCAACACTTACTAGATATGTGAAGAAGCAAGAGAAGAACCAGAAGAAGGAACAATAATAATAAAAGCCAGGAGAAATAGACTATGGAATGATGGAACTGGCACACTAGGGCTTTAAAAAGAGCTATTACAATTTTGTTCAAGGCAAAATATATATGGAGGAACACACACATATATTTATACAAATATATATAAAAGTTAATAGAAACTACAAAGGCAAAGATCAGTGAATTTGAAGACAGGGTACTGGAAACTATTCAAACTTCAGAAACGATAGAGGAGAAAGGAAATACCTCTGAATTCATTTTATGTGGTCCACATAAACCTGATGCTAAACCCAGAGAAGATCATTATAAGAAAACAAAATTACAGACCAACAGTCTTCATGAATCTATATAAAATTTACTAACAGTATATTTCCAATTCAATTCAGCAACATATATAAAGAGTAATACATAATGACCAAATGAAGTTGACCCTAGAAATGCAAGATTTGATTAACATTCAAAAACATACCAATGTTTTATACCACATGAATAAAATAAAGGAAAAAAAGTACAGGTCATTTCAATTGATGTAGAAAAACACTAGAAAAAATTCAACATCTATTTATGATTAAAAAACTAAATAAACTTTCAGTAGACTATAATAGAGGGGGATTCTTCAAGCTGATAAAGGACATCTATGCAAAACCTGAAGCTACCTTCATATTTAATGGTGAAAGACTGGGTAGTTTCCAATTAAGATTAAGAATAAAGAAAAGTGTTCACTTCTTGCCACTTCTATTCAACGTGGTACTAGAGGTATATGCATATTCAATAAGATAGGAACATAAATAAAAGGCTTATAGATTTGAAGGAAAGATGAAATAGTGTTTTATTCACAGACAAGTGATAGTGTATGTAGAAAACTCTAATCTGTAAAAAACACCACTAGAACTAATAAGTAAATTTAGCAAAGTTACAGGACACAAGATTAATATACAAAATTCAATTGTAATTCTGAGTATTTTAAAAATTGGAATTACAAATTAAGTTAAGAATACTATTTAGAACCAAAAACCAAGAAATACAAATTGATAACCTTAATAATTTGTGCAATATCTGCACAGTGAAAACTATAAAACTTTGCTGAGAGAAATTAAAGAAGCTCTAAATAAATGTTCATGGACTAGAAGTCACGATATTGTTCTCCACAAATTATTCTATGGGTTCAGTGTAATTTCAAACAAAAATTGCAACAAGCATCTTGTAGAAATTGATAAGCTGCATCTAAAATTTATATGGAAATGTAAGAGACCTAATGTGACCAAAGTAATCTCGAAAGAGACGACTTTGGAGGATTTATGGTAGCTAGCATTCATATCAAATATAAATCTACATTGATTCAGGCAATGTTGTATTTGCACGAAGAAACACAAATAGATTAATGGCAGAGAATGGTGATTTCCAAGATAGACCCACTTGTATTTGTTCAATTGATTTCAAAATTCAAAGTAATACAATGGAGGGAAAAATAATTCCAAAAATATTTGGGAACAACTGCATAGCTATATAGAAGATAGAGAGAACCTCAAGCTCTACCTCACACCATACAAAGATTAAATGCTAGATGGCTTATAGCCCTCAGCTTAAAGGTAAATCTATAAAACTCTAGAAAGGAACATAGGCAATCATAGAGTAGGCAATTACTTCTTAGAACATTCCAAGTATAATTAAAAATGGATACATTTTACTTTATTAAAATTTAAAACTTCTCATTAAGAAACAGTGTTAAGAAAATGAAAAGGTAAGCTATAACTGGGGGAAAAATATTTGCAATACATGTATGTGACGAAGGATTTGTCCAGAATAAACCACTTAGAAAAGTCAATATAAAAAGACAAACAACCCAATTTTGAAAATGTGTCAAAAACCTTAACAGGTACTTAACAAATGAAGATATACACATGTGTAAAAAGCATGATAAAAGCACTCAGCGTTATTTCTAATCAGGGAAATGTAAAGTGAAATCCCAATGAGACACTACAATACACCCACCAAAATGGCTAATATTAAAAATACTGACAACACCAGATGTTGGTTGGTAAGAATGCTGAGCAAACACATCTCACAAACGTTGCTGGTGGAAGTGTAAAATTGTTCAAACACTTTGGAAATAGGTCTAGCAATTTCTCATAAAGTTAAATATGCATATATTCCATGACCCAACAACTGTACTTTTAGGTACTAAACTCAAAATAATAATAATAATAATAATAATAATAATACCACAAAAAACTTGTATAAGAATGTGAATAGTCACTTTAGTTACAATAGCTAAACACTACAAACAATCCAAATGCCCATTAGTAGAAAAACAGATTAAAATATACTATGTTTTACTCACACAAGGGAATAATATGTAGTAATAAAAAGGAACTACTGAAACATGAGGCAACATGGATGAATCTCAAAAAAAGTATATTGAGTGAAAGAGTAAAATACAACAAAAGAGTACAGTATGATTCCATTTCCAAGAAATGTTAAAACAGGCACAATGAGTCTATGCTACAAGAACCAGATGAGTTGTTGTATTTGAGGTGGGATGGATATTTACAGGGAAGCACAACTTTCTGGGATGATAGAAGTGTCCTCTATCTTGATAGAGGCATGGGATACACAGATGCATGCGTTTGTCAAAACTTACAAAACTGCACTCTTTCAGTCTGAGCTTTTTATAGTACATAAATCATACCTCAATCAAATATTCCTGACCAAAAAAATCCAATGGTGAGCATATGTCTGGTATATAGTAAGTACTCAATAAACCTGGGTTGGACGATATTATTCCCAGGAAGAATTCCAGATAGAGACTTTTTTTCCTGCAAAGAACTACAGCCAATATTGAGGAAACAACTCAAAGAGAATGTCAGTTGCATCATTTTTGTTCATAATGGATATCAAAATTATTTTTCCGATATTGATTTCTGTTCTGAGTGAAACTAAAACAGATCGATTTGCTCAATTCAATCTGCAGAGAGACATAGGTAGTACTAAAGTGGCTCATTGAGAAAGTAGAAGCCTAAGCAAACACAGATCTCTAGGCTTGACCTCTACCTTTATCAAACCCAAGCCACAGACTGCGATTACATTCCTCAAAGTCCATTTGACAGACAGGAAATGTCAGTAACAGTCATACTTAGCAGAAATTCATTAACCTGCAGACCTTTCCCATTTGGGGCAATATTCTCTCAGTCTATTGACAGCATATTCATTTCTCTAAGAACGGCCTCAGATGCACTTCCTTCTTGAAGTCTTTTTCAAGCTTTGCAGCCTGAAATGATCTCTACATCTAGAGCTTATGGCAATTTCTTGGTGCCTCTATTATAAAACCCATCACCTTTTACTTTATATTACAGCAATATGGATACCTGTTTTATCCCCTCCTGGACTGCAAACTGCTTTAGAAGAGGGAGATTGTTATGTTATTTTATACTTTCACAGAATATACCATATTGTAGTTGTCTACCTAAATATTACCAAATAAGTACACGAATAAACAGAAGAATGGAGAAAGTCTGGATCAATGGAAAGAGACGCTCATAATAACAAACAGCGGAATGTGATTTTTATATAGTAGTCTTTCAGTAATTTTGCTAATTATTATTTTTTCAAATGTATTTATTGAGCACAATCATTTGACATTGCTCTAGCAGGGCATTTGGGCAAAAGCTCAATTAGACAGGGACCTTGTCTCTTAAGGAGATCACAAATAGGAAAGGGAAATGGATACATAAGTAAATAATTGTAAAACAATGTATTAGGAGATCTAAAGGAGGAGTGTTCAGGAGAGAGTGGTGGCACAAAAGAAAAAAGTAATCATATCAAATGGAGGTTTGGAGAATTTATGAAAGAAATTTCAGATGACTTTCATGTGGTAATAATAACAACTGACTCTATAAAGAGAAAACTAGGCTAATCCTTTCAACAACCCTAGTAGGTACTACCCTTAGTCCTATTTTATAAATGAAGAAACTGAGGTGCTAAATTTACATATTTTGCATAAAGCCATTATAGATAAAGGTGAGATCCAGATTTGGGCACAGGTAATTTGAACCCAGAACCTCCATCCTCTAACACGATGATCTGGGTCCTGAAACACAAGTAGGCTCTGCACCTGCTCCACATGTCTGGTATGTGTAAGGACACTCATTTGAGGCTGGAGTGCTTTTATTAGTCAAGGTTCTTCATTGTTTCTCTCAAGTAGAATTACCAAATCTTGCTGCTTTATGAGGCAACAAAGAATCTACCAGAAACATAAAAGGATTTCTCAGAGTAGCCAAGCAGGTATTGAATATCCAAACGTCAAAAAGAGAGGAACTATGTCAGATTAATGGGTTTTAGCAGCCAGTGATAATGGGCCTTCTCTCTTGGCATCTTTTAATTCTGGGATCATGTGTAAATCCCTGGATCAATCAATTGTGGTCAAGGGCAGGGTCATACAGCAGCGGGGCCACCACTTGTATAATCATATTGGGGTACCATTTACATGACAAACTATATACAATGTGGAAGATGTTACCTGTAGATACAATGTTTACACTCACAGGACAGTTCCAATGTCTGTCATGGAACTGTGGGGCAGGGCAATTTCCAAAAGAAAGGGAAGATTTGAACAGAAACAAAGCAAAACAATACAATAGGTATTATGCTGTGGGGATTTGGAGCAGGGATAAAATGCAGAATTCTCATCTATAAATGAGTCTTGGGTATTTTATATCATCTAAAAATAGTACCAGGCCATCTTTCTCTTCTTAGTCCTTGCTTGTATTCCTATACATTGTAGCACTTCTGAAAACAAGGCCCCATTTTTCAATGATTTCATTTTTTTTTAAAGTAAAAATTATTTTAGACTGATTTCATCTGTATTAAAATACAGTGCATTTTCCCCCTGACTCAACACATTACTTGGAATTGTACTGACCTTCACATTCTCAGCTATTTTGCATCGTGGTATGATGGACTGCATAATTAATAAACCGAGTAGCCCATGATTTGAATCAATTGTTGGAAGATTCAAGATCGGAGCACTACATCCAAAGGCAAGTCTAGAAAAAGACTGTTTGCTCACAGGAACGGTGTTGATATATCTCAGGTGCTTTACCTGCTTTGTCTTTGTGGAAAAAGGGAGAATGCACAGAGACAATAATATAATAATATAATATAATAAAATAAAATAATATAATATAATATAGCATAATAGTATTATACCACAAGGTACCTATTAAACACTAAGTCCTATATGTAGATTATTTTACTTAATCCTCCCAGTGACACCCAGGCCTTTCTTTTCCTTATTTTATAAATGTGAAAACAAGTGGAGGCTGATTAAATAATTTACTTCTAGTTACACTGTTAGAAAGTGGCACGGATGGAACTAACTCCCACATCTGCATTTGTACCCTTCTATGTAAGGTGCCCCTGAAAAGACCTAAGGTCATTGACCCAGGCTCTGTGGCTATGACCAGAAGCAGTAAGACACTCCACATGTACTGGCACATGTAGCACATTCATCAAGACCCACACCAACTGGCACAATCACCTCCCTTCAACCTCAACATTTCTTTCAACTCAAGGGTATATTGTAATATTAATATTCAGCTAATTTCAATTTACTAAAATTGAGAAGAGAAATTTTGGGTTAGGGAAACTGAGGTTATGTGGTAAGCTCAGTTACTAAACGCTGCATTATTTTTTTTAAAGTGGTAGAATTACTCTTTACTAATTAAAAAATTTCTGCCATTGGTAGCTTTCGTCCAGCACACCTGTTGTTATTCTCCATGAGTCTCTTTCTCCTTCAGTGGGGGGCATATTCCTCATCTTAGTGTTGGGTATAACTACAGTTAAAAAAACTCATATGAGGAGTAGTTTCTTGAATCCAGTAATACTTAACTAGACTTGAAAACAAAGAGGCACCACCAACACAGAGTAGAATAAATCTTATCCAGTGAGTTAGGAAGCTCTACCCACATTGTTGGCTTATCAGTGACTTATAAGCTGAAGCTGTACAAATAATGCACCCACTCAGGGGTTCTTTTTTCTCATCTATCCGTTACAACATGGGCACAGTTCTAATCTGTAAAAAACAGAGCAAAGCCTGGAGTGAATGTCTGTGCTTTAGCTAAATACAAAACACACTGTTACACATTGCTGTGCTTTACTTTGATAGACATTTTAAAAGAAATCACTAATTCTTCACATTTTTTAAAGTGGAAAAATCAGGAAATGAGAAGGTAAAAACGGAAGACGTAACTTCCAAGAGACTGGTGGAGGAATGAGAGGGTTCAAGGGGCCAAAGAGCCAAGGGGGATTTGTGCTGAGGCAGGCCAGCAGTGGCTGGCACTGAATTTCTAAGACAATAAAAATAGAACTTCAAGAACCCACAAACTTCAGCTAATAATGTCTAGAATTAAATACTCCAAAATGCACAGGTCCTTTATACTCACCCGCCTTTATCACATTTTTGCACACTTGATGATATTTGGCAAAATCCTCCCTGACTTCAGTGTAGCTCTCAAGAATGTGAAGCTATTTTGACAAATGTGCAGTCTAAAGAATCAGAGGTCAGAGGCAAGGATCCCTTCTGGCCTGCTAATAGAGCTCTGAACCCAAGGACTCACCAGTCCCTTTGAGATTTTGTTTTATGTAAATGTTCCCACCTCCTGGAGAGTCCTCCCTTACGACTTTGTTAGAAAGGCCATATATTTCCAGATTTCATTTAGGGAAAGCATTTGTTCATTCAGGGAAAGAGAAAAACTAATTCCCTGGGGTGCTCTGACATTGATGAGAAATAAAGCCAGAGCCCAACAATGGTGTGAGACCAGGAAAACGCCAGCAAAGTAGAATGAAAGTCACAGGATGTTTCAACTGCACACAAAGGAAAGGGCGGAACCTTTTGAGAAAGTAAAACCATCTACTGCAAAGTTCTCTTTAAGTGCGTATTTTGAGGATAGAGGAAGTAAGGGGAGGTTGTCTCTGGAAAGGTAGTCCATAGGGTCTTCAAAGACAAACTTTTGGTCCGGCCATTTTGCTGAAGAGGGTTAAGTCTGAAACAGCGTCGGCTGGCTGGGAAACTATTTGACCTTCATTGGCTCGTCAGTCATTCTTTTGCTTGAGTGGCTGAATGAAGAGTATGTCATTCTGTCATAGCAAAAATCTGGAGAAGGAGAAAAAAATTAAATCGATCCTCTCCATCTCAGAGAGGCTTAGTTTCATTGGCATCTAACTGACACAAATACTCTTCACTGGGTTTCTGTTTGCTGATAGTAATTAAATATTCCTGTCTTTGACTTCACAGCCAAATGCCCTGGCTGATGAGTGGGACAATACTCTCCACTCTTAAAGGATGGGGCTGGAATTATGCTCATTTTAAATGTCTCTGATCACACACGTGTGTCTGTCTGTGTTCTCTCTTTCTCCCTTTATAACATCAAATGCATTCACCAAATACAGCAAACTATAAAAATATAAAACAATGAAATCTACAATGCACATACACTGACATCTGAAGGCCTGTCCTGGCTGTTAACTGGAACCTATCTATATAAAAAGCTGGATTCCAGATGAATACTTAAAGCCATATATGAACTTTTAGGTTTTCAGTTATTATTAAAACTTTGAAAAGTAATTTTAAAAAGAGAGAGAAACAAGTAGGTTGACAGCATGGCAAGCAAGAGCCCTGGGTGACATGACCTAGCATCATTTTGCCACAAAGTATCCCAAGTGGAAGACCTTGATTGCCTTACATTTTTTTTGTTTGTTCGTTTGTTTGCCTGTTCATTTGTCTTTGTACCCCACCGCCCCCACCAAAGTTAGATGGCGGTGAAATGGTACTGTGACTGAACACAGTTTTTTTAAGACAACAGTAAGATACGGAGTCAATCCTCTTTCCCTTAAGAAAAGAGTGAATAGCAATTGTCCTGGGTGGCTTTCAATAACTAGCAAGATTAACCCCAGAGAAACCTCTTGTAGCTGGGACATTGATTGTTCTTTCTCATCTGGGCCACATCAATTTGAGGAGCCTCATCCCCATCTTTAAAAGGGAAGGGGATGAGGTCAAGGTCAGGAGTTACACACAGTCTCATTTTCTTCTTTAGAATTTCTGTGCTCAGGACAGGTCTCTGTATATAGTCTACTTGGGAATTGAGGGCATCACCTAGAGACTTTAGACCCTAAAAATGCTTTATTTAGAGAGTTATATACTTCAGTTTAGAGAGTTTTACTTTTTATTTCTTGCTTCAACTTACCTGAAAATTACCTTAGGACCCCACTCTGCTTTACTACAAATGATCAGACCACAATCTTCTTATTTTATTAAAGAAACCAAACGTCTGAAACTAAGCAGCAGGAAATGAAGAAAACTCTGACAAACACTAGATGCTAGATAAACGGAATTAAAATTTTCAAGGTCTCCAAATGAGCTTTTTCTTTTTCACCCTATTTCCTTCCCCTTCCGATTTATACAATTTGACAAACTCCTTCATTTTAATAGAAACTTTGTGAATTAGATTCTTCGAACAGCCAAAGTGTGCCTTTTGAATCATCTTTCTTGTCAATAGTCAAATAAAAAAAAATTATGCTGAATCTATTAGAATTTTTGAACTCATGTTTAGCTTTACTAGTTAAAGCAATATAAATCAATAATTTAAGCATGAACAATGTAAGGCACTGGGTTCAAAAAATTTGAGATTTAAGCAGAGCTGGGAAGAAACTGGTGTGAGAAAATCAAGTCTGGGGAGGCTGTGTGTGTAGTCCTTTCCTTTAGCTTACGTACTCACCTCCCTAAATTATCTGGATATGACCTTATTTCTTACCCGCTGCCCTCATAAATAGATTTGTATTTATCAGGTTATGTTTTGTCCAGATCCTAAGCTAGACATACTGTGTCTTATCTCTGATCTTCAACACAACCCTGAAAGTTAATAATCATCAACCTAAGTTACAAAACATGTGACACACCTTGGAACTGACCCATCTTGCTTTAACGTCGGCTCTACTCCAATGCACCATACTTCTGTGTGATCAATTATATGGCACTGAAAGTAAACATGGGTGTTTAAAGAATGCTAAGGACTCCATGCTGGTTTGATTGAGCATCTATATTGGAGAGTAGGTGAGCAGACTGTCAAATACCAGAGGTGAAGACTGAACTGTATTCATTCTGAAGCTACAGATAGACATTCAAGAAGGGGCAGGGAATGAATGCTACTGACATCATAATGAATACAAGTATTTTCACAATAACTTACATTTTTGGTATATAGGCTCCTACACAGAGCCAGAATATAATAGGTATTGTTCAATAATTTTTTTAATAAAATAAATGGAATTTGGTTGTGAATCTATTTACTGAAGTAATTAAAAATTAAAACAGGAGCCACAATCAGTTCTATTCATGAACTAGATGTCATTGGTCAATTTTGATGCCAGAGACAGGATTCGAACCCAAATTCCTATAATTTCTGGACACTTACTGAACAATTACATAATAAGTACTGGCTACTTGCAACAAATATCTATTGAGCACATGCTATTCACAGCAAATATATATTGAACACATGCTATAAAAAGATCTAATTTGGTGCTTTGTAGATGCCAAGAAGTTTACAATAATGCCTTCCTTTCAAAATACTTAAAATCTTGTTACAGAGATTAGGTTTAATCATTTGAAAGCTTTATTAATAATAAAAGAGCAATAAAATTTCACTAGTAAAAATATAAGGAAATACATAGGTATGTAGAAAATAATGCCTTGGATAATAAGTAATTCAATTCCTATAACAAATTACCTCCCAAGTTTAAAGGCAAGTTTCTGCACACCTGTTAGGAATGTCAAAATGTTAAATGATAAGCTGTGCAGATTATTTGTGAATTGGGTGCTTAGAGTGTGTGTGTGTGTTGTATTTTTTGTTTGTTTGTTTTACCAATGTATTACAGTTGCACAAAACCAAATCTGACAAATTATAAATTGGCTTGGTGAGCTCCAAGTGAAGAGAATGTTACATTTTTATTTAGGAACTGACTATAACCATCAGACCACAAAGGAATCACGGAAGTGAAAGAGATGACCCTCTTCTACCCCCATAACCTGGCCACCACACCCTAAATCAAGAGCAAATGTACTCTGTACAGTCAATCCCACAGCCTCTTCTGGGGGGCCTCTTAATCGTTCTTTTTTGTCCCTATCTTTGCATTTTTTCAAGGCTCATATTTTTTCATTTGCTGTAAGATCCTCCTACTGATATCTGCACCTGTTTAATAGCCACAAATGAACTCTGAGTACTGCTGATGGTGCTGAGTAGTTCTGTTTCTGTTTTCCCCTCTAGGTTCAGTGTAACCATTTTGATGGAAACCACCCCTTCCTGGATCTCAGGTATACTATGTAATGGATACTATATAAACCAGTTTGTCCTCCATCCAGGCAAGAAGGTTATCTCTGTTCTCATGGTGGAGCAGTCATTTTACCAAAGGAAACATCTCACCAATGAAGACACCATTCCTGGTCACCTTCTCCATATAATGCACACATATATGCATACGTAACCAAACAAACAAATAAGCAGGATATCCAACTCAGGTCCTATCTCAAACCTAGGTCTAGCTCTACATATTGGGTGAGAAGGCAGCTGTGTAATATGAGGGTCATTAGAGATATACCCATATCCCTAAATGATATGCAGAAGTGTAGTTCCCTGCAATCAAAGTCCCCTCATCAGTTACCTCTGCAGGAGACACACACGCAAATGTAACTGCTTTCCGGTAGAATGACATCCATGTACACTGGAACTTCAATTTTCGGTTGATATAAAACCTAGATTTCTCCTTTAAGTTACATACATTTTAACAAGATTGAAGAAATAAGAAAGATGTAGTTGGGACAGAAATTACTTATTTGGGAGATCTACACTGGAAATTCAGAAAGGTTCACAAGACCATTTTTTGGGTATTTGGGAAGGGAGGCATTTTTATTAAAAGAAAGTGTTTAGCACTGCAATGACCTATTTTTTTTTTTTTTAATGCCACGATCTGGCCAATTGCCTGCCTACACAGTTTACCTGAGATAGTTGAGATTTTATATTGTTTAGAGACAGTTCAGTAACTGAACCCCTTCCATTTATTTGTCCTTCTAAAGGTTAAGAGCATTGTGTTATTTCTAAATTTTACATATTCTTCCACCATTAACACCATTAACAAGACACATCAGATCCCTTAGCTACAGATGGAATTCAATGAAGACCATTGACTCTGCTATGGATGAATATTGGTTAAAGGATTCAGATCTAAGTCTGCCTTTTTTATTTTAATTCATTATGTAAATCCTGAAACACTTCTTCAGATATATTCAAACTCTTCTTTATGTTGTAATCTATATGATAATGCCATGAAAATCCCATCAAACATTTTATCCTGCTCCATTCTTTGATGATTTACAAAGTGATGGTACATACTCTGCCAGAGAACACTTCTTTCCAGCTATCATCAAAATACTGCCATTTTCAAGGTGGTTGAATTACATGTCTCTATTACCTGTCAACGACAAGAAGTGTGACTATATTTGTATATGCTAGCAAAAGTATGTAAAAGCAAAGAAATTAGCATAATCATTCTGTTCACCAGTAATTTATTGGACTAATTTTTGCATAACACTGACCTAAAGGATTCATTTTATTGTGAATGGAATGGAGAGAGGCTTAATGATAGTTACCATTTACTTTGTTCCAAGTACTTTAGAAAAATTCTTTTAAGAATCTAAGTAACCATTAAAAAAAAAAAAAAGAATCTCAGCAACCGTATAATTCAAATAGAATTTTTTTTAATAATGTGGAGACTGGAGCTTAGTGAGATTGAGTAACTTTCACCACAGTCGCATGTTAGAGCAGGAATTCAAGCCAGGTCTCTGACCCTAAAGCCAGTACTGACACTACTGCAAGCCTCCCCTCTAAATAGCTCTCTTCCCACAGCCATTCGTCAACCTCTTTGAACAGACTCGAGAGCCATCTCTGAAATGGTAAAGATGCAGAAATGATGAGTGGTCTGCTGAAGCCTCATCGTTCCAGTGCTTGATTTCACATGAACTGTATCAACTGGGAGCAAACTTAGGTACATCTAAACCACCTTGGTTCCCAGGTCATTGTCAAAAAAAGAGGAACTGGTCAGCAAGTTCAGCCACAAGGTGAGGTTTAATGACTCTTCCACAAGCAGACACAACATCTGGATTTTGTTGGACGAACTTACAGCTATAGCCTTTCCTCCTCTGTATCCCCTTTGCTACTCTTTCTGCCCCCAGCACCATATCCTGATTAAAGCAGCACCCTCACCCCTGCCCTGAATCCCATTTCATCACTCTGTCAGTTCTCTCTTCTTCTCCTCTTGAGGCCATGCCAGAGTTTCAGCTAGTAAATACGTCCGCTTTGCTCTCAATAGCCCCAACAAACAGGGCAGTGCTTCTCACACCGTGCATCAGAACCATCAGGCACAACTGCTGCCTCCTTCTCTCCTGGCCATCCCTTACCCTTCCTATTCTGATTAGTAGTCCTGGGCGAGGCTATGGTTTTCTTATGATGTATCAAAATTTGAGAACCAAATCCTCAGAGATTCTAGCTTTCCTACCTCTTACTATGGAGTGTGATTGTGTCATGACTGGAAAGAACTCTTGTAACCTTGACATGTTTATGCCTGATTATATTACCCACCAAGTGGAAAGATTCACTTTGTAAAACTATGTTTCCTGTGGATAGAACCCATCCTTCTTGTTCACTGGTTGGTATAACTTGAAAGCTACTTACGGAGCATGGCACATAGTAAGTGCTGGATAAATATTTAATTAATTTGAATCCATGCTGGAAGGCCAAATGGATGAATGGATGGATGAGTGACATGCCTGTTGGCTGGACTACCCTGTTCTTTCCTCCCTAAAGCACACACTTGCCTCCAAGATAATAATAAGAACTCTAAACTGCTCCTTAGAATTAGAGCCTTAGTACACCATATCATACCAGTATACTCCCCAGGACCCCTGCACAAAATTTCAACAGGTAGTTCTATGAACTAGGAGAGCTTCAGTCAAACCTACAAAAGTATCAAGTCCTGTGAGAGCATATTTTTACCCTCTGGGAAAGTGAGTTTATGTATAATACAACATATTTATCTAAGTGACAAACATTCAACCATCCATTTTCTTGTCCCAGTTCTAATTGTTCTGTTTTTCTTTTTCCATTAAAGGTCCTCATCCATATTTACCAAGTTAATTTTGTTTAGTTTATACAACCTGATGAGATTTTTAGTTAGAAGTGGCATGGCCACAGGCCAGAGGGTATATTCATAAGCAACAATGTTAGTGAGAATATGACTTTGGTTTTTATGATAGGCTTTGAATCAGATTTTCAATGACTTAAAAGTTTTCTTAAAGTGTGTACCATGTGCCTAAATTTTTTTGACATTTATAAAGAAGGTTATTCTACGCCTGAGCTCTTTGGTTATCTGACTACTAGAGAATATGATGCAGAGAACACTTACTGCAAGGAAAATGTTCTTTTATAGCATCCTTGAGTATGCATTATAGCTCTAAAAGAAATGGAAGCTAAGATTTCCAAATATATTAGGTTCCCAAAGTTATCACTACACAATATTTGACACAAGGAGAGAGGATAGGTGAAGTTTGCACAGTCCTTGTTAAACCCTGGGTTTAATGATTTTTTTTTTTTTAGGACAGTCGTATTAAAATGGGATCGTTAAAAATATACTGCCATTCCAGCAGCATAAAAAATGCATACAATAAGTTCACACAATGCATACCGATAATGACTCAACAAAATAAATGGTGAAATGAAACCAGCATTGCTCACACTGTGTTTAAAATAACCTTTAGGCATTTGGGGATTTTTATTGGTAACAATTTGGTGGCAAACTACTCAGTGTAAAAGAACAGTTTAAAAGCTAATAGGAAAAATCTGGCATTAATAATGTGGTAGATTACAGTGAGAACAATAGTGAGGTTACTGCAGAGAGCAATGTATCTAGATAATTAAACTTAAACCATTTTGGTTCGACAGCAGTGCAAGATATGCCTGCTGGGAACACAAGAGGCCCCATATGCAAAGCTGACTCTGAGAGTAAGAAGTTGACTTTCCAGTTACAGAAGCAGATTGAAAGGAAGACCTGAGCAACATAGAGAAAGGAAGGCAAATCACTGGGATTCACTCACTAATGATCCTCTCCCAGCTTTATTTTTCTTTAACTCCAAAGGTTATTACTATCATTCTAAACCTGAATTATTATGGTAAACACCACACTTCCTTCTTAACTTTATCTGTTTTAGATTATGAGCAAACAAATGTGTAAAAGACCTTAGAGATTCGTACCAAGATGAGCTATAGACAGAATTATCCCTTGTACGAAATTAAAGTCCTGGTGTAGTTACTTCTTCCAGATATCCATGAAAAGTCCAATATCATTTCTGTGTCTCAGTTTCTCAGGATGCGTGATAATGAAGCAAATGCTAATCATAATCTTGTCGTGCAGCGTGATTAATTAATAAGTGATTAGATCTTATCTAAATGATTTTGTTGGCAGTCTTGGATATGTGTTTCTTAGAAGTCCACTGCTATCTGAGATTGATTCTGACAATAGTATAAAGGGAAAAAAAGAATTACAGGGTTTTATAACATAACAGAAATGGATCTGAGCTGAGCCCATGCACAGAATATGATCATGGATGTTTAGATATCACTGTAGAAAACAGCTGAAATCCACTGCATTGCTAAGGCGCAAAAATAATGACTGTGGGATCATCCTACTTATTTTTAGTTCTTTTTTTTTAGATTTTATTTATTTATTTGAGAGAGAGTGAGCAAGGGCACAAGCAGAGATGGGGCAGAGGGAGAGGGAGAATCAGACTCCCACGCTGAGCCGGGAGCCCGATGTGGATCTCCATCCCGGGACCCTGGGATTAGGACCTGAGTGAAGGCAGATGTTTAACCAACTGAGCCACCAAGTCGCCCCTTATTTATTCTTTTGAAGTGATTTGTATTCCTAGCCTTTTTTGTTTTTCTTTTCTTTTCTTTTCTTTTCCTTTCTTTCTTTTTTTTTTTTTTTTTTTTTTTTTTTTTTTGCTTTCCATCGTATTAACCTTGTCAAAATCCTAGATGAGACAAACTGTTGGGACACATTTTAAACTGTCGGACCCTAGAACTCCTCAAGCAGAGAGGGATAAGTATATTTCGATTTAAGTTAGTCTAAACATGCCTTCAAAATCCTGAATCAAAATTTGTCAAAGACTCAATAATTCCTCATACCTGAAGATCAAGTGAAACCTTTCCTTACATATTATTTACGTAAGTATTTCACTTAGTAATCACAATAGCTTTATAATGCTGTAGGATAAAGATGCTGAGCCCCTATGAGCCGACAAATTTCAGCCCAGGCTGCTCAGGAAACTGGTTCACATGGAAAGTCACAGTCTTGGACAATGAGATGCTGCATGGTTGAATTAAATGCACAGTCAGCTGTCATGATACAACGGAAATTTTGAGTTTGGGTAATTAGTCTGGGCTATAGTTTTAAAAAGTAGCACACAAAAAAAGTAGCTATCACAATATTTCAAATAGAGAAATCTGAAAGTGCCAGTAAACAATTTGAAGCCCAGATCCACTCCCTGTGAACACATACACACGACAGCAAACCTGGACCATTCCAGGGAGGAGGCAGGAGCTTTGATTCTACTTCACTTTGACAAATGACCCTGAATTCAGGTTGGTGGTGTTAACTTTCAATAACTGTATACATAGAGTTACCAGCAAGAGAAAAGTGCGTTTATCTCCTGGGTGCTGTTCTCAGATAAATGTATTTATATCCTAGAAGTCACCTCCAGGGGAACCAATACATGGCAAAACAGTGAAGGAGAGGAAGAGGAAGAGACAGAAGGGGGAAAAGGAGGAGGGTGGGGAGGAGGAGAAGGAAGATGAAGAGGGGGAGAAGGAGGGAGCAGGGAAAGGGGAGGAGGAGGGAGAATTCTTCTGAGTCCCCTCTGTGCTCCTGACCTTTTCAACTACAGACGTAGCACCAGGATGCTCTTTACATTTAATTCGATGAGATTTGGTTGTTAACAAAAAGGACCCAGAAACTGCTATACTGCCCAAAATGGCAACTACATGTAAGGATCATTTCTTGATACTCTCTTCTTTTATTCTTGTCCTTAGCCTTTCCTTTCTTAAAGCAAGAGATATCTGAAGGAGTGGGGGAGGAGGCAACTGCTACATGGGAAGAGGAGAAGAAGAAGAAAAAAAAGTAGCCTGACTGCAGCTTAGCTTTGTGAATTCAAGAAGTGTGTGTTTGAAAAATGAAGGTGCATAAGTTAGCGTAGCTCCAGGGCACCAGCTTCCCTAGTGTTAGCATAGCTGACACACTGACAGTTTATATGGAATTTATGTGCCTATTTCCTCTGCTTTTTATGGGAAAACATGTTGTTACCTTACAGCTGCCCACATCACATGCTGCCAATCCGCCTCTGAGCCATAGAGCACCTTTCTCAAGGAAACGTACATACATCAAGGGCTTATGTATTTTTTACAATGTTGTAAGGGGAAAATAATAAAATATGGGTTATTGTGTACACCATTCCACGGTTTAATTTTTTTTTATTTCACTGGTTTAATTGACTCTGACCATTTTTATTGCCCTTTTCCCCACCTCATCTTGCCATTTTAATTGTTTATGTGTTTGTGTACAATTGGATCGCATCTGGAAAAGGACAGGAGCTGTAACCACAACTTAAAAGCCAATTGTAGAGCTTTAAAAAGTAAATAAAGTATTTAAGCTGCCACATCAGTGGAAAGATATATGCAGATGTAAACAGAAGGAAATGTATGTTTTAAAGTAAAATGCTTAAAAATCAGCTCTTCTTTTCAATCACCTGCAGGAGCCCTGGATCCTTTGTGCTCTCTGGCTGGTGGAAGGCAGTACACAAGCAAGTATGGCAAGGGTCTCATTCTGCCTCTTGCCTTGGATAATGGGGGGCTCTTCATGGGCCAGAGCCAGAGCCTTCACCTGAGCAGAGCTGAGATGACCTCTTGCCCACATTCCTGGTGCCTGCCATCAGCTACCCTGATACCATCACTGTGGCATTGTAGCATTTCTTCCAGAAAGTATCCCACTTTCTCTTTCACCCTCTATTCTTATTCTTGCAATGGGATGCTAGGTGAAAAATCAACAATTTATATCAACTTACATCTCCCAGAATTACGTATACTTGCAAATATGACCTTATGAATCAACCTTTAATTGGGAAGTGAAGAATGTAATGCAATCCCTGAGCGACAAAAAGTGGGGACAGATTCACAATAAAGTATAAGAGGCACCTTCTTCCTGCAATACACAGGACTGGCTCTGGACCCTTCAAAAAGAAATAAATGGAAATATGATTCAGCATTCATCTTGTCGGGTTCCCATCAAACATGTCTGCTCAAGGTTATTGGGCTACCCCTGCTTATGGGCATATAACTAGGCAAGAAAATTTTAAAAATAAGGAGATTTTCACTTAAAGGGGAAAGAAAATGTTTGCGAACTTAGCCTTCTAATGGGTAGGTTGTACCCTGAATGGTGTAAAGAAAACATTCCCTCATTCTTCACTACGGATGCCCATACGTGTGCGTGAGTGTGTGGGTGTGTGTGCTTATGTAGGTACATCTTGAACACCTATGTTTGATAATCTTGCCGTAGTTGGTGCCCAGAGGATTTTAAATTAGCTAAATCATTAGGCAGATGGAGATTTTAGCTCTGAATATTACACTCCTCCCCCAGACTATCTTTTGAAAAAAAATACTAAGTGTACAGAAAAAAATGTCACAAGCTAAAATGCTGGCACAGGAAGAAGCACCATGTAGTGAAGAGAGGCACATGATCTGCACCTCCTGCAATCCGCCCACTGAAACTCCCTCTGCTCGCAGGGTGCCTAGTGAATTACAGCAAAATCATGTTGTCTTCCGTGTTAGTTCTTTTCTCCGTAATGTTCTAGCCCCAGAAATGACACCTCACCTTTTTTTTTTTTTTCAGTTCTCTGTACCAAAACTGAGACAAGGCTAAACTATTAAAGTAACACATATATAAAGAATCTGCAATAACAAAAAGCAAATAAACACAGATATTCTCATGAATTAAGCTGTTTTATACAATATGGTTTATTCATCTTTGTATCCAGCCCACTCTGGAGCTGGTCTCCTTCGTAACTCCTAACCTGCCTCCACATGGCAGAGGTTTCTTTCACTCTGCCTGCTGGGAATCCTTAAAGTTAAGGCCAAGAAAAGTCAAGAACTCCAGATAAGTCTGCTTCAAATATACGAGCCCTATCATATGGAAGAGAAATTTGACTTGGTCTGGTGGAATTCTGGTGGGTGCAAGTAAGATCAATGTAAGTGATACGGAGATACAGTTCAGCCAAGGATGAAGAAGCACCCTCTGAAGAATAGCTTTGGATTTTATGGAATGAGATGCTTTAGGATACTGGGAGTCAGAAATAGAGTCTGCAAGACCAGCACGGAAAGACATAGGACACTCACATGTAAGGACTGAAGTCGTTCATAAAGTTGCCTAGGGCAATCACTCCCTCTTCATCTGCAGATCAATGACTCTATCATGTTTTCAGTCTAGTGTTAAGATTCTTAAAAATAAATAAATAAATAAATAAATAAATAAATAAATAAAAACTCCAAAGGAAGAGGCCCCCCACCTATGTAATTCATCCTACTGTTAGGTAGGGATGGCATCTGCCAAATTCTGGGTCTGAAAGAATGTCTTAGGTGGGTATAAATGCTAGGAGGTCTTAATTATTTGCAGGACATAAGTTTTTGCGATCTCAGAGACATAAGATGTGGTACTTGTTCCCTCCTACAGTTATTTAGATAGTTTTGGGGATAAGTTTTCAGTTTGGTTTTTTCTAGTACTGGTTTTAGGTTTCATGTATGGTTATCCTATTTATAAAGGGGTTATGCATGTGCTAACTCATGGATCTGTTAGCATTGTTTCTGAGGGACAGAAATATATTCTACATTTTTCTTGCCCTACAGTTGTTCCTCCAGACCAGGAATATATATAAGAAGAAATATGACAAATGTAATCTGCTCTCATGTCAACCTGCATTTATTTAAAGTGAAAAGCCAAAGACATCAGAAAGTCTATGTACCAAAATTCGTACAATCAGTGCCACCTGACACAGTAAGAACAGGAAACAACTTCAACTTCCTGCCTCACAAATGTGATAAACAAAGAGAACATGGCCCGTGGCATGCTTGTGTATGTGTATGTATTTATATTTTCAATGAACGAAGGTATTTGACAAGCAACTCATTTTGCTAAATTTTTCTTCTATATCCCCTACACTTAGTCTAAAGACTAAAACAATAAAAATACAGAGAGGCCAAACTGAAAGGAAACTTAGTCTTCCACAAAACTCCTTCACTTTACTACTGGGAAGCCTGAATCCATGGGGGTGAGATGTCTGGTCCCCAGTTGCACAGTTTGTTAATGACAGAACCAGAACTTGGCAGCAGTCCCCTAATCCTTCTCCCATAACAGCCCTTAGGCAAACCACTGATGGGTTTCCCAGTGGCTGGGGTATATTGGTGGTTTAATCAAAGATCCAGATTGAAGTTAATTTTATATATCTACCAAATGAATTATGAGTTTTAGGATACTGAAGGCCACACCTAGAAAGTTGCTTTTCATAGGTATCCTAGTTTGCTACCGTTAGGAAGGCTAGGTTTTGATTATGGATGAGATTCAATCAAAGGATTTCTCATATAACAAAATTGCTAATATTTGTTGAATGCTTGCTCTGCCAGTCTCAGTTCTGAGTGTTTTCCTATATTAACTTCATTTAATTCTTAATACAGAAAAATGATGTAATTAACATAATTATTCTACTTTACAGAATGAGAAAACTGAGACTCAGGGTATGTACCCAATATCACAGTTATTAAAAACATAGGTAGAATTACAGTCTAAGCAATGTGGTTCCAGGGGCTGCTTTCTTTTCTTTTCTTTTCCTTTTTTTTTAAGATTTTATTTATTTATTTGACAGAGAGAGAGACAGCCAGTGAGAGAGGGAACACAAGCAGGAGGAGTGGGAGAGGAAGAAGCAGGCTCCCAGCGGAGAAGCCTGATGTGGGGCTCAATCCCAGGACTCTGGGATCACGCCCTGACCCAAAGGCAGATGCTTAACAACTGAGCCACCCAGGCGCCCCTCCAGGGGCTGCTTTCTTAACCAAGCCATCGAGTTTCCCTGTAGAATTACTGTATCATGGATGGCTACNCTCCTTGACCCAGAGGCAGATGCTTAACAACTGAGCCCCAGGCGCCCCTCCAGGGGCTGCTTTCTTAACCAAGCCATCGAGTTTCCCTGTAGAATTACTGTATCATGGATGGCTACCATGTTGAGTGATTTGAAAAGAGTGAAAAGTCCCAGAATACCTTACATCTTTTCTTTATCTTTACTAGTTCCTGAAACTTCTAGTGAATCTAGGCAGTGTTATCAGCAGGATAATCTCTCTCTCTTTCTCTCTATGTACATATATATATACACATATATATACACATATATATACATAAATGTATATATATTATGTGTGTATAGATTATATATATATATAAAATAGAGAGATATACACACATACAATTATAAAATATATATATAATTGTATGTGTGTATATAGATTATATATCGATATATAAAATAGAGAGAGATATATATACACACATACAATTGTAAAATATATACAATTATTACAAATAATTGTCACTTTGGAAAACAGAGCTCTAAAAGAAAGGCACTCAGGACAGGTAAGTTTTGAAATGTGTTTGGTGGTAGCACTAGAAAAATCCAGATTCTGCAAGGACTTACCTGGATGATCAGAATAAGATTAAGCTATGCTAGTAAGAAGCTTCAGAATCTAGGCACAAAAGAAGACACCCAGATTCAAAAACAGAAGGAAGCAAGCAAAATGAATGAAAAAGCAGGGAATTGGCAAATATACACTATACACACGCATGTACACACACACACACACACACACACACATATATATATATATATATATATATGGGTATATTGCATATGTAAATATATATGCTTATATCATCTGCATGATAATGTGTGTTCCCAGATGCAGCTGTTTAACTCTTAGAACTGGAGTTATAGTACATGCCCACCTCTTCTATTCTTCATCAGCTGAAGTCCCAGTTGAAACTCAGTGTCTCTTCAGTCTGTTCTTTAAATTTCCTCTAGCTTATTTAGGTCCTTAGCCCCTCAGCTCTGGATTGGTGTGTTAGGCTGGGTATTGTTCTATGAATTCCTCTTTTGAACATTGCCTCTTTTTTCTCCAATCCCTCCTATTCCATTTTAACCAAGGCATTTCTAAGTCAAATATTTTTCTTAAGTTTCCCCTTTCTGAAGCATATACCTCTTTATCATAGCATTCAAGCCCATCCACAGTTGAACCTCAACCTGTCTTTTCAGTCCATGACTCCTTCGACAAGTCCTGTCAAGTGGATCCACTTGCCATTCTCAGAATATGCTCTGTCTTCCTGCTTTTAAGCCTTTACTGATGGCATTTCCTCCATTTACAGTCCCCTCTCCTACCTCTGACTTCAAAAATCCTACTTCTCAAGGTCTAACTCAACTGCTATCTCCTTCTAGAAGTTTTTTTTATTGTCACAAGCAGAAAACTACTTTTTGGTGAATTCCCAAGGACTTTTAATGCTATGGCACCAACTGCATGCTGCCTGTGGTTATTTACATGGAAGTTAGAAATATGTAAGAATGACTCAATCAATAGCTGTTTTTGAACTGCTTTGATTGCTGAACATCTTCTTCCTAAGCCCTAATAACATGTTTTTCCACACCAACCCTTTCCCTCAAACTGTGTATGGAATTAGGAGCCAGACATGTAGAAGCTCTAAATGAAGCTCTGTTGAATGAACAGATGATAAACATTTCATATCTGTCCATTTACTAGCTTTCTGATCTCATCCTTCCTAGTCACTCCCATTTTCATGGCATTACCAGGCACACCCATGGGGTTACCACAGCCCCCTTTGCCATTCCTCAAACCTTTGAGAACAGTCTCCCTCAGGGCTTTGTTCTTGTTAGAATGTTCTTCCCACAAATATTAGTCTGGCTCACTCCCTCACTGGAACCGGGTCTCTACTCAAATGCCACCTAATCAGAAAAAAATCTTTATATGAAATTATAGTCCCCTCCCAACATCCTCTCAATCTTTCTGACCCTGCTTTGTTTTTGTTTTTGATCTGCTTATTATCACCCAACATTTTAATCACTCATTTATTTGTTTATGGTCTGTCTCTCCCCAATTGAAAATAAAATCCATGAGAAGGAGTTTGTGTTATCTCTGGGGGTATGAATGGCATCTAATAGGAGCTTAATGAATGTCTGTGAAATGAATAAAGGAGCAAATTATTTAGTGTTTTTTAAAATTGTTTTTAGCAGGACATGAATTGAAGAGAACACAAAAAACATCACTATCTTCAAATCAAAGTAATTTTAAATAAAAATGTAAAATAAAGCCATAAGTTCCAGTTTAGATGTGTTTACCTTATTTGTTAGTAGATGCATATAAAGGAACTTGGCTAAAGGGACTCAAACTCAAGTCTGATCCGTTCTCTGGATCCAGCTGCCAATCTGTAGGGAATTCTAAGGACAGAAGAACATGTTCAACTGCACCATGAGTGTGCACTCAGCAGCACAAAGACTGTGGGAAACTATACAGATTAAACTTGCCAGATTTTCAACAGATAATTCATAAAGGCAAGAAAGGGACAGAGGGAGAACTTGTAGATCAAAAGAGACATATTGAGTTAAAAAAATAGACAAGACTAATTAAACAAAGCTAATCTGGAGATACACACTTGGGTAATAAAACTATAAAGGAATGCATAGAAATAATTACTAAGGAAGTATGAAAGTGATGACGTTTGGAGGGAGGGAGGAGCTGAACTGGAACTCAGCCCACTGAAAGGCTTCTGGGGTAGGCGGCAAAGTTCCATTTCTTGATTTGGGTGGTGAGTCAGGAGTATTGTCTTAAAGTACTTTAACTAAGTCATGCATTTTGTGTGTATATGGGTTGCTGTATCTGCTTTATGTTACTTTGTAATAAAATGAGGAAGCAAAAGCCTTGGCTCCCAAGTAGAGGATCTATACTTTAAAATTTCAGTGCATGCTGCTGCATCATGTGTTCAGTGTGGTCTGCCTGGTGCTTTTATCTTGACATCCCCCATGAATACACTGAATCATATATTTGGCAAATTCTGGAACTTAATCCCACTGCCTCATTGTCTCCAACATCCTCCTCTCTCCTTCACTTTCTACTTGTCCATTGAATTCAAGAATTAGTCTACGTGGTCTGTGCCCTGTTGGTTGCTGCCTAGGGAGACTTAAGAAAATTACCTTCTAATTTCCTCATTAGGAAGTGGGGGATGAGGGCAGGAAGAAGAGAGGGAAGGAGAGAAAAGGGAAGGGAAGACAAGAAGAGAGGGAAGAAGATGGAGAGAGAGGGAGGAGGAGGAGAAAAGAAGAAAGATAATTCCCTATGTATATTGTGCCTTTGTCCATAGTCCTACGTTGGGGGAAAGGGAGAGTGAGTGGAGTCTT
Source organism: Ailuropoda melanoleuca (assembly GCF_002007445.2). Taxonomy (NCBI): domain Eukaryota; kingdom Metazoa; phylum Chordata; class Mammalia; order Carnivora; family Ursidae; genus Ailuropoda; species Ailuropoda melanoleuca. Next base: position 75,242,142 of record NC_048231.1, read on the forward strand.
AATGAAGACTCTGTTTATTTATTTATTTTCCCAAAGCAGGAAACTTTGGCCCTCAAACAGCTTTAAGGATAATTAAAGCAATGATGAAATGTATTGATCGAGTTCAAATTTCTTCACAGGAGTGATTAATTGCATTTTGGACTTTGAGAAAGTCCAAAGGAGATTGCAAGAGAAGAGAATCTTGATCTTGGGCTGTTTCTGGCTTTTTTTTTCTCCTTTTTTACTGTTATTAAAATTACAGCTCTAGATACACAAAGACAGGAAGAATATGTCCAGTGCTTAAGAAGATTTAAAGAATGACCCCCACCGTGTCCCTGAACCTCCATAGACATTTTACAATGTGCTGGAGACACCTAGTCAATAATTTAGGAGAAAAAAGAAATCAATATATGGACACTGCATAAGCCTACAGCCAGAGTACCTCATGGAAATGTTGGCAGTTTCTCTAATGTCATGAAGTGATGTGACTGGAGGAATTTTTTTTTTTTTTTTTTTTTGCTGCTTCTTGATACTACAATGGCATAATTTAATTTAACATGATCAAGGTCTCAATCTTCTGCTGATAGCCCCTCAGGTGGGTCATGGAATTAGTGTTCCAAAACAAGGATGTTCATTTAAGGGAGAAATAGAAAACCAAGTAGAATCCAGAGGAAAAGAATGGATTTCCCCTCCTATGGAACTGTAGCTCTTGTGGCTCCTTAAAGGCTCTTCTTCCTGGCCAAAAGTGAGTGTTGGACTATGTAACTCATTCTTAGAAAAAAGAAGATATACCAATAATAAAGCTTAAAACATTGTTCACCTTAAAAAAAAATAAGTGAGGGTTGGGTCGTATTTCCAAAGTAGGCAGACTCCATGTGGCTAGGCAGCTAGGACCCTTCCCTGTATCATAAGAATAATAACTAATATTGATCAAGTGCTCTAATAATGCTAGACACTGAGCTAAGGCCTCCGATTTAATCCTCCCCATGATACTGTGCTGGAGACCCTGCTACAATGACCACAGGCAGAAGTAGACACAAAGGCTGAGGGCTTAAGAGATTGGCCGCAGCCAGAAATGCAGGAGCTGGAGTTTTTAATCCAGTGGAGGACTCCAAAGCCCATGCTCTCAAAAGCAAGCTACCTCACTATCTGTGGTCCTGACAGAAGTGACAATTATACTTCAGGTCACCGCGCATCACACAGGTGAAAATGTAATGTGTTTGCCTTTGAGATGCTACTGAAGGGGGCAAAGATGAAGGAGAAATTTCAGAGCATCTGGCATCAGAAACCTGGAATTCAAGTCCAGGCATGTAGATTTTCGGGTTCTGTGACCTTGAGCAACTTTCTTATTCTCTTTAGGCCTCAGTTTCTTCATCTATAAAATGGATACTTCCCTCACACAGTTGGGGTGAGAAAATGGAATAGCACATGTGAAAGCTTATTCTATACTCTGATGGGTCACAGGAATATAAGTCGTTATCTATGAGGAGGAAACTGAGGGCCAGAAATACTATGTAGCGAGCCCACAGTCACACAGCTGGTTAAATCAGTCAAAGCTTGAGTTGAGAACCCAAGTCTTTTCAGGCATATTTTTATAGAACTTCTCTCAAAAAGCATGCCAAAATCAAATTTAATTAATACCTGTTAGTCTTAGGGCTTTTATAGATAAAAAGTAAGTGTTAAGTTCTTAGCATTGTGCTTGGCACACTGTAGATATTCAACAAATATGAGGTGTTAGAAATACTATTTTCAGCTTTTTTGTGAAGAAGACATTAGATGAGAAATTTTAAAAAAGTTTTTAAAGCAATATATGATAATCATAATGTCAGACGAAGTTAAGAGATTATGTTCAGTATTACGGTCAAATTTAATTGCTCATAACTCATCACCAACGCTGTTGAGCAGTGCTTGATCCTAATGCTATCACAGAAAATAAATGGTCCCTTCTACAAAGGGACTTACCTTCTTGTACAACCCAGTTTTCAATCTGGAGTATGTCTCATAACCCCAATCAATGCAAATATCCAATCTTCTTTTTTTTTTTTTTAAAGATTTTATTTATTTATTTGACAGAGATAGAGACAGCCAGCGAGAGGGGGAACACAAGGGGAGTGGGAGAGGAAGAAGCAGGCTCACAGCAGAGGAGCCTGATGTGGGGCGATCCCATAACGCCGGGATCACGCCCTGAGCCGAAGGCAGACGCTTAACCGCTGTGCCACCCAGGCGCCCCTCCAATCTTTTTTCTTATCCTCACTAGCCAATGTGGGTTTGAAAGGCTTTGAAGGAAATTATTTTCATCTGTTGTTAATAACTGTGACTGTGTTTCTTTCTACACTCTCTATTTCAAATTCCAGGAGGGAGTGATTGTCTAGTAAGCCCTTGGTTTCCACCAAAACTAAATGCTCCTTCAATGGCTCCTGGAGCCAAAGGCCATTTCTGGGAGCAAAGTGCATGAATCATTCCCTAAGGACATCCACCCACATGTCACCTGCCTCAGATGGCATCATTTTTGTACGGATAAGCTGGGCCAAATACACAACATAAGTAAATACTGGGGGAAAGTGGCAAGAAAATGGCAATTAGTGTAATAGGGATGAAGTCCATTCCTATTATTTTACTGCTATGCTTGAAGCATGCAGGACAGAAAAGCAATGTGTTATTAGTCCTCTTTTAAGTTTCTGCCGCCTGTTCGTAAATTTCCCTGTGGTGACTTGAGAATCCTTAACTCTGGCTCCTTGTGTGGATCCCCAAACTGCAGACCACAGTTGAATTGAGGCCTGGTGACTACCCTCTCTGGGCTGCCCCATGCTGCACCTGAGCTCCAAATAGCTGCTGAACTCGTAAATCAGATACATGTGAGTCTGAATCAATTGGCCTGACTCTTCTGTCTATAGCAGGAAATGTGTTCACTCTTTCAGCTTGCACAAAACAAAAGCTTGTATCAGGCTCCTGGCTCCTCCATAGTCAGGAGATGGCCATGCAGCTGGGTGAGGCCAATGACAGCCTCTCCCTAGAGCTGGGGGCTTTTCCCACTTGTTTTCTTTTTTAATTTGTCGACCTAAGCTGTCTCTCTACCTTTTGAAAAGGACATAAGAAGTCTGAGCCCAGGGAGTTTCCCACCAGTGGTGCCTGCCAGGAACTGAAAGGGCCAATTAGCAGGGTCCCCTATCTGGGATCTCTCCTCCTCTCGCTGACTTACTGGGGACTCATAAATTACCCATGCTGAGGCAGACGCCGAGACCCTGGGCACCTGCTCACAGCTCTTCAGACACCACAAACTGAATGCGAGCTTCCCTCTGAGAGGGCCTGCGGGACTTTCACTAAACTTGCCTCAGTTGGAAATCAGTGGTTAACTAGGTCATAGGCAGCTGATAGAAACTCTAAAAAGAGTGAGTCTGTTAGGGACTGGTTTCTTCAGAGGAAAAAAGTTTATTCTTTAGATAAGGAGGAAGAGCTGGAGAAGCTAGAAAAGGGGCCAATGACTTAAAAAAGAGCAGAAGGGAGTAAGTGAAGAATGGAAGGAAAGAAGGAAGGAAGGAAGGAAGGAAGGAAGGAAGGAAGGAAGGAAGGAAAGAAGGAAGGAAGGGAGGGAGGGAGGGAGGAAGGAAATAAGGAAGGAGGGAAGAAGAGAGGGCAGATTTAACACATTAGCTGCCGCCTGATCTTCAAAATAAACAATGGTATTTTGGGGACTTGATGTATTAGGATCTGATTTTCCTACTAGGGCCCAATTGTGTGAGAATCTCGATATGGACTTTTACATGAAGCCATGCTATGTTGTATCTCCTCCGATTATGATGGACGTGAACTCAAACACAAGACCTTCTACTATGAATTCAATTCCTTCTCCAAGCCACCAAACTGATATTGGTCTAAGTTTCCTCATCTCAAGTAAGAGTCTGGACTAAATTTTTTTTCAGTGTCCTTTGTGGCTTTACTAGATAAGACCTTAGGTTTCTTTGGATATATGCCATAAAGTCAAATTACATTTAAAAACAGAATTCTCAGCTTCTTGCTTACCCCTGTTCCTCTGCTTGTGTTTGCTGTCTTGGGAATAGACTGACCTTCTGCTCCATGGCTCAGTCCTTGACCTAGGAGCATCTGGGACTCTTCTTCCCATTCTACCCTGTCATGAAACACATTCTGCCAAGTCAACGTCTATGATGTCCCCACACCTGCTGCCTCCATTCTCACTCTGAATGCCTATTTGGGGCCCTCATTTCCATGAGCTGCCACTGCTGAGACTGTCACTCACTGGTTTTCTCGCTGATTTGTATCATTTTCTGTCCATGCTATACACATCACACTCAAAGGGCTCATTTGAAAACACCCTCAAAAAACTAACGCTGCATGTGGATACAGTCGCAAATCATCAGTTTGATGTTCAAGTTTTAGCCCAGCTTTTCCTTTTTCTCCCTTGACTCTACAAACTGCCCATTTCAGCCACAATGGACAGACTGCATTTCTAACTCGTTTCTACTTTGTCCATGTTCTGCCTTCTGTCTTTCCTACTATCTTATCCCATTCCTGCAGGCACTGATGAAATGCTGTGTCCCTCAAGAGAATTTTTCAGCATCCCAACTTCAAAATAACCCTCTCCACCCCTTTTTTTTAACTGAGTTTTAGTTGTAACCATAACATAGACCTGTTCTGTCTAATGTATTGGTCACATGCTGCTACTGAGCGTTTGCATTATGGCTAGTCCAAATCCAGATGTGCTATAAGTGTAAAATACACACCTACAATTCAGTGTTAATACTAAGATTTAGTATTAGAAATATAAAATAGGGGTGCCTGGCTGGCTCAGTGGGTAGAGCATGTGACTCTTGATCTTGGGAGTCATGAGTTCAAACTCCACATTGGGTATAGAGCTTACAATAAAAAAAAGTGTAAGATTTCTTATTAATCATTTTTATATAAATTGCAATAAAAATTATAATATTTAGAACATTTTTTTGAAAATATTGGGTTAAAGAAAATATATTAGAATTAATCTTACTTGTTTCTTTTTTACTTTTTTAATGTGACTACCAGAAAATTTAAAATGATACGTGTGGCTTACATCATATTTCTACTGGACAGCACTGCCATAGAGCATTTGCTATTTCATATTGTATTGTCTTAATATTATCTTACTATTAATGTGCCAGCCTCCCTAGTAGATTGCAAACCCCAGTAGGAAAGGAAGCAAGTCACCTTGTGCTTTTTTGGTTTGGTTTGGTTTTTTGAGTACTGTAATACCACCTTTATAATATACCAAATTTAGTATTATATTTCCAGTAGATAAGAATCGATCTTACTCACTCTGGAACTACCAAGAGAACAAAGTAGAACTGTTTAAGTAGCTCTTTCCGAAAAGTAAAGCTATCAGAGGCTCAGCTTCTGTTCTGCAAAGAAAAGGATATAACAACTCTAGTACTGACCAAATGAATTTAAATTTGTACAAAGCCACATGTGACTAGTAAGGCCTTTTAATGCCTCCACCTCTTCCATCCATGTGGCTAGCAACCTAAAACCTTTCACACATAATTTTAAGAATCTGTAATGGTTCCTCATTGCCCATTACCATGGTCAACTGCGCTCAGAGCCACCAGGAGCTTCTTGGAGATAACTCAGAAGCAGGGAGAGAGAATGACTTTTCTTACATGAGACAAGGCAAGAAGGTATGCTTTGTGGGTGGATGAGACAGCTAACTCTTGCATGTTTACCAGAAGTTTAGCAAAAACAAACCAAAAAAAAAAAAGTTTTAAAATGTTTAAGAATGTATATTCTTTTTTAAATGTGAAAAACATAGATAAATATGGAATATAAAAATGCAAGTTATATGTATATAATAATTTTTCTAAAACTAAAATTATTCTTTATATTTTAACGTATATGTATATCACAGATATTTTCTTTCTTTTTTCTTTTCTTTTTTTTTCTTTTCTTTTCTTTCTTTTCTTTTTTTCTTTTCTTTTTTAGAGAGGGGAGGTGGAAGGAGCAGAGGGACAGGAAAAGAGAGAGAGAAACTCAAGCAGACTCCACACCCAGGACAAAGTCCAATGTGGGGCTCCATCTCACGACCCTGAGACCATGACCTGAGCAGAAATCAAGAGTCGGGCGCTTAACCAACTGACCCATCCATGCACCCGTCACAGATATTTTCTTATGCCATAAAACAGTCCTTGCAAATAAAGTATTAAAGATTGTTCTAGTCTATGAATGTACCAATTTTTTTGGTTGGATTTTAGTTTTGTTACTTTTCCTCATTGTTTTTAATGTTATAAATAACATTACAAGTATATGCATGTTTTTTAAAAGATCTATTTATTTATTTGAGAGAGAGAGTAGAGGAGGGGCAGAGGGAGAGAATCTCCAACAGACTCCCCACTGACCGCAGAGCCCCAAAGTAAGGCTCAGTCTCACAACCCTGAGATCATGACTTGAGCCAAAATCGAGTCAGACGCTTAACCGACCGAGCCACCCAGACACATACGTGTTTTAAACAAATTTTGGTTATATTTATATTGTTTCCTTAGAACAACTTCTATAACCAGTATTACTGGATTAAAAAGAATGTCTATTTTGAAAGATTTTTTTTTTTAATTTTGTCAGTTAACATACAGTGCAATATTGGTTTCTGGAGTAGAATTCAGTGATTCATCACTTACATACAACACCCTGTGCTCATTACTACAAGTGCCCTTTTTACTACCCATCACCCATCTAGTGCATTCCCCACCCACCTCCCTCCATCAACCCTCAGTTTGTTCTCTATCATTAAGAGTCACTTATGGTTTGTTTCTCTTTCTCTGTTTTCTTTTTATTTTCTTTTATCTAAAATCAATTAATTTAACATACAGTGTATTATTAGTTTCAGAGGTAGTTTAGTGATTCACCAGTTGCATATAACACACAGTGGTCATTCCATCAAGGGCCCTTCTAAATGCACATCACCGAGTTACCCCATCCCCCTATCCACCTCCCCTCCAGCAACCCTCAGTTTGTTTCTAGAGTTAAGAGTCTCTTATGGTTTATTTCCCTCTCCATTTTTTTTCTTTTCCCCCTTCCCATATGAAAGCTTTTGATACATGCAAGCTAGGGTAAATATACAGACATGTATTTTAATAAAAACAGAACAAAAAAAAATCCACTCTTTTTATTATCTTTTATTGCTATTCCAGAAAGAGGGATTTAACATATTTTCTTTCACACTGCAGGAACAGAAGGTAATGCCATCCTTCCTTTGCTGTATGAATCACTAATGATCTGGGATCTGGGTTCTAAAGAACAGTGAAATCTATGGCGAAAGAATAAAAAGAAGAAAGAAGGGGTTTAAGGAGAAGGCCAATGGAAACAACTGCCCTTGCGGGAGGAATAGGTAAGTGCCAAATAGAAAACAAATCCAGACTTGGTGGAGGAGAGACTTCTTTGAAAGCGTTATCACAAGGGAGGAAAAGAGACTCTAACAGTATGGAGAGAGGGATTATTGCAGTAGAGAGAATTCCCTCACCATAAAATGTGCAAGCATCTCTAGGGTGAGAACAAAAGAGTTTTTCATTTATAGGGAGGAGTAAACAAGGCTAAAACGAAGGGAGTGTGGGGCAGTGGGATGAAAGATGTGGTGTGATGAGACCAGAGATCAAAGAACATTTTGCCCTGAGGATGGACCAAGGAGGAGGATGAAGCTAAGTCTGGGCTGTGCTCTGGCTCAGGGATCTGGGGGGAAGGACTTTTTTTTTTTTTAAGATTTTTTATTTATTTATGCGACAGAGATAGAGAAAGCCAGCGAGAGAGGGAACACAAGCATGGGGAGTGGGAGAGGAAGAAGCAGGCTCATAGCGGAGGAGCCTGATATGGGGCTCGATCCCATAACGCCAGGATCATGCCCCAAGCCGAAGGCAGACACTTAACCTCCGTGCCACCCAGGCGCCCCAGGGGGAAGGACTTTTAACAGAAGTTTGGCTAACAAGCATTTTATTTCAATTGGTCAGTAGAGACAAAACAGTTCAGCTAATCATTTAAAAGGCAAAGAATGGGAATTTGGAGTGTCTATGTCTGTCCTTGTCATAAATAAGGAGGGGGGCATCCGGGAGTCATTATCTATGTCATGGGGAAGAGTGCTTCCTTGCAGTAACCTGCTTCCAGAATCCGAAAGGATGGGGCAATTTCTTAACCTATGCTGCTTTCCAGGAGCACAGGGCTCAAGTGAAATTCAATGTCAGAAGGAAGGATTTTCTTAAATCAAAAGAGTCCGAAAAGGGTGGAAAGAGGGAGCTGGGGGAGCAGTTTCCCAGAGAGAATGGTTGCTGTGGAGAAGTGCCCACAGAGCTGTAGTGATGATCTCTGGAGCAAAGAGGGTACTGGATAAACTCTGGCATACTGTCCATGTGGTGTGGATGTCCTTCCGTGGATGTACACCTACATCCAGAAGCTTCTCCAGAAGAAGTAATCAAGAGTAAAGCCTGACTTGCCATAAGACTTTGCTGATTCCATCTAAATACCTAGACCTCATGGAGCTGAACTCCTAGGGAACAGATATAGAAGTAAATAAAGAAAACATATATAGAATATGATAAAAAGTAAGACGGCATGAAGGAAAGTAACAAAGATGTCTACTTCATGTAGAGCAAGGAGGGAAAGCCATCATTATGTATATTTTGGCCTTGGCTTGAAACAAATATTCTGTATCATAGGAAAGATTTTATTTTTATTTCACTAAACACTGTTTGCCTAATATTAAAGTTAGGTTATTTATAATTTGTGTCTATTTGTAGAAGTGAATTTTATTTATAGTTTTCTTTTTTATTTTTCATTTATCTGGTTTAAGGTCAACATTATATTATCATTTTAAAATTAAGAGGGGCGCCTGAGTGGCTCAATCGTTAAGCGTCTGCCTCAGGCTCAGGGCATGATCCCGGGGTCCTGGGATGGAGCCTTGCATTGGGCTCCCTGCTCTGCTGGGAGCCTGCTTCTTCCTCTCCCACTCCCCCTGCTTGTGTTCCCTCTCTCTCTGGCTGTCTCTCTCTCTGTCAAATAAATAAATAAATAAAATCTTTAAAAAAATAAATAAAATAAGAGACTTTTCACCTTCTAATAACACAGGAAAGCTATTTTTTTCAATGAAAGAAAAGATTCACTTATTGAAACATTTAGTTAGGGCAAGTAACATTTTAAAAATTATTACTTAATGGTTTTTAAATTTTTAAAATGAATTTTAGCTACTGAGATTTTCTATTTCTTCCTGGGTTTATTGTAATCACATTTTCTGAAAATTATTAATGTTCTCCATATTTCAAATATAATTACATATGATTTTCTTAGTCTTATTTCCATCTCACCTATATGTACATCTACTCTATTTCTTTTACTAATTTGAATATGCATGTCCTTTTTTATTGCTTATGTTAGTGAGCATTTTATCTTTGTTTTTTCTAAGAAGCTAAGCAAACATATTAATTCCACTCTCTTTCTGCCTTCTTAATTATTAATCTTTTTACTTTTAGCTTCATTATTTTATTTTTCCTCAAAATCTTAAGATTGCATTATCTGAAGAACTGTTCAGAGAAATATTTTATAAATTTTCATGTAGCTTCATGTTTTCTGTTATAAAATTTGCTATTTATTTTGAGTTGTCTTTTTGGGAGATCTTAGAATACGATTCAGACAATTTCTTGCTTTTTATATTCTACCCACAAATAGAGAGCTTGGAAAATAACTATTAAATAGGTTTATAATTTTGTCTCCTTAGTCTGCCATCCAAGTACTAACCAGGCCCGACCCTTAGTCTGGTAAAGCCTTGAGGGAGTTGCATAAAAATTGCCAACTTTTTATCTTATATACTTTATTTTATAGTAGAAAGATAATTCCATAATAAATTTTACCCTTTATCTTATAAAGGTGATATTTGTCACATAAGATGATTATCCCAGATTCCATGAATCTCAATTTTCATAAGGATCACTGCTTCTTTTTTCTCTGTCTTCCTCCCTCTTTCTTCCTTCCTACCTCCCTGTCTTATTCTCTCTCCTTCTTCCCTTCCTTCCTTCCCTGCTTGCTTCTCTATCTATACATTCTGAATCTCCTTGTTTAGGTAAGTATCTTAAAGCTTTCTTTCTTTTTCTTATTTACTTTTTACCTAATCTTAAAGTAATAATCTAATAAATCAGATAACTGTCTTATAAGTGTATTAGCCCAATGGTTTTGTTTACATCATATTTCTTCCTTTATGCTTTGAACTTAATACAAATCCTTGGGATGTTCTTGATTTCCTATCCTTTGCAAAATGATTATATTTTACCTCCTGCATCCTGATTCCCTTCTGTAACTTGCAGATTTAATTCTAAATTCTACCTATAGCTTTTTTTTTACATTTTAGAGAACAGATGTGTACTCTAACCTGTGTTTTTCTCTAATACCAATTTGTCTTACTGACAATGTTATTAAAATGTAGTTTTAAATACAGATGCAGATTTGTGTATTTATACAAAAATATTTTGTATAAGAAAACTTTCATGAGGGGGCGCCCAGGTGGCGCAGTCGTTAAGCATTAAGCGTCTGCCTTCAGCTCAGGACGTGATCCCAGCATTTTGGGATCGAGTCCCACATCAGGCTCCTCCGGTGGGAGCCTGCTTCTTCCTCTCCCACTCCCCCTGCTCGTGTTCCCTCTCTCACTGGCAGTCTCTATCTCTGTCAAATAAATAAATAAGATCTTAAGAAAAAAAAAAGAAACGAAAACTTTCATGAAGGAAGACTTTCCAGTCAGGTGTCAAAAGATATTAAAAAGTGCAATAAACTGAAAAATATGGTTCTGTTGCAGAGTACCTATCTGACCAGTGGGAAAGAGAAGTAAATTAAGAAACAGCCTCAGGAATTCAGGAAAATTCAGTGGATGAAAAAGTTAGCATTTCAAATAGGAGGAGAAATGATTGATTATTCAATAAATGATATTGAGGAAGATAATTACATATTTGAAAAAAGTGAAGTTAAGTCTAGGCCCTATTCCAGAAGCATATATTCTAACAGGAAAGGACAAACTGACAAATAACATCATTTCAGGCATTTCTAAGAAAATAAAAGAAATTAAAAGGGTAGAGAGTACTCATCAGGGTAGGAGTGGTGAGGAATTTTAATAGGGAAATGCCAAAAACTTTTTTAGGAGAAATATCTACAAATCAGCCATAAAACTTGGGAAAGCACATTTTAAGGCAAGGGCTTGACTAAAAATGGGTATAGCAGGCTTGACTATGAAACAAAGGCCAGTACCACTACAACTTGAGAAAAAGTAAAAATAAAAAAAGCTAAAATCAAATTAAAATAAGAGAAATTCTTTTTAAGCCAGATTAACAAATTTTATTTAGTAGCTACCTGGTTTCACAAAAGTATGGGAAAATCATCAGTTTTACAATCCTAGTTAGACTGTAGATTCATAAAATCTATGTGGAGATCAGTTGGTAGTATCCAACAAAATATGTAAATGCATATCTCATTATCCATGGTCCCTCTTCCTAACATTTATCTGAAAGAAAAATTCACACAAATAAGCAAAAGAATATGTGTTACCATGTTGGTAGTAGCAAAAGATGGAGATGAACATGTCATGGCACAAACCACACAGTGAAATGTAAGGCAGGTATTAAAATAATAAGATCTACTGATTTATTGATCTCGAAATGTTCCCACAATACACATATTGCTGTTGTTTTGCTTTATTTAAAATTGTTTTACTCTCAACAAAGTGGTTTTAGAGTGAATATACCTCATTTATATGTGACAAACCCACAGCTAAGATCATACTCAATGGTGAAAAACTGAAAGCTTTTCCTCTAAGGTCAGGAACAAGATAAGAATGTCTGCTCTAGCCACTTTAATTCCATACAGTATCAGAAGTCCTAGCCTAGTTCAATCAGGCAAGAAAAAGAAAGAAAAGGGATCCAAATTGGTAAGGAAGAAGTAAAACTGTCACTATTTACGGATGACGTGATACTGTACATAGAAAACCCTAAAAACCCACCAAAAAATTATTAAAAGTAATAGCATCTGATTGGCTCAGTCAGTAGAACATGCGACTTTTGATCTCAAGGTCATGAGTTCAAGCCCCATGTTGAGCATGGAGCTTACTTTAAAAAAGTAAAATAAATGAATGAACTCAGTAAAGTTGTAGGATACAAAATTAATACAGAAATCTGTTGCATTCCTATACACTAATAACAGAGTAGCAGAAAGAGAAATTAAGAAAATAATTCCATTTACAATGGTACCAAAAGAATAAAATACCTAGGAATAAACTTAACCAAGGAGATGAAAGACCTGTCCTCTGAAAACCATAAAACACTGATGAAAGATACTGAAGATGACACAACCAAATGAAAAGATAAACCATGCTCATGGACTGAAAGAGTTAATGTTAAAATGTCTGTACTATCGAAAGCAATCTACAGATTCAATGCAATCCCTATCAAAATACAACTAGGGGTGCCTGGGTGGCTCAGTTGGGCATCCAACTCCTCGTTTTGGCTTAGGTCATGATCTCACGGTTGTCAGATCAAGCCCCAGGTGGGGATCTGCTCTCAGTGGGGAGTCCGCTTAAGATTCTCTCCCTCTGTTCCTCCTCTGCTCATGTGTGCACACGCTCTCTCTGTCAAGTAACTTATTTATTATTTATTTATCTATTTATTTATCTCAGAGAGAGAGAGAGGGAGAGAGCATGAGCGGGAGAGGGAGGGAGAAACTCCACGCAAGCTCCATGCTAAGCCTCCCCATGTGGGGCTGGATCTCACTACACTGAGATCAGACCTGAGCCGAAACCTAGAGTCAGAGGCTCAATTGACTGAGTCACCCAGATGCCCCATAAATAAATAAATCTTTAAAAAAAGAAAAAAATACCAGTAGTATTTTTCGCAGGACTACAAAAAATAATCCTAAAATTTGTATGGAACCACAAAGACCCCAAATATCCACAGCAATCTTAAGAAAGAAGAACAAAGCTGGAGCTAGCACAATCCCAAATTTCAAGATACACTACAAATATATAATGATCAAAACAGCATGGGGCTAGCACAAAAATAGACACATAGGTCAAAGGAACAGAATCAAAACTCAGAAATAAATTCACTACTTATATGGTCAATTAATCTATGACAAAGGAGGCAAGAATCTACAATGAAGAAAAGACAGTCTCTTCAATAAATGGTTTTGGGAAAATTGGACAGCTACATGCAAAAGAATGCAACTGTACCACTTTTTTAATACCAAACACAAAAATAAACTTAAAATAGATTAAAGACCTAAATATGAGACCTGAAACCATAAAACTCATAGTAGAAAAATGGGCAGTAATCTCTTTAACCTCAGCCCTAGCAACATTTTTCTAGATAGGCCCCCTCAGGCAAAAGAAACAAAAGCAAAAGTAAAGTACTGGGACTACACCAAAATAAGAAACTTTTGCACAGCAAAAAAAACCATCAACAAAATAAAAAAGTAACCTACTAAATTGGAAGAGATACTTGTAAATGATATATCCAATAAAAGAATAATATCCAAAATATGTAAAGGACTTTTATGACCTGACATAAAAAAAGAAATAAAAAATTTAAAAATTAAATTTTAATTAAAAATGATTTAAAAATGGGCAGAGAACCTGAATGGACATTTTTGCAAAGAAGACATACACAGATGGCCAAGAGACCAATGAAAAGATGCTCAACATCACTCATCATCAGGGAAATGCAACCAAAACCACAATGAGATACCAATTTACACCTGTCAAGATGGCTAAAATCAAAAAGATAAGAAATAACAAGTATTGATAAGGATGTGAAGAAAAGGGAACTCTCATGTACTGTTGGTGGGAATGTAAATTGGTACAGCCACTGTGGAAAAAGTATGGCAATTCCTCAAAAAGTTAAAAACAGGAATACCATAAAATCCAGTAATTCTACCACTGAGTATTTACCCAAAGAAAATGAAAATACCAATTTGGAAAGATAATGCACTCTCCTATGTTTATGGCAGTATTATTTACAGTAGCCAAAATATAGAAACAACTTAAGTGTCTATTGATAGATTAATGGATAAAGAAGATGTGGTATATATACACAATGGAATACTACTCAGCCAGAAAAAGAATGAGATCTTGACATTTCCAATAGTATGGATAGATCTAGAGGATATTAGACTAAGTGAAAAAAATCAGATAAAGAGAAATACCGTATGATTTCACTTACATGTGGAATCTAAAAAACAAAACAAACAAACAAGCAAAACAGAAACAAACCCGTACATATAGAGAACAAACTGGTGCTTGCCAGAGGGGAGGTGGATAGGAGGACAGACAAAATGTTTTTCATTAAATACAAAACAAACAAAAAATTTGTTTTACACAATGTATGTTTAAGTAGGAAAAATTTCAGGAACAACATAGTGTGATCAATTGTTATTTAAAATATAACTTATTTTAATGTTATACATAGATACATATGCAATTCTATATATTTAGAAATGAATTTTGGCGGGGGGAGGCTGGGGATCTAACATCAACCTATGGTATAAGAAATAAATAAAACTTGAAAGTTTTCTCCAATATATCTTGAGTGTTATTTCTATGGCTCTTTTGTTACAGAAATTCTTCATACGTTTGCCCGTATTTGAAAAAAGTAGCATCTTATGTCTATGGCTGGGTACTGACTGCTATCAAAATTCTCTTTTCAGGTTCAAAGGTCAAGGGCTGATTGATGTGTATTCTCATTATCAGTTCCCCTTCCACCAACCTCAGGTGGATGGGAAGGAGGACACATCCATGTGTGAGGAAGTCTTCATTGGGCCTTTTCTTCTCCCAGGAACCAGTTTTTCTGTAACTGGGGTTCCTTAACAGCACTCCTCAAATTATATTATTATTGTCAAATAAAATGACTTTAGGGAGAAAGTGAGTCAGCCGTATCTTATAGTTTTATGATTAGCATTCCCCACCCCCCACCCCAGACTGTATTTCTCTTTTCCCTTCTTGAGTGAATAAAATATATTTCTGAAATTCTTGAAAAGTGGTGTTTCTCTAAATCTGTGTCTAACGTGGTTGTTCTTTCATGAAGAGAAAAGGCAGAGCATTATTACATACATTTTCAATTAGCTTTGGATCCTGGAATAAGATTTCATTTACTGATTAGGGGCAGTATACATTCAAAACTTTTTTGGGGCACCTGGGTGACTCAGTCAGTTGACTCAGTCAGTTAAGCGTCTGCCTTTGGCTCAGGTCAAAATCTCAGGGTCCTGGGATCGAGCCTTGTGCACGGAACCTACTTCTCCCTCTCCCCCTCCCTCCATCTCTCCCCCTGCTCATGCTCTCTCTCTCTCAAATAAATAAATAAATAAATAAAATCTTTTTAAAAAATTTTAAGTGACTCAGCAAGAGTGAAAGATTTATGTTCAGTACCTGAACTATCAGCCTCTCAGAATGGACAGCTCTCACCTCAAAAGCAAACAAACAAACAAACCCCACAAAAAAATCAAGATGCCATAAGTACTACCTTCATTATTCTCATCAGATAATCTTCCCTTCCAATGGCAATTGTATTTTTTTAAGATTTTATTTAATTATATGTCTGAGAGAGAGAAAGAGGAAAAAAAGTGAGAGAGTTGCAGAAGCAGGCTCCCCGCTGAGCAAGGAGTCCGACATGGGACTTGATCCCAGGACCCTGGGATGATGACCTGAGCCAAAGGTAGACACTTAACTGACTGAGCCCAGCCATCCCAATTCCTTATCTTTGATAAGTGGGAATCAATAGAAATAGTGTTATTCTAGGTAAACTGGAGATGTAACATGCCCCTGTGTCCTACCAGTTAAAATGTCCGATTTGCTGCAATAGTATTTTAAATAAACTGACTTCTTATTATGTATTTCCCACAGCTTCCTAGTATAACAATTCATGGTTTTCATTACTACCAGGTTTGCATTACTACCAGAAGGCTTACCTTTCCCTCTTCCGCTTAAATAAATCTTTCCGATCTTTCAAGGTGCTACTCAATTCTTATCTGTTTTGAAGCATTCCTCACATCTTTATTCATATTCCTTCATCATAATTTCTATGGTACTTATAGTTTGTACCATATTATTCCAACACCTAATTATATGTTGTCATATTGTGCTATTCAACTTTCTTTGCTTTCACAGACTGTGAGTTCTACCAATGCACAGATAATACACTTCTATTAAATTACCTACAAAAAAAGAGACACACGATAAGCACTTATTAATAAACAGCACAGAGATTCCCTGATTATTTAATTGATTACAGGAAATGATGGCTATAGCAATGACAACTCAGATGTAGACAGATGCACCAGCATCACCTGGGTACTTCTGAAATCATGCATAACCTCTGTACCCTCTCATTCTTCCTCTACATCTCCACTGTGTCCATCTGGTGTTCCCACTCAAGGGGACATGCCTTTCTGTGAGAATCATCATCACAGGAAGCAAAGGGCATCAATGAGAACGTGTCATAATCTTCTATGTGGCAGAGTGGAAAAAATTTTTTTCACAGCTGAGCTAGGGCACAGAGCATATAAGGCAGAGTAAAGACATAAACACTTGAAAGATAGGTTGTATCTTCCTCCCTAATGAGAAATGTTTATCTGTGGGTAATTTGGGGATGGAGATAGGCCAAATTATGGATGGTCTTGGAGACCATGTGGGCATTCTGGCTATATATCTTTACACCTCTTTCCATATTACTGTGTAGGAATTACATCATTTTACCACTTCACCCCCACTAGGTGATATTATTTAAAAAATGGAAAAAGCAAGTTTTGGCTAGGGTATGGAGGAGAAGTTGGAACCCTTGTGCATTGTTGGTGAGAGTGTTGGTACCAATGTGGAAAACAGTTTGGCAATTCCTTTACAAGTTAAACACAGAATTACCATATGATCCAGTAATTCTACTTCTGGGAATATATCCAAAAGAACTGAAAGCAGGAACTCAAACAGATATTTCTACATCCATGTTCATAGCAGAAATATTCATAATAGCCAAAAGGTGGAAGCAACCCAAGTATCTATCAGTAGATAAATGAACCAAGTGTGATATATACATGCAATGGAATATTATTTAGTTTTAAAAATGAATGGAATTCTGATACATGCTACAAAAGATTAAATACTGAAAACATGATATGTAAAATAAGCCAGGCACAAGAACAAATATTGTGTGATTTCACTTTTGAGGCACCTGGAATAGGTGAATTCATAGAGACAGAAAGCAGAATAAAGATTGCTAGGGGCTGGAGGAATGAGAGAAGACGGACCCATTATTTAATGGGCTTCGAGTTTCTGTTTGGGACTATGAAAATGCTCTGGAAAGGAATAATGGAGATGATTTCACAACATATGAATAGACTAAATGCCACTGAATTGTACACTTAAAATGGTTAAAAAGTTATTTTTTTTTTAAGAGAGAGAGAACTAGAGCACAAGTGGGGTGGGGAGGGGCAGAGAGAGAGAGGGAGAGAGAGAATCTTAAGTAGGCTCCACACACAGTGCAGAGCCCAATGTGGAGCTCGATTTCACTACCCTGAGATCATGACCTGAGCTAAAATCAAGAGTCAGACATTTAACTGACTGAGTCACCCAGGTGCCACAAAACAGTTAATTTTATATTATGTATATTTTGCCACAATAAAAAAAAGGAAATGTTTCATTTTAAAAGGCAGGTTTTTGTTACATGGATAGTGGAAGCCCAATTTTCGTATACCTATTTATTTTTTGTTTCATTTGTTCAGAATTATTTTATAGGAAACACCAACTACATTTGTATGTTTCAGGTTCCCATGTATGAAAAACCCAGTCCTTCCATCTTCCCATCTCCCTCCATTTTGTTGCCCACTTAGGTATCTCAATCACACCCTTGCCCTACGCCTCTACACTGCAGCCCCCAAAATCTACTCCCTTTCTCCTGACCACATACTCCAAATATCCAGTTTTAACGGAGGGGTCATCCCATGCACATGCAAATCCAACAGAATTCTATCATAACTAGGAATCTGAGTCTGTTGCAAATGAAATGAGACACTTTCCGCACTGTTGCTACCTCATAAAATATATTTCTACTTAATTTGATTGAGGATTCATAGGTTTATACTTCCTCATTTTAATCTTATCACACTATTTATAGCCAGCTGTGAGTTTATTTTTTTTTAAGTAATTATTTTCATCTCAACAAGCCTCCTTTTCCATAATTGTCTAATTAATCCAGATTTGGGTCTTCTATGACTCAACCTATACAAGTCTACTCAGATACCATTGCCTGACAATCTGACCAACAGCTTTGCTACCTATTCCTTTGTTTCTCAGGTAAACATCCATCATTCATTCTCAGATAGCATTCATCATTCTAGGCAGTTCCAGTATTTTCTCATTATGACCAGAAGCTAAAGTAATTATGCCTTGGGCTTAGTTACCTCAGCGATGTCTCTTCAGTGGTTTATAGTCCTATATCCTTCAGAGAATTTTCCAGAATTCTTTCAACTTTGGGGAGGGGGAGGGGGTTGGAGTCAATGCTTTCTTATCATAATCAATCTACTTATTTCATTCTCTATTGTTAAATACTATTCTAACTCTTATAGCAGAAGCAAAATGATTACAGAGCCAAACTTGTTATATAAACAGATTTGACTTGAGCTATACTGCTATTTATCCATAATGTTAATTTTGAAGTTCCATTAACTTAATATGACTCCAAGGAGTAACTATTAAGAAAATATATGTTGATAGTAAAAACACGTAAGAGCTCATTTCAATAAATAAAAAGTTTTGTTGTGACTGAAGACCACATTATCATCAGCCACAGATACATAGTGTGAGAGGGGATGTGGAGAAAGAGGAAAAGAATTCAATTAAAACACAAAAATCAGCACCTAACAAATCCAACAACAGTACAGTGAAAAATCAGTTACTTGTGTTATAGGTATATGATTCTGAATCTACCCCATAGGCACTTGAAACATAGTTGGGGGGAAAATCATGTGAGTCAGAGGTTTGCCCTTTATAAATGTTTATGGGGTTTACAAAAGAAACCTCTGAGGTGGTCAAGGCACACAGAAGGCTACGTTAAGGTATCAGGTACTCGGCACCATCTTGAAAAGTAGAAAGGACTGAAAAAGTGTGGAGAAGGGCTTACTGTCCAAGAAGCAAGAAGATCCACAAAATACTGGGGCCTGTCGTAGATGTGACTGAGGTGATCAGAAGACTGCTGGAGGTAACAGGAAGAACTGAACTGATACTGAACAAAGTAGCAGTAACTCAGATGTAGTCAATCTGGTGGGTGCAGGCAGCCTGCAGGTGGGTTTGAAGACCAGACTCTCTATGGGAGCAGTGGAAGTCCTATGGTGGAAGGGACATTTTAGGAAGACAAAACTGATGGCAACATGCAAAATATTCTGGAAGGAGAGAGATTATAGAACAAAAAAAGGGAGAGGAAGAAGAACTAACAACAGATTGAGGTTGTATCCTTATGAACCACAACTTTTCTGTGAGGTGAAGTAGGTAGAGGAAGGTACATCGGGTTCCCACTGTGTGGACGGGGAGAAGCAATGCACTGTGTCTCACTGTTTGATTTGTTTTAAATCATAGTATTTACTGTAAGATTTCATAAACATTAGCATTTATTATAGTTTACAATGGGGGGTATTAAAGGTTAGGATCTACTGTTAAGATAATGCTTTGAGTCTTCATTTTTGTCAGTTTGCTTTTTAATGCATAAGCATGAAGGAAATTACAAAAGGTACACATAATCCTTTAAAATTATACATATTGAGAATTAAGTCAAAGAAAAATTATCTGAAGTAATAATAACATAATAGCTAACCTTTATTGAACGTTTACTATGTACAAGCTAATATTCTAAGATTTCTAAAAATCAGCAAAAAAATCTCTATTAGGCAGGTACTATTATCTCCAGTTTACAGACAGAAAAACCAAGTATTAGAGAAAATAAATTTGTACAGGATTGCAGAGCTGGGAAGTGACAAAATCAGGATGAGAACACAGGCAGCCTGCCTCTGAGCCCATGCTGCTAACCACCAGCCAACATGGCCAAAAAAGGAATAATAAAGGAACTCTAACACCAAACCTCAGAACATAGTCACTCTGCTGTACATTAGATCTCTAGAACTATAATAAGCAGTACTGAGTATAGTAATACTCACAATTCTCCAAGAGGGCAGATTTTAAGTGTTCTCCCCAGAAGGGAAAGGAAAAAAAGGCAACTCTGTGAGGCAATGGACATGTTAATTAACTTGAGTGTGGTGGTCATTTCACAGCGTATACATACATCACAACATCAGGTTGTACACCTTAATTATCTACAATTTTTATTAAAAAGAAAATAATAAACACAGTCCCTCTATTAATAATAGTAACAGTGATAATTAGGAGGCTACAGAATCTTCTAAGGATTGCTTTCACCACCCTATTACTGCATGAGGTTCTCATCACTTGTCAGGAGAAGCTAAGGCACAGAGAGAGTATTTGATAGACTATTCTAGAAGCACCGGGTTAAGCTTGAACTTTTTTCAGGGCCTCAATACTCTTCCACTTTACATAGTACATACACAATTACCACTAAAATTTAGCAAGTAACATGGGAAAAAACAAAGTAAAATGTCCCCAAAGAGAGGAAAGTCACCAACAATCAAAACTGAGGGGAATGTCAGAAGTAACAAATAGCACCTGCAGAAAATGAATAAATTAGGTACTTATAATGCTTTATTATTTTAAATTATGGCACCTCTAGCTGAGCTGGGAAGGCTCTTTTTTTCCGCTGGTAATTGTATCTTTAAAAATATGAAATCCATCTCGACTGCCTCTTTTAATAAGATTAATTCACAGCATTTCCCATTTAATTGCTTTATCTGTTTTGGTCCATTAGATTCTATTCGAGAATATAGCTTTTATGATAAATTAAATTCTAGGGTTTTATTTTGACATCTAAGTTAATTTTTAATTCTGGAAAAAGTTCTGCCCTAAGCAATTTAGTTCTTTCAGAAGTGCTGGAGAAAAAAAAAAAATGGTATTCGGAGCATTCTAAGTTATCCATGAAATAGGTATTTCACAGCCAACCAGACTGGGCTTTCTTTGGGTTTTCTTAGGCTGAGCCTCTAATGAAAGGTCTCTTAGAGGGATGCTTGTGTATTAGCATTTCCTAAGATTTCTAAAGGGGGACTTCATCAGAAGAAATTGCTTAGTTGGTGCACACCTGACTATCAGGGTGGAAATGAATCTCCATGCTGTCTTCACTTGGGTAACTGAAAAGGTATTTGAGTCTTCCATATGGGTAATTCACTGTAAGTTAGTCAGGGCTTGGCCACTGAATCAGAGCCTTTCCAAGAATTAGAGGCATACAAACAATTAATAAAGGAATTTGGGCTTACACGTGTGTGAGAAGAGCAGGGAGAAAGAAAGTCAGGACGGGATGGCTGTGGTCACAAGGTTGGCAAAATAGTCATTGATGGCTTCAGCCTGAGGTACTGGAGTGGGTGGCTGGCAGAGAAAATGCTTTGTTTCCAAGTTTACAGGAAGGTCCTACCACTGGCCCAGTCTGCTTCATCAAAGTGGGAGCTCATACATGAGTCTGAGAACCCACTCCCTTTGGCTGCCATAACTTCCCAAGAAGTTCTCTTCCTCCTATATCTGGAGCCATACAGAAAAGGGAGTTCTGCGAACTGTAGTTCCTGGCTTTTCCTCAGCAGCACAGATTAAAAACATTAGAATTGGGAGAGCCTGGGTGGCTCAGTCGGTTAAGAGTCTGCCTTCACATTAGGTCATGATTGTGGGGTCCTGAGATGGGCCCCATAGTGGCCTCCCTGATCGGCGGGTAATCTGCTTCTCCCCACCCCCTGCTCATGCTCCCTCTGGCTATCTCTTTCTCTCTCTCTCCCAAATAAATAAATAAAATCTTTAAAAAAAAAAGGTTAGAATTGGCAATGGTGATGTCCAGATGACAACAATG
Organism: Ailuropoda melanoleuca; assembly: GCF_002007445.2. Classification (NCBI taxonomy): domain Eukaryota; kingdom Metazoa; phylum Chordata; class Mammalia; order Carnivora; family Ursidae; genus Ailuropoda; species Ailuropoda melanoleuca. The sequence continues at coordinate 75,264,101 of NC_048231.1, forward strand.
CTACCTCTCTTATGAGATACAGAATAAAATGCGCCATTACATCACACAACCATGACAGTCCAATACTTTTCCATCCCTACAATGAGACTTTTATCTTTTAAGTATCATGTTATGCTGAAAATCAAACCAGTCATTGTCAGTTTGGGTATCTATTAGGTAGCTGGCATTACAGTAGGTACTATAAATAAGATGACTTTTTTACTTTTTCTTTTAAGGCACAAAAGTGAACTATGGTCTGAAAAAATACACATTTTAGTTCTGCCTAAAAATTTGACACAATTTGAATGTTGAAATGTAGCAATAATTTCTGGGGTGCTTTAATAGTTTGTTGAAATAAGGAATCTGGTTGTTCAAAATAAAGACTGACTCAGAAATTTTAAGACATCTGAAACATACTTTTTCCACACATTTAAGACATAAAACTTGGGGGAACAAGAAAAGGAAAATTCCATTAGTTACTATTGAACTTACTGGTGGCCTACCTGCACTTGAACAGCTCATGGGAAGTTGAGCCTTCCAGAGATATGGCATACAATTTTGTGCCTTAAAACTGTTTTTTTATGTGTGGAATATGTATCATTTTCACAATAGCCATCTGCCTCCTCAATGTCTTTGCTGACAAGTAATCTAGTAGACTTTGAAGTCTTGGGAGGCAGATACCATGTCTAAGGCATCTTCTGTTTGCATGGACCAACAGTCTCTACGTGGTAAAGACTCAACACAAGTGTATGGAAATAATATTTATAATAATCTAAACAATATAATCCTAGACAATATTGAGAATGTGTACATGTGGCCTCTAGGAAAGAGTCTCTTCCGAGGTATCTTACAGGGTGGCATTTATTTTCTTGGTAAATCTTCTCACAATGGCTTAGATGGTGGTGGCCCTTGTCCTTAGTAACCTGCTTCTGTCAACACGTTGTGACTGCACTCATCTTCCTAAAACATACTCACTCTAACCAAACTTGTGAGACTGAGGAATAAACTCAGGACGTCAGTTTATTCATATACTGTCAACAATACCTTTCTATTGGAAGGATAATTTCCATTCATAGGAAAGGAAATATGCGAAGTCTATATGGCCAATTATTTTCTTCTTGGGAAAAGGTGTATGTGGGAAATGAGATAATAATAAGAATTAGTGAAGATCTGATTCAGAAAAAAAAAGTAGTTAATAGAATTAGTATTAGTCTGAGATTGGAATGGTCTCATCAAATAGGGCCAGAATACATGAAATCTATTAAAAATCTCCTTTGTCATCCATCTCCACAGGATGGCCTTGCCAAAGGGAGCAGAACACCTTAGGCCCATTATCTAAAATCCTTTCCCCTCTGAGCAGAGTCTTGAAGGGCATTGCCAACATATGTGGTTCTTGTTTTTCAACTTTCTTCCTCCATGGTTGATCCAATTCCTTCTAATTTCTATATTCTTTCAGGTCATAGACAAGCATAGGTTGCAAGCTTAGAAAACGATCTCTTTCTTTCAGAAAGACCTGGTCTCTCTCTAGTCTAGTCCACAATGTATGGATTTTACCATTTTGCTTTTGGTGGGCATTCTTATTTTCCTCATATTAATATCCATAATTTATCAAGAGGTACATTTTGCATCAGATGTCATTTATGCATTTTATATCTTCTTCCCAGCAACCTTGTAAGGTGGGCATCATCATACAGCATTCGTTGATGAAGACAATGACATTCAGAGTGCTAAATTCTGAACCAAATCATTCTGCATTGTGAGTGAGCACTCCAGATTGAGGAGTGGTCTGTTGACTCTAAGGCTTGCGCTCTATAAACCCCATTAAGCTGCATTTGTTCAAACACTGCCTTTGGACATAAACTGTAGTTTCCTCACTCTTTTCTCTGGAGCAAAATTTTATTCAATCCAGAGCAAATCAGATACTACCTTAGTTATTTTAACCCCTATTACCTTCCATTCATCTCTACAACAAAAGCTGCTAAAGTTGAAATTTTCTCAACTGGACATCTTTTCAGAAGGAAATGCAAAGTAGCTTTGTCCCGGATTATGTAATTGAAAACTGATTCCAAGATTTCTACGTACATCTTGCTGAGTCTGGTCTTCCAAGGTCAAATAGTGCTGCCAATGAGTATTCGCATAGGCTCAAGGGATGGTTCAGAGCAGCTATTGGGAAGAGAAGCTGGGTGTCCATATGTGGTGTAGGGGGCATGCAAAACTCTCCAACAGCTACTCATCTCACTTAGAAAAAGCCTTTACTATTACTTACTGTTTGTACTATGATTTACAAGTTCCCATATGAACCGTTCTCCCTATGATCCTCTGCCTTCAACTCCTCTGCTCTCCCCTTTGCTCCATCACTAACCACACCAGCCTCCTCACTCTTCTTAAAACTTGCCAGGCACTCTCCCACTTTCCAGGCAGAGGCATCTGAAATTCCCTCTACCTGAAAAGTTCATCCTCAAGTACCTGCGTACCATTCTCTCACTCTCTTTCCCTTTCTCTTCACCTCGAACTAGCCAATCTAAATCTTTTGCTCCCTCCAACATATTTGATTCCTAAAAGATTGCCTAACATATAACAGAAGCTCAATAAATATTTTTTGAATAAATGAAAATTGGATTTCGGTTATTTTTTTTTCAACCACAGTGAATGGTTAGGTGGAGAATGTAGCCACTGCCCCTGATCAAGAGTCGTCTACAGTAACTGCGGAGTGTTACCAAGGAAGGAGCTTCCTGCCTATGTTCTCAATATTGATGGAACTGGTGTATTCTAGAAAAGCATGCATAATAGAATGCTTTACTAAGAAGTATATGGCTAGTTTTAAAGCTTTGGAAAACAGAATCATATTCTTATCTGGTGGAAACACATCTGAAGACAATAGGCTTCAAACCTTTTTATAGTCACCTACAGTTTTTCAGAAACCCATTTTTTTCTAACTCATTACACATTAAATCCTACACTAAATTGTGGATTCTTTTAAATTTTTGCCTAATCATTTCCTGTACAACTAATTCACTTTGCACACAGGTGATTTTTTTTTTCCCTAAAAGAGTTACTTAAGTAATTTGAAATTAGGGATAAATATAATCATATTTCTTAGATATTAAGGTACATCCACCCCAAGTCAATATAAAAAGAGTAGTTAAGAAATACCTTTGAGTCAATTTTTGCTGTATTAATTCAATTCATTCAAACAAAAATTGATTTAATGGTGTGTATTCAGCATTGTACTCTGAGCTATGGGGTCGAGAATCTATGGATGTTCAGCATATTTGGACAAGGATAGTGATGTTGCAGGGTTACTCACTCTGGGGTCTATATCAAACACAAAGAGGAATTTGGAAATGTGTACAGTGCTTTTGATTTCACAGTGCTGGGTCACATTGGTACCATTAAACACTAGGCATCCAGGGATGTTCAATAATCTACAATAGTCCCAAAGAAACAAGAATCATGTTATCCAAAATGCTAGTGCTACTAGCATTCTCTCCTTGTTGATAAGGACTGGTCAGGGCATTGTGGGAATTAGGTTACAGGAAATGATAACTTATACTGAAGAGATTGGACATTATCCTCTCGGCAATGGGGATCATCAAATGAATTAAGTATGGAGAGAGTTGATTTCTTTAGGCTTTAGGAAGGAAACTCTGAACTAGCACAGGAACAAAGAGGAAACAGGGAGATCACATAGTGGGAAATTCCAGCAGTACAGTTCAGGAGTTGTATCTTTTTTCTCATCTTTAGTGTAGCTCTGTCCAGGGCACTGTTAGCAATACAATCACCAAAAGTAAGAAAAATTCAGGAGAGAAGAAGAGTCTGTGACCCAGAAATTCTAGTAAAAGTAACAAGCCCATCTCTAAGCAGATTACCATGCGTAGGTAATGGGACATGCTGACTGGCTTCTTCTAATCATATCCACTTCTAGAGCTGAGAGTGGAGCCAATCTTAAACAACCACCTAGCTGAGAATAGAATGATTTTCTAAGGAAATTCAGTGTTCCTTGGAAAGTCATAAAAAGGAATAAGAGCACACAATGGAAAAATAACACATAAAGCAACTGAAGAATAGTATACAAAAGTATATATGGAGGGGCGCATGGGTGGTCAGTAGGTGAAGTGTCCCACTGGTGATTTCGGGTCAGGTCATGATCTCATGGGTCGTGGGATTGAGCCCTGTGTCGGGCTCCATGCTCAGCAGGGAGTCTGCTTGAGATTCTCTCTATCCCTCCCTTCTGCCCCTCCCCCCACTCATGCTCCTCTCGCGCGTGCACGCGGACACGCTTTCTCTCAAATAAATAAATCTTTTTTTAAAAGTATATATGGAAATTTGGAAACGCATTCTTCCAAAAGCTCTTGTAGTTCTTGCAACATTTCACACAGAACCAATCATTTAGTGAAAATAATAAAAAAAAAATGCTCAACCATATTGTGGCGTCATACATTTTAAATTTGCTTGCAAAAAAAGATCTAAAATTAATCATTTGACTGCCTTAAGTATATGGAGATATCTATGTAACCAACGGTATACTAAATAGTGTATTATCCTGTAGAACTATTATAATAGCAAAGGTGTTTGTATACTAGATGGAAAGATAAAAATAAAACACATGAAAAAAGAAGAAAACTAGTGCTAAGCTGGAGATATCTGATAACAAGGGCAAAAGCAATTCCTAGAGAAGAGATTGAAGAAGACTGGTGCAATCAAGGAAGTCTTCATGGAGGAGAGGGGGCCTAGAAGAATAGATAGAACTCAAATAAAGGGGTGTAAATAATTGGCGCAAACCAACATGACTAAAATAAACAAATGGGGTCAAAAAAATGAACCATGACTAGTTCCAACTTTGGCTTTTACTAGTCTGCAACTGATTCCTCTTGGTCACAGATTCCTGATTGGAAAGTGCAACTAATAATGCTTATCTTCCAGGACTACACAGAATATTTACCTGGTATGCAACACACCTCCCAGAACTGTGCTCAGAAGGGTATTCTCAACCACCCATTTGTTCATTCTTGGAAGATGTAAGTCTCTCCTGTATATGAGAAATGGAGTTAGGTTATGAAAACTGAGAAAATCAAGGTAAATTTATAGATTTCACTGTGACAAAAGTCAAGAGTATGATATGTGAATTTCAAGTAGTCTTAGGATCAGTCCTGATCATCTCACCCTTCTCCACTGAGACCTCACTCTGCGCCTCACCAGGAAATACATTTCATTCAGTTATGTCTATTCTTTTCATGGAAATTTGAGGGAAGGAAACTTCTCACTACTCCACAGATAATGCACTATCCTGACTCCTTGCCCAGAAATCCCTAGTCAGAAATAGATTCCCATACAGGACACCCAACCTCCCTTTACCACCAACTCTCCTTAACTAAGTTTGCTGTGGGCTGAATGTTTGCATCACACCAAAATTCAAATGTTGAAGCCCTAACCTCCAAAAGTGATAGTATTAGGAGGTGGAGCCTTTGGTAGGTGATTAAGTTTAAATGAGATTAGGAGGGCCTCATGATGTGATTAATGTAAATGTAAATGTAAAAAGAAACCAAAGAGCTCTTGGCGGTGCTCTCTCAGTCTCTCCCTTCCTCCATACCCCGTTCATTGTCCTTCCTGCTGCCATGCAAGATACGGGATACAGCAAGAAGGCCCCCAATCTTCTGCAAACCAGGAACAGGGCCTTCACCAGGAACCAAATAGACTAGCACTTAATCTTGGACTTCCAGCCTCCAGAACTGTGAAAAATAAATGTCTGTTGTGAAAGCTGCGGTCTCTGGTATTTTGTTACAGCAGCCCAAGCAAAGACAAAGTTCTTGAGAAAACCACAGGAATCAATGCCAGGGGACTACAGATGATTGAAACAGAACCCAGCACTGAAACTTCTACTGTGTATATTGGTTATTTAACTTGATAAAATCATTGAAATGTGTGATAGTAAGGCTTGCTTTCTTCTTCCAATTAAATAATTTTTCTTCTCTACTTTGTGTCCTTTCACAAACTTTTCTAAGAACGATTGTATTATTTTTCTAAGCATCAATTGTATGAGTTCCAGAATTAAGAGAAATGGCCTTAATTCTCTACTCTCTGCCATGTACTACTCCACATTCACTTACATCATAGTTTTTTTGTTGTTTTTTTTGTTTTTTCCAAAATCTCTGACCCTCCAAACCTCACCCCATAGAACCTGTTTCTTTCCATTTCTTTGCTTAATTTTTTGTGCGGATCTGAGCCTTCTCTGGTCAACTGCAGTCATCATAAGAGCGATGGCGGCAGAGTTGGGAATAGACCAAACTCTAGTGACAGGTGCTGTTCTTCAGTCAGAGCAGGTGCATATAAAGCCAGAGGGATGCTTCGTGCAGGCAAAGCCATCAGCTCACTGCACATCGAGGTAGCTGCCACTGCCTTGCTCAGAGCGCATTGCTTTAAATGGAAGTTGGCTTTAACATTCATTCAGATCGATTTATCCAAAAGTGTTTAAGGTTGAGCTGAGTTTATTACTACAGATGTGGTTGGGCCCTTAGCATTTAGCATAATGTTTCATCAGTTGCAAAGCCAAATACACCCAAATGACATCTGGTGTCTGTTTATAGGGATGTGGGGTCTTTTACGGCAAAGCAGAGACTGGGGTAGAAGGTTTGCTGGAGAACTTGTTTTCATAATACTCTGAGGGGGTTAAAGTTTATGAAGATTTTAAATCTTTTCTCTTGGCTTGAATTATCTTTTTTTTTTTTCTTTTTGCCCATCCCTGTCTCCAAAGAAAGCAATAAGCCTGTCAAAGGAGGAATTAATTAAGCAAATCAATCAGTCAGTTTTATTAAGGAATTACAAAGCCCAAGTGGAGCATTAATTATTCAGATAATGGGACATCTCTGAGCCTTTCTTTTCAATTATTGATAAGTTGCTATCTATCATCCAGACTGCTTTAGTACTGATTTAGTTGTGAATGAAGCCAGGTCATTCAGCCAGAGCATATGCTGGTTATGAGCACTGCTGGGAGGCCGGGGTGAAGGAAAGGGCTGGGGCTCTGTGTTTCCCCCAGCGTGAGTGCAAACTGTCACCACCATGAGACAAGGACCAGGGCTAGGAGGCAGGCATCTCAGTGAAAAGCCTGTCATGCTGGTGTCATCCAACTGATTAATGATGGGCACTGAGGCAATAGCACTGGGGTTTCTTTTCCTTTGCCACACCTAAACAAAGTAGCCTTTATAATAAAGTCATGTCATTGTTTAACAGCTAAGAGAAAAGAAAAAAAATTGCCCTTCATTTTACATCTAGAGAAACTTTAGATCTTTTCATCTCTAGCATCAGAAAGAAAAACGATACTTTCAACCTCAGATTATCTGTAATATCTTTGGTTTTAGTGTTCACCTGTGTACTGATATGAACAAACATATAAAGGTGTAGGAATAAAAGTTCTGTTCAACTCTCTTCTGATTCCTGTGAAGAGATCAATCACATTCTTTCTTTTGTCAAAGATTTACTGAATATCTACTACACGCTGAATCCTAACAATGAAACACTGAGACCTCAAGATAAGGTGCCATGATAAGGCATTTACTGATAAAATACATATTTTTTAATCAGACAAGCCCATCAGTCCCTCAAAAGTGAGTTCAAAATAAACAGAATGAAAGATTGTGGTGTACAGGATCACAGTAATAAGTACACTACACAGGGGTGCCTGGGTGGCTCAGTGGAGTAAGCAGCTGACTCTTGATTTCACTAAGGTCATGATATCGGGTCAGGGTCATGAGATTGAGCCATGGGTCACACTCTGAGCTCAGTGGGGAGTCTGCTTGAGATTCTCTCTCCTTCTCCCTCTGCCCCTCCCCCTGCTTGCATGCATTCTAAAATGAATAAATAAATCTTTAAAAAAAAATAAGTACACTAAATAGATAATTTGCTCCTCATACATCACTGAAGAAAATGCATAAAATCCAAAGAGCCCATCAAAACTTGAAAGAAATTCCTATGGAATAAAAGGATACATGGCTGACAAGGAGAGGAGGTGCTGGGGAGTTTGAGAGCTTAGGAACATTCCTGGCTCTTTATATCACTAATGGTTTTGTTTAGGGCTCACTGACCACAGATAGATACATTTCTTGAATTTTATGTGCTCAAGCCAAATCCTGAAACATTAACAATATATCTCAATACTTAGAAAATTCAGGAGTCAGCAGCAGCTTATTGGAAAACTGTTAAGCAACACTGCAAAACTACCTACTTCTAAGTGATCTCTCCCTCCCCTCAACTCTTATAGGATTTTATATTACTCATATACCGCTTAGCATATCCTGTGGATATTCAGGCAAAGGCTTTAAGCATGATGCCATATTAAAAGTTCCTTAAGGTAACACCAAAAGCATGAGCCATAAGACAAAACACTGATAAACCGAACTTCATTAAAATTAAAAATGTTTGCTCCTGTAAGCAAGGTCTTCTAGTTGAAGGCAATGGATTAATACTCACGCCCATCCCCTTTTGCTCCTCTCTTCTCCTCGATATCTCTCAAAAATTAAAAAATTTTTAAGGCAGTAAAAAAAACAAAATGTAAAAACTAACAGCAAATATAATGGGAGCAGTATCACCCCTTTAAAAGAAACACTTGTAAATTTTAAGAAGCTAGAAAGCAAAAAGAGGAGGTGTACTCACATGGAAGGTCAGAGAATACCACTGGTTTGAGTGCACACCTTAAAGAAAGGAACCTTAAAGAAAGGATTTAAGGCAAGAGAACTCTTCGTTTTGTCTCTGTAGAACAGACACAGGTTCCAGATTTAGAGAAAGTGTGAATACAAAACGGTTTGCCTCCTACTCTCTCACCTACTTTTCCCTGAACAATCTACCAGCATGATGGTCTAAGTCTCAGTGAGCAGCACGATAACCCTGGTAATAGTGTTAGACCCTCTTATCTTTCCAGCTCCGACACAAGGGGCTCCTTTTGTGACATCCTCCTGCCTCCTGCCTCTTGACTCTGGTTTCTCCAAATGACACAATCTCTCTCTCCCTCCCCAACAGCATCAGCTTCAACTTAGACTGCAAAATGATCTATTATGTTTAGGGAAGGGTAAGTAAAGAGGACAGAACATTTGGCCTTTGTTTTGAACTTGAGTTTCTTGGCAGAGTGGTGGGTCTTTTGCATGTTCTGTTTGGTAGTTCTCTTAGGTCCCTCACTGGCTTTGGCATTTGAATACTTCTCGAAGCTCATTTTGTGTCAAAAGCTGGATCTTCAAATATTACAAATACCACCTCTTGATAAGACCAAGCTTAACTGATTGTTTAATGTTGGAAGATCACTTTGCAAAACTTTGGCAAAGTCTTGCGGGGAGAAGGTAAGATCAACATTTATGTGGACTTCAAGCAGGTCTTTCAAAGCTGGAGTTTGATTAGAATTGGGTAGGAATTATGAAACAATGTCTGGGATTGATGGAAACAGCAAGATGAGTATTCAGAGGCAAGGGACTCAAAGAATTTGGGGGCATACACTATTGATGTTTTCCATTGAAGAGTAGAGTGTTTCAGGAAGTTCTTGTGAAGAATGATCAAAATATTCCCCTGGGAGGAGACTTCGGAAAGAATTCAGTCATGCTAATGAAGACTCAGAGACAGCAAAGACATGTTAACAAAGACAGAAGAACGGCACGGTCATGTTTGGGTAGAAGGTGGTTTCCATCTCAGTGCCCAGGCTATATGTGGAGGTTGACAGTTGCAGTTCTTATTTGTCACCTAGTATCTGTTAGTATGCAGATGATTATTAATTTTTTTTATTATTTTGCCCATTTGTTTTGGAACTTTATTAATTACCTCTAAGTCATGCTCATTCATTCGACTCAGTGACATTGAGGACACTGGCACTCGGCAGGCTCATTTCCTAGCAGTGTGACTTGGATCAAGTTACTCCATCTCTCTGAGCCTGCTTCCTCACCTATAAAACTGGAATAAGGTTGTTTACCTTAAAGAACAGTAGCCCGAATGAAGACAGCAGGATTTCACAGTGTTAAGATCTCTTTGTGTCATTGCTATATGTGTACACTTTTACTGTTCTCTGTCCTCATTCCCTCGGTTTTTGTCTAAATCCTCATTTCAAAAGACATTCGTTTTCTTCAAAGTTTGCCTATATTCTCACTTTCTCCTCCAAAGTCTTCCCAAATTTCCAAGGCACCAGCAGTTTTTTTATGAACATCTAATGTATTAATTGGTGCATTCTTCTGATATTTATGTAGCCTCAAGCGTAGTAGATTGGAAAGAGCACTGGGAGTTTAACTCAGAAGTTCCTGACTTAATCCTTAACTCAGCTACTAGCTCTCCCTATGACCTTGGGCTGTGATAGCCATGCTGATGTTTGGCTCAGTTAGACCTTTGATTCTAATTCAAACCCTGCTGAGCGCCTAGGCTTTGAAGCACTTCTCCCAAGAGTCATACGCTCATCCACACAATTTGGTCAAAAATTTCATGGAGTTTCCTGACATATCTCCATGGAATTTTTGGATTTTTCCAGGCATGATTTGAAAACCACTGCCATGAAACCATGGCACTGACTTAACCAAACTCATTTCTTCTTCTATTCATTCATTTATGCCACAAATATTTATTTTCAATGATTAAGTGCCAAGCTTGATAGGAAGTCAATACAAATGATTGTAGGGATAGAACATAATTGTTTCTTTACCTTAGAAGTCTTAATGATTGTCAAGTCCTCAAAATAAAAAGAAAGCTTCTCCCCCTTTCCACACTAAATCCTCAACACACACATACACACACACACAAACATTCGCACATTCACACACTCACGTCACCATCCACAGCTGCCAACCTTCACAAGCTCCTCCATCTCTGTGCTGCATGTTTACGAAGAGCACCCCTCCACTGGCACTGAGGCCAGGCCTTGGTCGCACAGTCATTGGCAATTTGTCTCAGCCGTATTATTTCTCCTACCAGCCATTTCAGAGCACATCGAAGCTCTCTGCCTTTTCTCCATCGTTCCTCCATCTCATTTATTTTTTAGTATTTTCTCAACAGTTCCTCCAGACGCTCTCATTAAGCACTGGGCTAATTAACCTCCTGTTTCTGAGCAGTGGAGCTGTGGTGTGCTGCCTGGCCCTGCAGGAGGGCTCCCCCACCACGGAAGGAAATAGGCCCAGCTCCAGTCAGCTAACACACCTGCAACAGCTCACAACCGGACCTGGCACCTACTCAGCAAGGCTGTTTTTTGTATTTTTGTTGTTGTTTTTGTTTTTTAAGCTTCTGCTCTTTTTCCCAGACAAGGATACACCATGGCCCTAGCCAGCCCCACTCATTGACAATACCAGTGATTGAAATCTCTCAGCCCCCAGAAGCGGAAGCTCTCTATTAAGTTTGCAGACATGTTTTCCATGCTACAGACCCAGTAGGCACTTAGCCGATCCTCTCCAAGATGCTCTGGTTCATGGCTAAGAGCAGCTGATGCAGCCTACGCCACAGAGAGCCGTGCACTGAATTAAGAGTGAGGGATCACTGGGTTGTCTTGCAAGGTGAACTGTCTGAAATGGCACCTCACCATGACATAGTTTTCCTCCCCATTTTGATATCCAAGCCAAAGTATATTTTAATCTCTTTTCCTAGACCCAGCATTGCAAACTTTTTGAGTCACAGTTGTTGGAACAAGTATTAACTTCAGAGCCCCACATTACAGGAAGGAAAGCAGTGAAATAAAATTCTCTCTCTGACCCATTACCTGTATAGCTAAGACATGAATCTAATATTCTGCCCAGCCCTGGCTGAGTCCGTCTAGGTTGAGATCATTGATGAGCTACTCTTCAATCATGTATCTTTGTACATCCTGTGGATAAACTTTTTACAATAATAACATTGTAAGCTATTAGATGCTTTCTAACTTTCCTTCCTTGCTCTAAGTAACGGTAATGCATCACTTTATATTTAGCAAAAACACTTTAAAGCCCACCTGAACTTATTTATTCTTCAATTGGACAAAAGTGTTACTACCATTTGAGATTTAGAAAAATATGTCCAAAGTCACCCAAATAACAATGAGAAAACCAAAATTAAAAGACAGACCCTCAAATTCCAAATCCTAGGTTCTTGTTTTTAAACCAAGTTGCATTCCTCCTTCTGCCATCCTTAAAAAAAGAATGTTTTAAATGTATGACATTTCTGTTTTCAGAACATCTTCACACATGATTATCACATCCCATCCAATGCAAGAATCCCTCCCCTCCTATGCTTGAGAGACAGCTGCCTATCTTTTTGTTACTACCAGTGTGGTTATCACCACCCAGATGGGTCTAACTTATAATTGCAATATTGTACATTATCTAATGTAAGATACTAATTTCATAAATAGGAAAATTAGGCTCCTAGGTTTAGTGAATTTCTCAACTGCTACTCATGGGATGGCCACTTTTCTACCCCCACTGGTTGCTCTCAATCAACCCTTTGGTATGGAAGGGTAGCAGAAGAGGGTATAGAATAATCTGACCCTACTACCTCTCTGACCATGACCTCTGGCACATGGGTAAATACCCCTTGCCATCTTGCTGTCCACACTGACTCTGATAGCCATTGTTAACCAAGAATGGACTGTGCCCATTTTTTTTCCACAGACACTAGTGACGTCTGCTTCAAGAAGGGTTTCAGAACTTTTATGTCCAAATACTTAAGTATCAGGTTCAAAGCCATAAGCTAGAGTGAGTAAGGAATTATGCTCCTGCTCTAGTTTGTTTTTCTGTAACAAAAAGGAGAGTGATTGTACCTGCCTGAGTCTCTGGAGGGCCCGGTGGAGGAACCCAGGACAATGGGTTTAGCCTTGGTGTTCATTTCCTCCATGCCCAGCCCCTACCTTCTCGTCTCCACACTGTTGCCCTCTGCCTTCTCTCACCACCCTCTCCTTGGGCCCTTTCCCTCTTCCCGGAACATGGCACAGAAATCTGCAAGGCCTAGGTCTAGTCTACATCTGATAATTTTCTCAGCCTGCTTTCTCTGATAAATGTCAAAGTTATTCTTCACCCAGTTTCTGACAAGAAGACAAACTTGATTCTCACTATTGTGGAGGAATACTTGAGATGTGATATATGAGAAATTAACATTATTCCTACTTATATACTTTGTGCTTTTATTACAGATGAACCAAGAAAGCTCATATTATTGTGATACAAAAGCATCACCCTGCTTTGCCTGCATCTTCAAGCTTTCCTTGCCACACGAAGGGAAGGGAAGGGAAATAGGCTCAGATCCCATCTCTTGAAGCTCCAAGCTTCTCTCAGGACTACTGAAAGCAGAACAAGGGAAACAAGATTTCATAGCAAGAAAAGAATGGTGCACAGATTTAAGCCAGGTTGTCCAATGCAATATGCCTCCTGTGTGACTGTGAAAGTCACTAAACCCAATCTGTCCTCGGTCACCTCACAGGTCAGTTGAGAGGAGGAGCTAATGCGATTTCAAAGTTTCCTCTGGCAAAAAAAAAAAAAAAAATCCACAATTTTACCTTGCAAAGTAGCTTGTTCCATTGCTGAATGACTCAGGATAAAATAAAGTAATTTTTTTCCATTGAGTCAAAGTTCTCCCACTCTCTACCAATTGGTATCAACTATGCTGCTCTCCCTCCCCCTCCTCCACACAATAGAATGTCAAGCATCTGGGGCAGCTTCCACTTTCCCTGAAGTTACCTCTTCTCCAGGCTAACTGATTATTTTCAGCAGTGCACATGGCTTGGTCTTGATACCTCATGTTAATGTCTCGAGTAGCTTTGACATACCCATTAAAAAAGACTATGGCTTTTTGGGCTGGACATTCTTTATAGAAAGCATAATTATAATCTATGGACTGCTTTGCTTCTTTTGTAACATTATTCCTCCTTCCAGAGGGTTCAATTTTTTTCATGATGACATCAGAAGCACAGAAAAATGCCATCAATCTATGCTATGAAATCACCAATCTCATGGGGCCCCTGCTTCTCTCCATTTCAGATGTTTGCTTCAGACCCTTTGAGCAATACTATATGAGAGACCAACCTCTGGGCAATACTGCCAATGTCTTGGAGAAGAAAGGTGGATAAGGATGCATTTCTGAGAATTTGGAGAAGTGGTAATGTCACCTTTGGGTGAAATAATAAACAGGTCCAGCAGTGAAAATGGGATTAAACATCTTATCTGTCTGACTCCAAACCCCAAGCTCTAACCATTAGACTGTGAAGGGGGGTGATGAGGTCATAATGGAACATGAAGAAAATTCAAAAGTAGTATAGCAATGTTTCTGACTCTAGCTTAAACTAAGTAAACGAAAATATCCCAGGTCCTAGCTGAAAGACTAAGGACAAATTGAGTAGGTGACTCACTGTAAAGAAATGAACCAACAATATCTTTGACTGTAATGAGGACAGAAGAGTAAGTTTCAGTATATCTCCCTTCTGTCTGCAAGCCCAAGAGCAGTTTCCAGCTAGGCAGGTAGAAACATGGATATGGCATGACCCTGTAGATCAATATCCTGGTATTCCTCCAGCCTTGCTGGTTACTCCTTCTCAAAACTTTTCCTTATCTCCTGACTTCTAAATTCCTGACTGGCATGTACTCTGTACTTAAGCCTCAGCTCTCCCATATCTAAAAACTCTCCCTAAGTATCCTGCAACTGAAGCTAAAATCAGCCTTCTGGTTGAAAATCATGGAAGCCAAAATCTGGGAATTATACAACCTAGACTGACCATCAGCCAACTAGTCACCAATGTCTCATTTTCTCTCTCTCTCTCTCGTTATTAAAACTGAAACTTAATTTGCTGCCTTTCATTAAAATACAACCATGTTTCAGAAAACAGCATTAACTAGGTCTTTGGTTATCAGTATGTTGGGGTGAATCTACTTACCCAGGACCTTCCTTGAAATAAGAAAGTACGGTGATAGAAAGCTCAGCCAGTGTGTAAAGCAGGATCTCAGATGTGCGGTTCTCAATGGGATGCCCTCAGAAAACCAGGGTGCAGCACAGGGGAGATTTCAGGAGAGGTGACACAGGTCATGGGACCAGGAGGGGAACCAGTGGGTGTAAATGCTAGTGCATAACTCCCTGCAGGTACTTTGCTAAGCATCCTGCAAAGTCAAACTCTCAAAACATAACTATTCTTATACATAGGCAACATGTTATAGTGGAATGATTCTCAGAGAGGTTCATTAATATACCCCAGATTGCTCAGTCAATCCATGATGATGAAGAGATTACAGTATAAATTTTCCTCCAAAGTCCATTCTCTTTCTCACTCTAGTAAGAGCAGTGCTTAGTACCTCTGGAGTGATACATCAAATGGACATGGTGTCTATTCGATGACAAGAGATGCTACTAGGTAAATCTGTGAAGTGTTCCACACTGTATCTGGCAGACTCATCTTTGGTAAACCATGAAGCCAGAACAGCTTGTGGATAAGGTTTCCACCTTTTTCTTTCCCTTCTGCTCCAGGTCCCCACTGCTGTCCTTCCTTCCCTTACATAAATCCACATTTAGTCTCCTTCTTGACAGTGTGGTTTCTATTTTGCCCCCATCAACTTTTCCTAAAAGTCAGATACCCTCTGCACTCAGAAGTTGTGGGAACATTTGACAATCACTGCTACAGTGAACCCACAGTTGCTGATGGGCGTGTGGCATATTTTTCAGATGTGTTGGGATTAAAAAAAAAAGTCAAATCACTTGTTTTGTATGAAAAGCTTCTGAAAAAGCATTTGTGTTTTGACATGAATTAGAGCATAAAACAGAATGAATAAAGTTTGGAAAGCAAGTTTTCAGGAACATAGCACTGGAAAGGGTGAGGGATTCACGCTGACATTCTCAGATCCCTGAGCATATGGCACAAATATATGAGGTTAGTTCTTGGGTTAAATTCTGATTCTTAAGTATATTTTCTTGCATTATAGAAAAATTAAACTTATTTACCAGTCCTTTAGGCACTGTTGCCTAATGAGCAAAGATAAGTTTTAATTTCCTCCACATTGAACCCAACCCCAGAACGCTGGCCTCCTCATCCATGCTCTGGAGCAGGTGGCTCTATTCAGAAGAGCAACAGTCAATGTTTAACCCCAAGTTCTTCAGCGACTTTGATTCCTTTTTTCTCAGTGCATGCCCATGACCCATATCTGTAGCTGTGTTTACTATGTTTTTTTTCCTACAATAATTTCTTTCACAGCAAGCATGATCCTGGCAGCCAGCCACATTATAGTCACCTGAGATTGGCTGCATACCAAGCTCCTTGGAACTTTGGTCTGTATCTACGGAGAAGATCACTCTGGGGGGTTTCACTCCTGCTTGGCAAGTTGACTTTGGACAAGTTATTTAACCTTCCTGGGATACAGTTTCTTAATCTATAAAATAGTGGTAATAGTGGCTTGGGAAAGCTCACATTGTGTCTGTTCTGGCTGACAGCATTTTCTAACTTTCCAGAGGTGGCTCAATGAATCAAAACTTTTTTGTGCTAGCCCCAGCCTTCTACTTCAGATACATAAGAGGTCTTATAAAAATATTCCTACACCTTCCCACGGTATTATATAAGACTTTATTTGTAGACCAAAAAGGCTTTCCATGGCCATTTTAAATTGAATTGCAAGTACAATGTTGTGTACCATTTATATGATGGATATTATCTGTGGCAAAACCAACTTTGCTCTGTTTGGACTTGAGTCAAGAGTCTAAAAATGAGTCACATTGATGTGTATTGTTACATAATCGAAGAGGAACTTCTCTTCAATTTTTTTTGCATTTAAATACAGGCATCTCAGGAAGTAAATAAATATTTGGAGCTTATGACTTGAAAGTCTTGTTCAGAACATGAAACACTGTAAGGATCCCATTCCTCTCCATTATAGTACGAAGAACACGAGAGCAAATGGTGCAGTGAGGTATGGTCTAAATGGCAACTTGGCTGACCCCAACAATGTTATAATTCTACTGTCCCTGAAGCCTAATCTCATCCACCTCAAGACACCACCTTTCTATAATCATTTAAATTTTGTCCTGAGATAGAGAGGGATACTTACTAAGAAATCATTGATATAATAAAGAATAGAAGTATAAAAATAGTTCTGGATTTTATTCTTAATAAAATTTATTTCCTTCAAGAGTAATTACACTGACTTATTTTCTTTCACAAATAAAGATTACTATAATTTTTCCATTCTTTGAAATGGATCCAGTGAAATAAATCATTATTTTCCTCAAAAAAGAATTAGAGATAATAATAGCAACTGGCTCATAGAGGATTAAATATAATAATACAATATAAAGAGCTATTTACAGCACCTAGTACATATTCCGTACTCAATTAATGTTAGCTATTAATAAAATTCACACTTCTTTACCCACCATTCTTCCTTGTCACAAGATTCCACGACTCCGAGAAAGAAAGGAAAATCCTTTCCTTCAGAATATTATAAACACTTTCAGAAGTCCCTTGTCCCAATATCTGCTTACTGTAAAAATAAATAAATAAATTAAAAAGTCATTATAAATTGATGGCTTGGTACTTGTTCTGCAATTTACATGTTAGGAAAAAGTCTCCCTAGGGAGCTAAGGGAGCGAGCAAGACGGATTTCTCTACCAAGTCATAAGCCAAGTTGTTGGGGTTATAAATGCCAAATATCTGACTCAACTGCAAGAGTCAAAGAAACAATTTTAGGCTCTTTAAGAGCATTTGCACCAATGAGTTAACTCACTCTGAATCAGCAACCTCATTGTTGAAGCCTAGACACCATCGTCAATCAACTCAACTAGAATGTACGGACTACTCCAGAATGTGAATGAAGCCATAACAATAAAAACTACCTCATCCATTTATTATGTATATACTCTGGGAAAGAACTAGGCCATATCGTTTCACTTTTACCTGACCACACCAATTTTGTATGAGCTTAACCTGGAAAATTCCCTTAATGTTATCTATGTCATCTGACAGTCTGTCCCTCGGGAATCAAAGCCACCTGATAATCTCATTACACTAAGGTGCTAAGAACATCATGCATTAGTGTTACTAGAAGGAACTGCCTTTTAAAAAAGGAGTCTAGACAGGGCAGTAGCTAATCAAAGCAGTGAAGACGGACACATTTTCAGACATGAGTAGGTGAGGTACCCAAAGATACGGACAGAAATACTTGGCATTTCAAATGCCACCACTTAAATGACTCCTCTGAAACATAAAGTACTTTTGTAGGTATTTATTCATCTACACAAAAGTTCAGTGAGAACTTAGTGTTGTCAGAATGTAACACTACCGTCATAAACAAAGAAAGCAAGACGGACACTCAACAACACAGTAAAAAATTATTGTGAGTACAAAGTGTAATAAAAGTACGGAATCAGGACCTGAAGAAGCTGGGAGAGTAGAAATTACATATGAAAGGGAATTTGAAAAGAGAAAAAAAAAGCATTCAAGCAAAAAGACTAACACCTGTGAACACCCTGAAGTGAGGGGAGCTTGCCCTCTGCAGGGCACTGACAGGGGAGGTGGGTATGAACAGAACTTTAAGAGGAAGGGGCTCAACAAAAGGTTAATGAGGTAAGCAAGAGGCAGAGCCGCAGGCTTTACTTCTTTATAAACTAAGGTCAATGGACTATTTAAAGCAAGGATTATATATGTAGCTATAGAATATCTCTCTGGCTTCACTGTGAAGAAGGGGTTGGGTGGAAAGGGAAGACTGGTGAGAGGAACAGAGCTTAGACAGGAGTGAAGGCTGTAGATGAAAAGGAGTATAAGGATGTAAGAGGCCATTACAAAGGTAAGAACAAATGAAATTTTGTGCTCCACTGTATATGGAAGCTGAGGGCAAAGGAAATAATCAAGAATAACTCTCAGTTCTCTGATTCACTCAGCTGGATTGATGATGGTGCTGTTTGCACAGGCAGGACTTTCTGGGAATTCCAGGTGCTTCTGGTTCCAGATGGCTCTGTGAGTTTGTACTCTGATCATCCCCTCTGCTTTGCCACATAGTAATTATAGACAAAACATATAATGAGAAAACCAAAAGACATACAACTTAGGAAAAAATAAAATAAATATTTTCATGGACCAAAAATGGAATAGAAACACCAAATGAAGAGAGAGGTTAAAGCCCAAATGTACAGATAGTGGTGATGAGAAATTCTGTTCTTCTGAGGGCAAAGAAGACTAAGTGCCTTGCATTTTAGAAAGGTGACTGATCCAGACTCTTTCTCTGAAAGCACAGGAGGGAACCTACTCTCAGTATAAATAAGCTATGAGAAACAATAACAACAAACAACACAAATGAACAAAAAAACTACTGACTATTAATACCTGGTTTCTATCAAGTGAAATGAAAAGCTATATATCCATTTATAGCAAATGTTTATAGAAGCTTTATAGGTAACTGCCCCAAAGTGGACACAATCTAAATGGGCCTCAACTAAGAAATGAATAAACAAACTGCTTCATTCATAAAATCGAATACTATTTAGCAATAAAAAAATGGATGCATGCTATAACATCTACAAAACTAAAATGCATGAGGCAAAGTGAAGAATCCAGATCCAAAAGACTACATAGTTTATGATATCATTTATATGGCATTCTGTAAAAAGCAAAACTAGAGGATGGAGAACAGATCAGTGGTCCCAAAGGTTGAGTGGGTGGAGGCTCTGACTATAAAATGACAGCAAGCATTGGTAAATAAGAGACAAACAGATCAATGGAACAGAATAGAGTCCAGAAGTATGTGCACACAAATATAATCAACTGATCTTTCACAAAGAAGCAAAAGCAATACAATGGAGAAAAAAATAGTGTTTTCAAAAAATGGTACTGGAGAAACTGGGCATCCATAAATTAAATAAAAAAATTAAATCAAAATACAGTCCTTAGACTCCTTACAAAAATTAACTCAAAATGGACCACAGATCTAAATATTAAAGACAAAACTAGAAAACTCCAGAAGATGACATAGAAACCTAGATGACCTTGGGTTTGGTGATGACTTTTTAGATACAACACCAAGGGTAAAATCTATGACAGAAAGAATTGATAAGCTACATTTCATTAAAATAAAAATTTCTGCTCTTCAAAAGAAACTGTCAAGAGAATGAAAAGACAAGCCACAGACTGGGAGAAGATATTTGCAAAAGACATATCCAAGAAAGGACTATTATCCCAAATATACAAAAAACTCTGAAAATTCAACAATAAGAAAACAAACAACTCAATTAGAAAATGGGCAAAAGACCTAAACAGACACTTTACCAAAGAACATATACAGATGGCAAATAGGCATATGAAAAGATGTTCCATATCATATGTCATCAGGGAAATGCAAATTAGTACAATGAGATACCACTACACTCTTATTAGAATGGACAAAATCCGAAACACTGATAGCACCAAATGCTGACAAGGATGTGAGGCAACAGGCACATTGCTAGTGCGAATGCAAAGTGTTACAGCCACTATGGAAGACAGCTTGGCTATTCCTTACAAAACTAAACATATTCTTACCATATGATCCAGAGATTGTGCACCAGGTATTTACCCAAAGAAGTGGAAAGCTTATGCCCACACAAAAACTTGCACACACATTTATAGCAGCTTTATTCATAATTGTCAAAACCTGGAAGCCACTAAAATGTCATCTAGTAGATAAATGGATAAATAAATTGTGGTACACTTAGACAGTGGAATATTATCCAATGCTACAAGAAAATGAGTTATCAAGCCATGAAAAGGCATGGAAAACTGAAATGCGTATTATGAAGTGAAAGAAGCTAATCTGAAAGCCTGCATACTGTGATTCTAACTATTTGACATTCTGGAAAATGTAAAATGAAAGAGACAGAACAAGATCAGTGGTTCCAGGGGTTGGGAGGAGGGACAAATGAATAGACTGAGGCCAGAGGGTTTCTAGGGTAGTAAAACCACTCTGAAACTATAATGCTGGATACATGTCATTATAAATTTGTTCAAAACCTACAGAATGTACAACACTAAAAGTGGACCCTAATGTAGACAATGGACTCTGGGTGATAATGATGTGTCAGTGTGGGTTCATCAACTGGAACAAATATCACTCTGCTGGGGGATGCTGATAATGGGGGAGGCTATGGCATGTCTGGAGGCAGAGGGTATTTGGGAAATTTCTGTCCCTTCTGCTCATTTTTTCTGTGGATATAAGACTGTTCTAAAATAACCTCTATTTTTTTTTAATGGCAGCAGGAGGATTCCATACATTTGTCAAAACCATGAACAACACACCAAAAACAGTGAATTCTGCTGTATATTAAGTTAAAAATAAACAAAAATTACACTTGAATTATAACTCTCAAACAATGTGCAGAGACATAGGCTCTATACCAGGGACTGAGTCAGGACACCCCTGGCTCTGTGGCTGAATTTGCAAGGCCTTTAATACGACCACCAGACAGGAAATCATAACCGCACTTAGGATGGGACCTGGTCTACAAGGCCAGCTGGGGTGGTAGCAAAACCACCAGATGAGAAGAGCAGCAGAAAGAAAAGCAGGAAAAAAAAAAAGTCCTCATAAAAAAACATGCCTATAACTCAAAACGTAAAGCACTTTAAAAAAAAATCTAATGCCAAGTAAACAAACAAATCTAAAAAAAAGGGTTATTTCTCCATGTGAAATTAAATTTCCAGGAAAGTCAATTAAAAAATTTAAGATGATTATGTTTCAGATGTTTAAAGATATAACTGATGACACACCTTTCATTATTTTAAAAGAAAAAAAAAACCTTTTAAGTCATGAATCCAGATGCAAAAATCCTAAAAAAATACTTATCCAATTGAATCCACTATCACATAAAAAACAATAATATATTATGACAAATTTGGGTTTATCCCAGAAATGCACATTTACAGGTTAAAAGAGAATATAATTATTTCAATAGATTCCATAAGACATTAAATAAAGTTAAAGATAAATTCACATTAAAACTTTTCAGAGAACTAGGAGGAAAAGGAAATTCCTTAATATGAAAAACTACGTGTGTGTGTGTACGTGCACGTGTGTGTGTGTGTGTGTGTGTACACACATGTATATAGCAAGCATCATTATAAGCAGGAAATGTCAGAATGAGGAATGAGATGATACAACCACTTTCATCAGTTCAACTCCTTGATCTTGTGTTAGAGATCCTAGATTGTGCATTGAAAGAAAAAACGCTTAAAGTTTGAGAAGGAATAATAAAAATCTTATTAACATAAATGATATGAGACTTCATATAAAAGAATTTAAAGGAACTATGAATAAATTTTAGAATCATGGCAGAGTTGAACAAGATGGCTGGATAATAAGATAACCAAACAAGAGTCAGTTGCATCTCCATATGCCAGAAAATACAACTAAAAAGAAGACAGTATCATAAAACAATACCAAGAAACGAGGAATAAATCTAACAAAAGATAAGCAAACCTGTACCAAGAAAACTATAACATTTTATCTGTTTAGAGTTAGTTAAAAAGTGGAAAGATACTGTGTTCAAAGAAGAAAATATTAATTTACAATTAATATTGTCAAGTGAATTATTTATTTGAATGATAAACTGAAGTTTTAAAAATATATATGGAAAGAAAAGGAGGCAAGAATAGTCAGGACTTTTAAGAAGAGGAGCGAGGACAGGGGACTGATCCTACCCAACATCAAGTCTTGTTACAAACCAAAGGAATTAAATCCATAAGCTGCTGACATAAGGAATAAAATAAAACTGGCAAAAGGAACAAAAGAGCCTCCAAATAAACTCATTATATATGTGACAAAGGTGGCCTGGCATACCAGTGGACGCTCATGACGTTATTTATTAAATGGGGTTTTAAAACACTCACTCTAACTTTCAGAGAAGATGCTTTTGAATGTCCCACCTTACGCCATATACAATAAATCAACTCCAGATGCTTCTGGATGTGTGTGGTTGTGTACATATTTAAAAATGCATTTCAAAATAACTTACATGTGAAAGAGAAAATTGCTGCAATGGAAATTATAAAATATTTAGAAATGAATGATAGTTAAAGTATGTTGTAGCCAAATTTGGGAGGTAAAACTAGCATAGTATGTATAGCACTAGAAGCAATAATTTAGGAAAAGAAAAAGAATAGGAAGAAAATAATAGAGATAAGAGGAGCAAATTAAAGAAAATAAGAGAAAAAATAATGAAGTTAAAAAGCAATTTGTAGCCAAATATTCAGGAAGACATGAAAAAAAGGGAGAGTAGAACTTTAAAAAAAGAGAGAAAAGGCATATATAGATAACATTAGGATTAAAAATGGGAATAAATTATAGACATAAAGATTTTAAAAATCAACAGTAACAGGAAAATTTATGTTAATTCATAATTAAGGTAAAATAATTTTCTAAAATAATATCTAAAAACATCAATAGCTATTCAAAAGTGTAAATTCATAATTAATGCAATCCCTGTCAAAATACCAGAAGCATTTTTCACAGAACTAGAGAAAACACAATCCTAAAATTTGTACAGAAACACAAAAGATCCAAATAGCCAAAGTAATGCTGAAAAAGAATTCCAGATTTCAGGCTGTATTACAAAGCTGTGATGATGAAGACAGCATAGTACAGGCACAAAAATAGACACATAAATCAATGGAACAGAACAGAAAATCAAAAAAAAAAAAAAGGAAAAAAGAGGAAGAAATTAAAATATAAATTATAATAAAACTCTTTCAAAAAGAAATCAGTTCCAAATAAATGTACAGCCAGATTTTACCAAACTAAAAAATCTGATCTTGAGAACTTCTCAAAGACTAGAACATGTAACTAAGTTTAAGTGTGACTAAGTCATCCTCAAGGCTAATTTAATCTCAATACTAAAACTAGACAGAGTAAATATAAGAAAAGATAAATATAGACCAATTGTATTGATGAATATATTGACAAATTCCTAAATAAAGTATTAGCAAACCAATTTCAGTATCATGTTCATGTATTATTTTTTAATGGATTATATAGAGAGCAAGGAAATATTAATGACATGAAAAAAGTATAGCAGATGCAGGCCGTATTTCCATTATTTTGAAATAAATACAAAGTACATATTTTTGTTTATTTAGAACGAAAAATCCAAAAAACTAAACTGTCAGCTTCGGCACCAAAGTAATTCCCCCCTAAATGCAACATCATGTCCAACAAATTACTATTCCTGAAGATTGCACCCAAGGTGAACATCATGATGAAACTGCAGGTATACAGCTCACTGAAAAACTTTCTTTAAAACTCAACAAATTTCTCTTCCTGAAGCAACACAGATTTTTCCACCAGGTACAGGGGTTGTTGTTATAGGATGGGGAACACTTTCTTATAATGGCTAAGTCCCGTGAAAACTTGGCAGAGTGTGTAAGGTACAAAAGCAACAGGAAATGGTGCTCTAGTTTCAGAGTCAAAGGCATCATTTACCTCTGGATGTCCAGTACTCCCAGGTGATATCTCAGGAAATGGTGCATGGGGAGTCATGACTTTGCAAATTGCCTTGGTTTGAAACATTCGAAGGAGACCAATTGATTATAAAAGCTCCCTAACTTGGAAAACCTAATTGAGAAAGTTCTGTTCCAAAGACATAAGAAAAGAGATAAGGACATAAAAAGGTAGCATTTAAAAGATTTTCAAATTATTCTTTGAAGATTTCTTCTTTTTTTTAATTGAAGTATAATTAACATACAGTGTTTTATGAGTGTCAGGTGTATAACATATGATTCAACAATTCTATACATTACTCAGTGCTCACCAAGGTAAGTGTACTTTTGATCCCCTTTATCTATTTCACCCATCCTCCCACCCACTTCCCCTCTGGCAATCACCAGTTTGTTTATGTATTTATTTATGTATTGTTTATCTTAGGAATGCAGTCACCATTTAAATCAGAAACATTTATTAATGTAATCCCAAAGTAATCCAGCATATTAACAATTAAAAGAAGAAACGAAAAATAGGATCTTTTCATCATACTTATTTCTCAGGAGAGCCAGAAAAACAGTTGATTAAATTTTATATTTGTTTGTGATAAAACTTTATCCAACCAACAAATACAGCAGGAGCCTTCTTCAAAGTCATAAAGAGCACTATATTAGTTTTCTAGTGCTGCTGTAACAAATTTTGACAAATTTAATGGCTTAAAATCATACATCTTCATTATCTTACAGTTTAGTAGGTTAGAAATTTGACACAGGTCTCACTGGGCTAAAATCAAGATGTCAGCCGGGCTGTATTCCTTCTGGAGGCTCTAAGGGAGAAGCTACTTCCCGGCCTTTTCCAAGTTCTAGAAGCTGCCCACATTCCTTGATTTATGGCCAATTAAAGGCTTTAAAGCTAGTAATGGCTAGCTCAGTCCTTCTCACACCTTTACATTCCATCACTCTGACCTTCTCTCTTTTACCTTCCTCTTCAACTTTTAAGGACCCTCATAGTTATGTTGTAGGATTTCTTTTCCTTCGGTGCCCATGGTTCTTGGTCACTCCATTTCAAAGAATGAGGAGACAGACCATATAAAGAGTGGTAGGCAGCAAAGCTAAGTTTATTGAGCGATAGTACAAAGCTCACCAGGAGGACGGAGGGGACCCAATTAGGCTGCTGCCAGAGTTTCTAAGTCTAAGGATTTTTATGAGAATGCTGGCAGGCTGTTTTAATCTAATTAAGCCTCCATGTGCCTGTCACCCAATCAGATTTCTGTCCACATGCTCATTTACCTATCAGGTAGTTGTTCACATGGGAAAGGGTGGAGGGCTCTTTCCAGGATGGTGAAAAATCCTTTCAACAGTAGTTAAATGGGAGGGGGGGGGGATTGTCCCTGCCTGCCTTTCTTCCAGCTATTCTTATTATTTACATTGGGCCCATATGATCAATCTAGGATAATCTCCCTATTTTAAAATGGGTTTAAATTTAGTAATCTTAATTCCATTTACAATTTAATTTTCCTTTGCCATGCGTTGTAACATATTCACAGACTATGAGGATTGGTATATGGATATCTTTGGGATGCCATTATTCTGTCTACCACAAGCACATATAAGTTAGGTTTGTTTTTAGCTGAGATTAACCAAAATTCTATCAGAAAGGGTTTAAATAAAGTTTTCATTTGTTCCATGCTATAAGAAAACTAAGAAATAGCAATCCAGGACAGTATGGTAATATAAGAATGACATCAGGGTCTCTAGATTTTTTTACATTTCTTCCATGTAAACTTGGATGGCATAACGTCTATAAATCTTATGGGCATCAGATCTGCAATCTAGGCAGGAAGAAGGAAGTAAAAGGGGGAAGCAGCACTGCCTAGGTCAAGACTGCTAAAAGCTTTCTTGGAAACCCTCAGTTTACATGTCATTATCCAGAACTGTGTTTTTAACTGCAATAAAGTTTAAAAATGAAAAAAAAATTGTTTTATTTTGGACATATTGTTGCCCTTTTTAAAAGGGATTACCTATTTGTAAGATAGAAGAGGGTAATGAATATTGCATTAGTAACTAGCAGTGTCAGCTCCTGGATTACTATCATCATATTTAATAGTGATATATTAGAAGAAGCATTCCAATTGAAGTCAGGGATAGGTTAGAAATGTCCACTATCACTGCTTCTACTCATTCTATTGGAGTTCCCAGCCAATGTAATAATAAGAAAAATAGTCTGTATAGGAAAATAAAGACAAAACCATAGAAGATGAGCATATTGGCAATAGGACATCATAGATTCAGTTTTACCCAAGATTCTGAGGCATCTATACAACTTGTAATGTCACTTAGACAGTTGAACATATGGGTAAAGTTCAGAGAAAAACCTAAGGTAGGGATTCAAATTTAAGTCATGAATGAACATATGAGAAGGCTCTATAATTAAATCTAATTGCCTGGGGAAAGAGTAGAGAATAAGTTAATAAAAGGGAGAGTATT
The DNA here is from genome assembly GCF_002007445.2 of Ailuropoda melanoleuca. NCBI lineage: Eukaryota > Metazoa > Chordata > Mammalia > Carnivora > Ursidae > Ailuropoda > Ailuropoda melanoleuca. Next base: position 75,290,946 of record NC_048231.1, read on the forward strand.
CAAGAATTATGATATTTAGAGGCAAAACTCAGAATGAATTTCCAGAGAAGTAGGAGTGCACACAAAAAAGTATGGTGTTGATGTCAATAACAGAAAGAGAATTTACAGAGGAGGAAGCAAGAAATGTTTGATTTTACTGAGGAGTCAAGAAAAAAAAAAGGAAACAAAAAATGTTAAATTGATTTTAGGACATGGTGGAATTTGGTGACCAGGGCGTTTGGTGGAATAGTAGGGATTCTGATGCAAGCCTGATCAAAATGTGCTCAAGAGTCCATAGGAAATACAGAAATCAAAACATTAAAATCTCTTGAACATTTTAGTTTTAAGGTAAGGTATAGGGTAGTACTGGAGGCTGAGAGTAGAGCTGAAAGTATAATTTTATTTATGACAGACTGAAGCTTAACAGCTAGTTGAGATAATCCTGTAAAAGGAACTGGTGGAAGTTTCAACAGAGGGAATGTATGGGCAAAAATATACTATTCCTAAATATACAGAAAAGAACTGACATAAGGACGATGAATACCTACCCCCCCCCCTTTTCAAACAAGTTCTAGAGAGAAAAGAATGAGTATAGATAGACATGGAGATGAAAAGGCAAAGGAGCTCCCATCTTACGGTTTCATTTTCCCCTCTTACGTGAGAAATAAGATCATCTGCTGAGAATGGGCAGGGGCAGGTGGGGAAAGCCTGAAGATTAATGAAAATGAAATAGATTTGAAATAGCCATTGTAAAAGTTGGAGAGAAAATTGACCAGATAAACATAACAGAATTATTGTATAGTAATACTATTGAGACTCAGTTGAGATCGACAATCATGAATTCACAGTGGAATTACATTATTCTTTTATGTGATTTTTTCCCCAACAAAACATGATATTTCCTGGCAATAGTTTTATCCAAGAGTTGACTCTGTCCCAGATGAGAGCAATAAAGGACAGAGGGGAAACATAATTTACCATTTGTATAAGGTTTAATTTTAATGGCAGGTCAAACAATCAAATCTGGATAAAAGAAGACTGAAAGCAGGTTAAAAGCTTATAGATAACAAAATAAATTAAACAGGGGTCAAATAAACAGAAGTCCGAACCTTTATGGTAGGGCTATTTGAATGAGTAAGATGGAAAGATGGGAAATTGAGGCTAAAGAGCAGTAATTTTGACCTCGTGATTTCAGAAGTGAAAATGTTTCATGATTAACCTAAGGAGCTGAAAGAATTTGAGAGACTAAGGCAAGGAGCCGAAAGAATCTGAAACATGCTGATCATAAAAACAGACATTCCAAAGAGAAGAAGAATGAGTTTGGGTCAGAGTAAAGGCCAGGCAGTACAGAGTACTTGGTCAAGACAGTATAGTTTCCAGAGTGGGGACAGAGCAAGACTGCCTTATCCCTTATCCTACCAGTGGCTGGACTGAGCACTGAGGGATGCCATGACATGAGGGCCCCTACTGGCCACAGTTGTGAACTGCAGCATTATGTGGGTTGCTTTCCTGCCTTCGTGGAATATTACACAAATCACCAATTAATGTTTCCTCTGGAATGAATCAGTCTATCCGAATGAAAAGTAGTATCTTCTATTCCTCAATTTCCTGAGGAGTGTATACACAGAAAACTGAAGAGCACAAATGATGCTAAGTGATAGCATGATGTGTGATTTCTAAATCTGGCTCTGAGACACTCTTTGAGACCCCAGGGGTTTGGGTGCCGTTGAATTCTCAGACAACCACCCAGCATACACACACACATTTGGCTTGGCTATCCTGACTCTAAGCTTTTCAGACCTCCCTGTTGCCTCCCAGAGGCCTGAAACACACTCCAGTGCTTTGGGATGTACCCTCTCTTGTGTTTAACCACACCAAATGGCGATTCAATTTGATTTAGATTCACGTTCTCTTTGGTTCCTGTTGGTGACTGATAGGCTAATGGTCAAAACAATTTATGCAGAGGCACAAATGGCTGAAGGTGGCACTGGGCACCGTATGTCCTTGCAACCAATTCTTAACTCAGGTTATCAGAGCTTTACTCTAAAAGAATGATTAATGGTGTAAGTTTCAAGCACTTTGTGAGAGACAGTTGGAGAGTATTTTCCATAAAGCGAAGGTTTTAAAATTTCCCGAATTCATTCTTTTGTTTATGCAGAATCTGAGAGATTGCTATATCTCAGACATTACTCAAAGTACTGGACACAGAACCATCAGGCCTCAAACAATGTATAGTCTGGAAAGAAGCCAGCCGTGCAAACAAAATATTTAGGGTAATAGGTGCTACAATAGAAATCTGTAAGTACACAAAAAGAGACATAAAGGTGAAAGTGGCTAATCATCATTCTCTGATTTCCTCCAAGAAATTGCTCTATTAATGACGCATTCTCTTCTGTTTCCTTTATGTTTTTTCCCTACCAGTCCTTTCTACTCATCCTATAACTCAAGTCTCTTTCACTGAAAAACAAAAGACAACACCACCGTACTGTTAACTCTGGATATTCTTCCATTTCTCTATACCTCTTCTAGCTTTCTTATCCAAAATGTTCTTAACTTTAGTTGCATATTGAAATCAGCTGGGGAGCTTTAAAAAATACTACTGTCTGGTCCCAGAGATTCTGATTTTATTGATTTGGGAAGCAGGCATCGGATTTTTAAAAGTCTCTCCAGGTGTATTTTAAACACATGCAAGGGTAAGAGTCAATGTTCTAAAGGATGGTGAAGACTGAGCAATCTAACATATGCACAGCTTAATACATATGAAGCCCTCAATAAATGACAACAATTACCATCACATTAATCAGTAAACATTAGTGTGCTTTCTGTGCATAGATGTCACAATCTAGTTAACAGAAAACTGGCAGACAGAGTTGCCGGACTGAGGTTGAAAAGACTTATGTTCCAAATTTGTTTCATCTTCAAAGTGTTGACAGCCAAAAGGCAAGAAGACACGTGGCACTCAGTTTCTCCATCTATAAAATGGGAAAATCACGGTCTGAAATCGTTGAGTTGGTGAAAGTATTAATTAGTTTGTCTTTGTAAAATGCTCTGTAGAGGGGGGGAAAAACATCTACAAGAGCTAAGGATTATGGTCTCCAAGAAGCATCTATAATTTGCAGAGACATTTATAGCCTGTCTGGTCAGTGAAGCCTGCAGTTTGGAGCCTCACCCTTGCTTCTCAGCCTTAGAGCACAGATTGTAGCTAAACTCATCAGCCTCCATTAAGCCCCTGGCAAAACGGCTATGAACTAGTTGCTGTTGAAAATGTCCGTGACCTTTGCTCTGTATGCTCTGGGGTGGATGTTCAATCCTACATGCTCCTAAAATGCCAATGTTTACTGCTCCTCTTGGGAAAATGAGTGGTGTTAGCGGGGAAGAAGGGTAAATAGGAGTCCCTTCCCCTAAACGTATTAACTGGATGGTGTTTCTTGACAACTAAACTGGACCTTCACCTATTTTCCTGAGGGAATTACTAGTAGCCGTTTCCATATCCCATTTCAGTAATACTTAATATTTCCTCACTTCCCATTGTGCTCAAAGGTCTTCATAAGGACAGTGAAATAAAAAGGATGGTTCCTGACATCTGCACAGTGATGCAAGAGAAAATTACAAATGAAAAAATAGAGCAGGGGTCTGCTGCCTTTCTTTTGGCAAAAAACCTGCTATAGAAACTAATGTAGATGAGGGGGCACTGAGCCATATATAAGTGAGTAATTATCTACTGTTACAGGCCTTATTATCTCTCCAAATGTTTGCTAAAATTCTGTTGGGCAACCATCTGGACGCAGAGATTTACCCGTGGATAGAGAGTGGATTGTTGTTTTAACTTGAGATGGGAAAATTTCTTTCTCTAATTCTTTTCTGTCATCTTCTGTTAAATAATTTAACTGAATGTCTCTTAGATAGCTTCCTGTGAGTCCTCGGAGTAAGTGGATTCTGTATGATATAATCATATAAAATATTCTTTGAAAGTTTGGTTTTTGTTTTTTTTTTCCCTTTTCCCCCACCAGAGGATCCAAGGACAGTTTGCCATCTGTTGTAAGAATTTCATTAATGCACCTATTTTCTCTTTCTTTTTGCAAGAGCGGTCAGTCCAAATAATTTGTAGCCCTCTCCTGTTTCAGGCAGGATTCCTGTTATGGGAGGCCCAGAAGACTTACCCCATCATAGTTAAGTCCCTGCTCTCTCATTATGGCTTTCTCTCGGGTGGCTTTGTTAGCTCAGAACAACAAAGCCTGTGTCCCAAAGCCTGGCTGGGTATCAATAATTTAACAACATGTCATAGACAACAGTGAACCATGCTGCTAGGGTTGAAATATTCCTAGGGCTCACCATCTATTATGCTCTGCTTTCTCAGTGTGCTGTGAATGGAGTACAGGTGGGCCCAGCATTTTCCCAACTCAGAAACTTACAAGATAATATAATGGCACAGGGGAGGGGTTATTTGCATTACAAAAGGATTCCATGCTTTACCAGAGGGTTCACTTTAGATTTTCTTTAAATTAAGAGCTCCTCTTCAGCGTTTAAAAGTTTATGAACTTAATTAGTTCGGGGCTTTCTGGAAAACACTCCCAAAGAAGAAAAGACCTTATTCAGATGTTGCGGTTCTCCTTCAGACTTGACTGGTCAAAAGTCTGAGAACAAAACATCCCAAAACCAGAATTTTTTGCTTTCGATATTCTTCTCGTCCAGATTTCATCAGTCTGGTAGCTTTGAGCCTGTCAACTGATCTGAACAGACTCGCTGTCCTAACTTAGCCACAAGACCCAGCTCCTCTCCACAGGGTCCAGAAGAAGTGCCCAGACTCTGAAAGCATCAGACAGCAGTGCAGAATGTTTTATGTTCTAGTGACTACCTTTGGGGGATGGAGAAAGGGTTTATGGTGCATACCCCATAGCACATAACTACATAGATACCCAGAACACAGGTTTATATTCTCTAAAGTCCCTCTCCAAGTCCTCTCCTGCCTGCCCTTCCTAACACAGTGCCCAAGCTCTGGTCTCTGGTCTCCACCCTCCTGGAGTCAGTCCTCATTGTCCACACCTGAATTGTGCAGAGAATTCGGCTCCGATCAGTCCACTTATACCCCCCACTATCATCCATCACTGTGCTCCCTAAGAAAGAGCTCTCAGGGCATCAGAATCCCTCATCCTCCTACCTTTGTTCTTTTATAGAATAAGTGGATTTTTAAGTCTCAATTAAACTGCCCTACCTTCAATAGAGAAGACTTGAGAATGGCATGGTCTGAAATATTAAGTAGGACAGGCCCAAGTAGAGAAAACGACAATAGGTCATTCAACATAAATGTTCAGAGCAGTTTAGACAGGGGACAATCACCATATACCCATGAAAGTCAGTGAATCATTTCAGAAGAGTTATTTCTTACATAGTTCGAGGTGTTTATGCCACTTGTCTTAGATTAAGTGAAAGTGAATAGAGGCTTGCCTCCCCTTTTCAGGATGGACTGGAGTTGCCTCCCTGATCATAGGGCTTCCATCAAGAAAAGATTGTGATGAGACGCTGGAGTTTTTCCAGGAAGGGTTTGAGAGCTAAGTGAGGAACGTCAGGGGTCAGCCAACAGGGGTCAGTTCAAAGAGAAGAAAGTGTGCTTTCCCTCCTGGGCCCTGGTTTTGTTCCTAGGACATATCTTGAATTCTCCTGTCCCTACCCTTCTTATCTGAATCGAGGGTGTTACCAGTAACAGCAGCTACCTTGCTTTTCTTCCTGCTTTTCACTCTCTCTAAGCCTCTTGGATGCCATGACCACAGGACTCTTCCTAAAACTCTGCTTCCATCCCATCATTCCTCCTGCTCAAAAAGCTACACTGCTTTTTATTGCCCTGCATTGGTTATAGGAGATATGACTGTATAATTTACTGGCCAGACTGGACATATTTGAGAGTGGAAAAAAGCACTTTCAATATTTATGTCAGGACCATAGGTGTAACTGGAGATGACCTCAGGTAAATAGGGGTGGGTATATGCCGCCTTACATATAACCTCCCTACCTTGTATTTGAGATTGTATGCATGTAACCATATCCCATGCCACTTAAAATCAATCTAATCTTACTGTAAAGGTCAGAACACTATCGCTACTACTAAAAATTATAACAGCAATGGCAATCGTAATACTAGCAACCACTCCTGGATTCCCTCCATAGCAAGCAGTATGTCTCACATTCATTTTTTCATTCTCCACAAAATTCCTCTGAGAAAGGCACATTACTACTGCCATTTTAGAAATGAGTAAACTGATATAGACAGATTTAAATGCTTTGGCCAACATAACACAGCTAATAAGTGGCAGAGCTGAAATTAAGCCCAGGATTATTTGATTGCAGTCTTACCACTGCTTTCGCCAAAACAATCTCCTTGTATTTTTTTTTTTTTAAAGTATTTTGTAAAGCACACAGAGAACGTTTAGAAGTATGACCAATGGAATATTCTTCTGGTCTCAAAGTTGTCTCGGCCATATTGCTTAATGGCAGCATGAATGTTGTTATTCACATTACTGTCCCCTTCCCAGACCTGCATTTCTGCTTATTCTGTTACCTCTAAATTTATAGCCCTCTTATGTTCTCCTTGTCAATCTATAGTCGATCCATATGGCAAAGCCCAGTTTAATTTCACACCCTCTGTGAAACCATAGCTGGCTACTCAATTGACATTAATCCCTCCCACCTGTATCCTCCCAGCCTAATTATCCTCAGTACGACACAAATTGGCACTAGATTATAATTTTCCCCTTTGGTTTTCTAATTGTTTTTTGTGTTACTGTTCCCTCCCCAACCTGTAAGCAAAACCATCAAAGACAAGGGACTTCCTGGAGCCTTATTTTACTTGAAATTTGCCCAGATTAATATGGCTTGAGCATTATTATTTTTTTAAGGTGAACAAACTCGCAAGAGATTAAATAACTTATCCACAATTCCATATCTAAAATGATAACCCCTAAAAGCACTGTTAAAAATTTAATATTGTTTTCTGCTCAAAAAAGGAAATATTCTTAGTAGCATTATTAAGAGAACCTGAAATAAGATTTTTATTTCAGTATGGAAACATACTGAAACAATGAACTTAAAATGAAATACTATTGGTTTCTTAATAAATATTTCAAACTGGCTTGAGTCGTCTCATCCTGTGGAGGGAAAAAAATAACCTCCAGCATTTTCTACACACCCGGAATGAGAAGAAAATATCCTACTGCCTGAACCAGAGCAACCAGGGAGAACAACAGGGACACTTTGTAGTCTCAAGTTCATTAGAAACTTATCTGGGGACATCAAGAAGGGAGCTGACCTCAAATAGCTGCTTCAGCCACACTGCCCCAATATACTGAAATTCCCAAGGAAACCAAATAGTGCTGTATCATCAGCTTTACTCTGGCTTCATTCCTTCTGCTAACAAATTGGTGAGACTTCTCCTGGCAGAGTTGGGGTCATCTGCTTTGCCTATGACTGATGATTTTATATGGGGAAATCACTCAACAAGTATCACTCAGATGGTCAGCAACCTGCTGCGACCTCTGTCCCCAGCCCCAGGGCAGCATGTGGGCCTTGGCTGCATGGGTGTGATGGCTTTAGGTGTGGTGGAATGGGTGCAGGACATACCACCTTCCAAAGATCCTCAGAGAGCCATGAAAAGAAGGGACAAAAGAGACAAGAGGCATTCTAGAATACCACAGTGCAGGATATTATAATTACTAATTTGCAAAACATTATATTGGTAGGAAATCCTGTGGACCTTTCACAAAACACTTCTCTGAGTTACTCAGCAGGGCAACTCCAATGAAAAACTACAAGTTAGCTAAGATGTTATCTCTCTTTCTCTCTCTTTCCCCCTCATTTTTGTGCACCAGCATCCTTGAGACATTCCTGATGCCTAAGCCCTTATGCCCCTCACTATTCTTTCTCTAGCTTTCTACCACTTCTCATAATAAAAATAACAACGGCAAACATTTATAGATTGCTTATTATGTACTAGGAACTACACTAACTACTTTACATAGGTTGGCCCTTTGATACTCACAGCTACAACTTGAAATTGTTGTTTGCTTGTTTTTTGTTTTTTGTTTTTGTTTTTTTTTGTCTTGACTTCAGAGAGTCAAGGAAACTAGGCTTAAAAGAGTTAAAAGAATTTGCCCAGAGACACAGAGCTAAGTAAGTGGCAGAGCTGAGATCTAAAGGCAGGAAGGTCCAACTGAGTCCAGGGCTTCTGCAGCCATAGACCACATGTGCCTCACTCATGCAGCTCACTCATGCAGCTATTTTCTGCCAAGAAGGAAAGTGGTTTTAGAAACTAGTTTACTCTGAGATTAAAGACATAATTGATCCTCCTTCCAAAGTTATTTTCATTAAAAGAAAAAGTTCAGGGAGAAAACACTACATAAACAACAGTTAATGGAATATCATCCCCATGGTATGCTAGACTTTTCCTATTTCTAAGACAATTCTTCTTAATCTGTTTGTGAATTATTCTAGAACAATTTTCACCTCTATTGATCCTAGATTAGAGGGCAAACACTGATATATTGTTAACCCTCTTTTCTCAAATCCCAAAATTCAAATCCCTCCTCATACCCACCAGCAATTCCTTTAATTTGTAAAATTATAAAAATACCTCTAGTTCAAGACTGACATTTTTCTTCATATACCAATTCCAATCTAATCATAGATTCTTTTTTTACCATACATATATAGCCCATAGCCTATATCTGAGTCTTATATTTGATTAATCTGTTACGCTATTCTCTAGTTAATTTATGTCTTATTTTCTATCAAAACTATAAATTCTGAAGTGAATGGAAGAGAAGCAGATTGAAACCACTATTTCTGTTTATATCCAGGACAAATTAAATATGAAGGAAATTCTTAAATGAGATAATGGATGAAAACTGCCTATGAGCGGCTGGTACATAGAATGTGTTAAAAAAAAATTACCTCTCCCTTCTGTTTCTTTACCAAGTGCTTTTGAGTAAACAAACAAAAACCTAGCTTTTTGATAGATAAATTTAAGTATATATCTTATTGCAATTAAAAATTTTGTTTGCCTTACAATTCTGTTTATCACCAGGAATGGAACAGATGGCTAAGGGTCTGGTTTCAGGAACATCTCCCATTCCTTGAAATAAGATGCCCCTTCATATAAGAAGAGAAGCTCCTGGGGGTCTAATTTCATGAGTAGGCTAGTCTAATTGTGCAAATTCACAAAGTTTTCAGAATGTAGACTGTCCTTACTTGGGCCTCCATCACCTTTGAGATCACTGAAGCCTGTCTCAATGCAATTTACTACAGTAAGTCTGCTCAGAAGGCACCTGGCAGGACAGACTAATTAAGTATTTACCCCAGCGGCCAAACTAGCTCTTTCAGGCTCATTACGGTTTCTTAAACAACTAAAATCAATTTAAGTAAATAGAAAAATGATATATTAAAAAAAACCTTATTTGAGTAGCTTGATTTATTAATTAAATCAGCTCATTTTTTTTAACTTAATGAATATTGTTTTATCTCAACCGTATGTTCTTATTTGTATGGCAAGGTGCTCACGACTGGTCTGGGGTAAAAAAGTCATCAGGAGCCTCTGGCAAATAAGACATTCCAGATCTGGGTGACTTTACTTGTCCTCAGCTTATAATTCATGAGCAAGTCTGATACAATCTAGAGTTCTTCCCATTGCCACATCAGCCGGTAAAGGAGAGAAAAGTGTAGTTTACGATTGGGGTCTTATGACATAAAGACCCAGGTTTTAAAAATGGGAATAGATAAAAGAAAGGAAGATACTTGGTTGTGTACGAAATTCTTTCTTGAGTAAGAATTGCTCAGTAATATAGCTAAATATGTCAACATTTAAAATACACAAACTGAGGGCTTCAGAGGGGAGGGGGGTGGGGGAATGGGATAGGCTGGTGATGGGTAGTAAGGAGGGCACGTATTGCATGGTGCACTGGGTGTTATATGCAAGTAATGAATCATTGAACTTTACATCAAAAAAAATTTTAAAAAATAATAAAATACATTTTAAAGAAATAATTAGCTATACAATGTGACGTCTTTCTTGCTAATTCCTGATGCATTTTCAATCACTGTTGATTTATACACACTTTTCTTTTACATTCAGGAAGTACTTACCTGTATTTTCCTAAATGGCACATATTTATTTTTATTTATGACTTTGCAGTGGCCACAGGACTTCAAAAATAAAATAGCATCACTAGAAACTAACAGGGATTCACTTACAACAACATATAGCAAAGGAGATGGTTTCTAAGTTTTACAAATTGTATTAGATTGGGAAATCACAGCAGAAAACAGAACAATTCTTTAGAATATATTTCATGGGGCTTGTATTTCTTCCTGATGTCAGATGCTTTTATTTGTTTTCATAAGAGATTGAGAACAGAATGATGATTATTTTTATGTCACTGTTATTACCCTGGTATCAAGGTCACATTTAATTTTCTCCATTCTTAATTCCTCTTCAAATGAATACTTAAGCTTAATCAATTTGTTCCCATTTTTATTCACATCTGCCTTTTCAAATAGTACCCATTCTCAAACTACACATGATTATATTGACCATATGAGTTTCCCAATTCACTGAAGCCTCTTGCTCTCATATCTAACCCTAGAATTTGCCCTATCAGTCACTTCATTCCCTCCAACACTTCAGCTGTATGCCCACTTCATGAATCCCCAATACTTCTATACCACCAACTCCAAGCCAACAATCCATCAATAATGTTTCCAATCTGTAGCCTGTTAACTTTTTCATTGTCCAAGACAATGTCTTCTTCTTCTCTTCTCTTCCTTCCTTTCCTGGCTTAGACTCCAGGTTCAAACACTTACTCATTCCCTTACATACACCCTCACCTCCTTTGCCTTCCCCGCTGTTCTTGGTGAAACTTATTTCTTCACCTCTCCCACTTGTGCACTAAAACTATGGAATGTAGGTTGGGAAAAAAGCAAAACAAAATGTGATAATACCGATTAGTTTGACTTTAAGTTTTCTTTCTTTCTTTCTTTCTTTCTTTCTTTCTTTCTTTCTTTCTTTCTTTCTTTTTTTTTTTTTAGCTATCATTCATTTATTTGAGACACAAAGAGAGCACAAATGGGGAGCAGGATCAGAGGGAGAGGGAGAAGCAGACTCCCTGCTGAGGACGGGAGCCTGATGCAGGGCTCAATCTCAGGACCGTGGGATCATGACCTGAGTCAACTGAGCCACCCAGGCGCCCCTCACTTTAAGTTTCTAACCATGCATTTCCTGAGAGTTTTCACTGTAGTCTTACTAGATTTCCTTAATTCCTACACTCCACAGATTTCTTCTAGAACACAGTCACCACTTTTTCTTTCTCTTTAAACTTTTAACACTCACATTCCTGACCCTGCTGATGACCTCACCTTTTATTTTAGTTAAAAAACAAAGAAATAAGAGAACAGCATCCTTATCTTCCATCGCCAAATTCAACCAGTATACCTGTACTCTCATTTTACAATGTTTTTCTTCTGGTGATTCTCAATGAACTTTTCCTTGTCCACCTTGAAAGCCAAGTATTCTCCTTGCACACCAGATCCTATCCTCTCCAAAATATTCAAAAGAATTTGTTCCTGCAATTTTACTTCTCTCTCTTTACTGAACCAATATCTCTACTGTATTGTTCTCCTCTCTATATACTGCCTGTAATACCCCTCATTTTAACCTCCTTAGCCCTACATTACCATTATACATGTCTTTCTTCCCCTTTACAGTAAAATTCATGGATAGTTCTTTATATTCATTCTTTCCATTTCCCCAGATCCAATTCAATCTTGCATCCATTCCTATCAAACTTTCATCCAGTCACTCAATGACACTATTCATGTCAAGTCACCAAAAACTTCCATGTTGTTGAATCATAAGTCATTTCTCAATTCTAATCTTCCTCTACTCTAAAGCAGCATTTGGCACAGTTAATCACTCTCTCATCCTTAAAACACTTTATTCACTTGGCTTCAGGAACACCTTGCTTTCCTGATTTTCCACTTACCTCACTGGCTGTTTTCTCAGTCACCTTGGTTGTTTTGTCCTCATCTTCCAAAGCTGGAATTAGACTTCTCTCTCTTTTCTTCTCAACAATCACTCTCTCCCTTGGAACATCCACCTGGTCTATGACTTTGAGCATCATCTGTCCACTAATACATTCACATTTATTTCTCCAGCTCAGGTTTTTCCCTTCAGGTCTAGAACTGATTGATTAATAAGCATCAAACTTAATAGAGTTGAATACAGAATGCTTGAGGCCTCTTTTTGTGACCTCATACTCCTCTACAAGTCTGATTATTCCTCATCTTCGTAAATGGTTCCATAATTCAGTTAGTTCCAAACCTAAGTAACATTTTTGATTTGACTCTTTATAATACATCACTGTCCTCCAAGATATTACATAATTATTTGTTTAATTTATTCTATGTAGTCTATAAATCCCATTAGGTCAGAGGTTTTTACTACTTTATTCACCACCTTATCCTAGTACATAAAACAGTATCTGCCACCCAGTAGTAAATACTGTTTTTCACAATGAATGAATGAATGATATCCTCTCATCTCTGAATAGTTTTTGTTTTCCAAGTTTTAGTTTAACATCACTGTGTTACGTAATTAAGGGATACTTATCTTTATATAATTTTACTTAGCATATATCCACATAATCTGGCAATTGATCATACAACATTATATATTATTATATAGGTACTTTACACATATATGGATCTTTCACTCCATTTAAATGATAAAGACACTTGAGAGCAGAAACCACATTTACTTTCCTAGTTCAGTTCTTCACATTATGTTCAGAACTTTAAAACTAAAGGAGGACAGTGCTTCTAAAAAGCATTAACAGCTTCTTCCGATTACTTCTGATCCCAGAGTTAGAAACACTCTAATATTATCTGAAATAGCATTCCATTTACTTGGTTCTGGGGCAAAGCTTATGCACCTGGAGGCCATAAAAGGCATCAGCCACTAAAGATGGCAACGCTACAAAAATTATTCTGATAAGGAGAGAAGATTAAGTGAAGTGCAACATTAAATAACAGTATTTGCATATCTCATTAGTACTTCCAGGATGTTGAATTCTGATATTTAGAAAAATTATGAATTTAACATTGAAGATTATAGAAAATAACAACTGGAAGTTGTTCTGAGGGGGGAAAAGTGTGCTCTGGATAGCTAATATTTCAGTCTTCTTGGTATACTGAGTGCATCTTTCCAATCTCCAGACCAGTGGGGTACAGAGGAGGGGAGGGCCAATCACCTAGGGTGAAGCATCAAGAAAGGGAGGAGCAAGTGGGGGGAGGAGATCAACTCCTGTATGAAGAGGGCTCAAAACTGTGGATGTCAATGCATTTGTGTCAAGCAGCATACTCTGGATATTATCAGGAAGACATAACTGAGTAAAAAATTAACCAGATGTCTAGAGATTAACTACATTAGCAGAGGAAAGCAAATCATGTGCAACCTCTACTTTCTCTAACCCATAAATGTTTGGATCTGTTGTTACCATACATTGCCTGAAAGCATTCATAAAACTCTTCTCTACATACCTCTTATTTAACTTACTCAATTTGTCTCATTGCATTTCACATAAAGGTCATCTATGAAGCTATGAAGAATGCCAAAGCTTCCCTTTTAACCATCATAAAATTATGTCTCCTCCTTGTGTCTTTGGTAGTTCATGGGAGATGACACATTGAAATGCAACGTCTGTGGCTTCTGCCAGCTAGATCCTGTCCTCAAAAATTACATTTTCGTTTTGGCAAAAAGTGTATTTGGTGTGTCTCCTCATAACTTTTCCATTTCATATAGCTCTCTTATACCATTTAAATGCATTTGAAATCTGTTTTTCCTTACCGGTACTTATTTTGTTAAGGAAATATCCTGAAATAACTTAACTGATTACTAATCAGGTTTTGTTCTACTTTCTACATGGTCACAAGAGTGATCTTTCTGAAATGAGACTAATCCAGGTAATCTCTGCTTAAAAGCTTGTGTGAATCCCCAAAAACTCACAGAGAAAAAGCCCCAGCTTCTAGCATGGCCCTCTAGGTCACACAGCTTGGTTCCAGGCTGTCTGTTCAGCTAGACCTCCTACCCCTCTTCCATGAACACCTTATGTTCTAGTTATACTCACCTGTAGTTTCTTGGCCTTAGCGTGCGCTCGCTTTCTCTCTTTTTCTTGCCATTGCTTTTGCAACACCTCCTCTGTGAAGCCTTCTTTGGAAGTTCCAGGCAGATTTGGATCCTATACATAGTACATAGCACATGGGTGAGTGGTTTTACTTTTGTATTACATTGCTTCCCCACTAAACTGCCAATCTTCAGGGCAATGTAATATCTGGGTGATCTCTGCTTCCCCAGCACTTAAAATAGGGAGATGGGGTGAGTGATAAAAGGAGATAAAAACGAATCATTTTCTGTGTGCATGGTATTTGATTCTTTATATATTGTTTAATCTTCGCAAAAACATGATAAAGTCATTATTATCCTTGGCTTGCAAAATGGGGAAACTGAGTCCTGAAAAGGGTAAATGATTTGTCAAATGAACTATTAACAAAGCAAAAGCCCAAATCTAAGTCAGTTGGTCTCACATCAAAACCTCTATTATTCTCATGCTCCCACTGTTCCTGCCAACAAGCATTTGTTAAATAAATGAGCTAATGAATAAATGAATTTTTTCAGGCTAAAATCAGTTTCTTTTTAGCTTTTCAGTCATACATATGGAAAATTTGCTTTTTGACAAAAGTAACTCAAAGCAAAATCCATACGTCACTAGTTCTCTCTAAAATTTACGTGCCAAGAATTTCTGATTCTTTTCTGTGGAAATTCCTTCCTCTCCTCATCAATTTCTCTTCCTTCAGAGCCTAAGACACACTACTAATTTTCAAAGTGAATCAGTGTGATGACTACATCTAGATGGACTGAAACAAGCTCCTTTTTGTAAATTCTTAAGTTCCTTAACTTTTTTACCTTAGAGAGTTTGCAGTAACTTCCTTCCTGGATCTGAGATATCTAAAGGGCATTTCCCGATGGCATGAGTCTGTCTCTTCAAAAAGCATATTTTGCACTATTTTAATGGAATTTTAAGAGTGTATTTTTTCATGACTAGAGCCAAAGTTCACATTAGGGATACAAATTTGTGGACAGGCCCCCAGGTGTCTGAACTCAAACATCGCGAAACTGAGAAAAATGTCAGATGTAATGATGCTTAAAATTGATAAAGGGTGAAGAGTCTATTAAAATATATAAGAATAGCATATATTATTGGCACATGTCAATAGTTTCCTCTATCATGTAAATATTTTTGACCAACAAATTTTTACTCTGTGTGTTTTGTTGAGACATATGTCAACCCTACTCTGTATTTCTTAGTCTTCCTCATAAGTGTCTATTCACTCAGTTATCCTGCACTGAGTCTCTGTTATCTACTCTGGTTCCATCACTCTTCCTATAAAATAATTATGTCAAGTTATGAAAGTTCTCATTAGTTATTCTAATATATTTGAACTTTATGGATTAGACAAATCAGAATTAATAGTTTCAAGCAGAGAATGAAAGTTGGGATGTGGAAATGAAAGTATATCACAGTCCTCTCTTCTAGTTTTGAATCAAATTGGAAAAAAAAAAACACAAGTCAAGCTGATGAAAGGGTCTCCACTTTATATCCGACAAAATAGGATCTGAAAACATAGCTCAGTTGGATGACCATAGTTAGGCTTCCTCAGATGTTCCCTCCTAGTCTAGACCTCAAGACAACCCACCCCAGAGGGAGTTTTGTGTCTTCAAGTTTGATAAAGTCACCCACGATCACTGCCCCACATCCTGGTGTGTTTAGTCATTTATTTATCCAACAAACAATGATTGAGCACTGACTACATGCCAAGTTCTCAGTGCTATAAGTACAACAGAGAACCAAAACTATAATCATTCCACTCTAAGCTTCTCACTACAGAGAAACAGAAGCTGATAAGACCTATGCCTACCCTTCAGCCAGGCAGATCTAAAAATAGGAAGAAGAGCTGAAACAAAGGCTCTTTTCTCAGCCTCAATTATTGAACCATTCTGCTTCCTCCTTCAGGGAGGAATAAGTGAGAGGATGTGGAGAAAGAAGGCTGACTTGTTTCTCCCATGACATTCTCTCCCATAGAATGTGAGTTCCCTCCACAACCTGGAAAAAAAAAGAATATAATCAGCTTTGAGAATTAGAAAGATCACCCTATTGGTGGAATGGAGGATAAAGTAAAGAGGAATATGTTAAGTCTCAATGGTTTTTGTCAAAGATCCTCTTAAAAATCTTTGTCTTAAAAATTAGAACTTACAAATGAAGTTGTCTTAATTATGGATGCACAATAACTATAACATGAAGTGATTTCTGTCTAGAACTTAGTGTCGCTGATAAAGGTTAATGAATATAGCATTTGTCCCCAATTTCCTTTGCACAATCACTTTTCTGCTGGGCTAGATATTTTTTCTAGAATTGCTTGAGAATGTGAATACATTATTACATTAACAGACCACAGCTTTACACTACAATCACTACAAAATATGATAGGAATAATGAACAGAATTTACTGTGAGGTTATTAGCAATGCTGAATTTATTCCCTATTTTATGATTTTCTATTGAAAACTGGAATAACTGCCAGGGACCTTGCAATTTTACTTTGTCACAATAAATGCTGTTGCTCTTCCTATGGTATGGTTCTTATACATCTTAAATTATAAGAGCATTTTATATTATCCTTCTAAATCACTGACACAGCTTGCTCTCATATCCCCAAACATTGTAAGAAAAAATATTTTTATTATAAAAGAACAATATCATTTTCATTTTGCATGCACTTTTTCATTAGAATAGAGCAATACACTGTGCATCTGTGAAGTGTTGCGTTTTGCTTTTAGCTCCTAGCTTTGCAATCTGTACACTCAACAAGCTCCTAAGAAACAAAGTGAGAGTACAATTCCCATTTCACAGATGAGGAAACTGAGGCATACAACACTTTAATGTCTTTCCTAATTCCACATGAGTAGTTATGGAAAAACAAGAAAGAAGTCCAGTTTTCTGGACTCTTAGCCTTGTGTACTCTCTTCTAAAACATGCTGCCTTCACAAATGTGGTCATTAGTCTGTGGCTGGGATTGTGATGGTGTCATGTCAGTGGGGCCAGAGCAACAAATTTAATGACACAGCTGGGAAAACTTAAAAGCCTGCCCTTGGCTGGGTCGTAAGTGGAGGTTAATACAATGGTGCCATTACAGCCTTCTGCCCGCCTCCCAAAACCACAGCACAGTTCAAAAGAATTGAAAAGGTTCCACTGGGGGTTGGCTCAGGTCTGAATGAGCAGCCAAGGTCAGGATGGAAATGTGGAATAGAAGAAAACTGTGGAGCCCAATGCAAAGTTCAAAGCTGCTCAGCCAATCCTAGGTGACCCAAAGCCTACCCTCACCTGCCAATTAAATGAAGGAGATCATCCTCAGTTAGAGTTTAAATCAAGGCACCACGCTGCTTCTTGGGCTAAAGACCTGGAGATTGAATGCAACTTATTTCTAAATCAATCCTTTCCAAAGTTACATACTTGAAATAAGGCTATATTACCTGTCCAAACTATTAAAAAAACAAACTCTCCCTGCAACTAACTATAACATTCCAAGGTCCCATTGCACACTTTGCACTCTCTACTGTGTACTATACCTTTAATTTTATAATATATGCAGTTTTAAATTCAACATTTATTTTTAACACCTATATTTTAATGAAACATGAAATATAAAATGAAACTCCAGTCTGCCTTGTATGAGCACGAAGAAAAATCCTAATTACCTGTTTCAAAAGTGTGAAGCGCTTTCTAATTTTCCACCAGCCAGTTTCCTTAGACAGCACTCAGTATTATAACTATTTATGCCAATTGTGCTATTTCATGCATAAAATTACTGCATTATTGTTGGAATAGATGCCAGAGAGATATCTAAGCAGGGTGCAATCACTTCACTTTCTATCAAATTGGGCTCCTGAAAGGTATCATAAATTTTATTAGAAGGCAAGGGGCTAATGGCAGCCAATCAGTGTTAATGCTGATAAAATTGCTGTATTTTACATTATAAAAACCAGATGATATTTTTGTCAGAGGGCCACCTTTTGTTTTATTAAGAATGCATCATGAAAACTATATTGTAATCACATAAGATACTTAGGAAAGCTGACTGCCCTTCCCCCGGACTGGGGTGACATCTCTCTCGGGGTGCTCTGGCAGCAGTTGGCGAGGCAGGCTTTGCTCTCTGCTGCCTGATTAATGGTAGTATAAAATGAAGCAATGCAAAATGCATCCCCCACACTATGGGTACCATAATTCAATTGCATGCAGCTTTATTCTCTCAGGGTCCACTCTTTGGGAAACAAATATTAATGTTCCACTGTTCCCAGGTCCTTTATTGTGCTATAAAAAAATTGTTTTCGATTAACCTGCCAATTGAATCTGGAGAGCTGGGTAGTTTTTAAGACTCCCTCGCTTCTTCCTGAGGCACCACAGTAAAGAGTGGCAGATTATGATGATACTAGAAAAGGAAAAAGAAAGTTTGGTGCAGAGTTCCAGCCCCTCGGAACACTGCTGAGTTGTGCTTTCCCAAAAGTAACTGTAATTTCCATGAGTTGAAGGCAAAAATGTGTGACCTTGGGCAAATCACTTAACCATTCCAAGGTCTTTGCGTCCTTATCTCTAAAATGATAGAGTAACATACAAGAGTTTTTCATGTACCTTCCAGCTCTAAAAGTGTGATATCCTTACTGTACACACCCTGTACACACAAGCACTCACACAAACCTTGGAGAAATAACTTCACTTCTTACTCGTGCCTTTGTTAGCCATTCCTCACCTGCACTGGTATCTGAGAGAATCGCTATCATCGGACCTGAGGAAGCATGGGCTGGGTAATCTGGTCTTTTGGTGCTGTTCTATTCCAGGAAGATCTCGGTCTTCAGCATCTAGCAATAGTAAACATAAATTAAATAATTAAATAAGCACATCTGGATGTCTAATAAAGGAGTTTGACCTCCCTAATTTCTAATAATTAGATCAATAATAAAATACAATATAACTCTCGATTACAATAAGACTTATGGTTTTGTCATGGATCCAAACAAATACAAATTCTTCAAGGAACGGGACCCATTTTCTACTACTTTTGAATACTTTTACTGTTCAACATTAAGTAGTCACTTGAAAATTCCTTTAGAATTCAGTGGTGATAAATGGTTGCCAGAATATGAGGAAACCATCGGTTGACTTACATGATAAAATGCACCAAGAGAGCTGTGTTTGCTCTTAGAGGAACTGACTTCTTCAAAAGTATGGAATGCACATTAGATACAAAGCAGATATGTTTGCAACTATGCCTCCAATTACTATTCCTACTTAACTATCACTATTAATCCATTTTTCTTAAAGTTGTATATATTTTTCTTCCCTTTATGTTGACTATGATATTTCCCACTTGAATCACTGAAGGCTGCCTTGTTCCATAGTGTTCTATCCTACGTGCTGGAATCAGTAATTATAACCCTGCTACAAGTATCCCTAGAAGATTAGGAGTGTGCATTAACACACACACACACACACACACACACACACACACTTATGTGGCGAAACAACATATAAATGAATCAAGTTGCCCACATTTTACACAGTAACAAACTACCAATGTTCTGGACTAATGACTAAAATGTTGTACTAACCAGACCGGGCTACCATACACGGTCATAGAGTCTGTGTGTCACCCAACAGCCCAGTCAATATGGCGAGTGGTGGTAGGGGCTCACCAAGCTGTGCATCTGAGTTAAGGAGGCAACCATCAGAAGGAAGGCACACCTTTTTGTTCTCAGGAAGGCATAACCCACTCTCCCAGTCATGTACTCACAGAAGGAAGGCATGTTTTCCCAATTCACACAAAGAGGCCATCAATCTACAGGGCACTAGTAAAACAAATGATTTTTTAAATCCACTAAAAGTCCCCTACATGGAGAATCTCAAAGGATCTCTAATTCAGTCAGTTTCTACAAGCAATAGCAGCTATACCCTGAGAACTGTTGTATCTCCTAAAGACAAATTCTCCATAACCTAGACCCCATGGCCACCAGATCAAACAAACCTATGCCTCCACCCTCCAGTAAGACAATTTTTACTTGGACTGACCTAAGGTGGGGATTATTCTCCCCTAAGGTGGAGGGAATTAAAACAGAAGCATACAGAAATGCTCAGAAACAAATGAAACCATGCCTTCAGAGAAGAAGAGGGAGGGGCACTGGGTGGTTCAGTCGGTTAAGCCGCTGACTGGCCCAGGTCATGATCTCAGGGTCCTGGGATCCAGCTGAGTCAGGCTTCTCACTCAGCAGGAAAGTCCTTTTCCCTCTGCCCCACCCCTGTTCATGCTCACTCTCTCAAATAAATAATTTAAGTCTTTTTTTGGTTTTGTTTTTTGTTTGTTTGTTTGTTTGTTTTGTTTTGTTTTTATTATGTTATGTTAGTCACCATAAAGTACGTCATTAGTTTTTGATGTGTTCCATGATTGTTTGCGTATAACACCTAGTACTGCATGCATAAATAAATAAATCTTTTTAAAAAAGAGAGAACAAGAGGGAGCCAGGAATGCACCCAACAACCTGCATGTGTGGTGGACAGGTACAATGTTCTCATTATGTACACAGGGTTGCCCCATTCTCAGAAGATGTCTTAATGACCTGGGGAGATTTTCCATTAGGGTTTTCTTAATTATTCCCACATTTACTGTCACCTTTACATCCAGCGTCATGGTTTAAGAACAGTGGATGAATGATTCTGAAATGCATTAACTACAGCTGAGCAATTGCACCACTCAACCAGAATACAAATGTAATTCAAGGTAATGAGTCCTTAACTATGAATGTGGTAGAAGAATTGCCTCTTCTGGAAGACCCCACAGTTAGTTAATACTCCATCTGATACATGGTTGTAGAGAAACTAGTTATTATTTGGGGGAGTTTAAAAGGCTCAGAGCATGTTTCAGAGCTGGACACTGTGACAGGCACCATTTTTATGCATTCTACTTAAGTAGCTAAATAATGAAAGTAAAACATACCAATTACATAATTAACTATGCGAGCAACATGTACTCATCACCCTTGTCTCATATCTGAATCCCATTCCATTCCTAAACCTGCCACCATCCCTCATACCATTCCTGAACCTCATACCATTTCAGAAAGTGATAAGCCTGCATTCCAATCTCTCTGGCCACCTTCTAACATAAACCCCTCCTCCCAGTAATTTAATGTTTGCTTTTAGCCTCATAAAATGGTAGCTGAAATCAAAACAGATGCTTCACAAAATGCCACATCATCAACAGAGCCTAGACCCTCAAGGAGCTTAAATTGCAGTTGGGAAATTGAAATTAAACCCATAGGAAATACAAATAACGATGAAAATTTAACAAATATTGCAGTGGAAAAGTTGTCAAAAGCTGATACATGACTAACATCAAATAAGTGGACCTGAAAGTAACTGATAGAGAAGGTCAAAAGGGGGAAGATTTATGGGAGATATAATCAGTGCTGTGGGTTAGAGTCTAATGTCCGGAAAGAGAGGCATCTCAGTTCCACAACGGGAGGTAGGAATCCTTAAGACCCCATCTGACTCCTTCAGAATCTAAACATGGGTCTTTTGTTAACATAGGAAACTCGCCAAGCCACTTCACAGGTTATGACACTTCCTGGTATCCAACTTACAGGGGATTTACTTGTGAGTCAGGTGACTCCCTGGACCAAGCTGTGGTCAGGGCCTGGAACCATATTGGAAAGCCATGGTAACATGAACACACACAAGCGTAAAGAAGCATAAAAGGGATTTGTGTCCATTTTTTGGTGGTTATTTGTTGATGCTGTTTTAAATTTTTATTTTATTTTTTTTAAAGATTTTATTCATTTATTTTGAGAGAGAGAGAGAGCATGTGCAAGTGGGGTGAGGGGCAGAGGCAGAGGGAGAGAGAATCCCAAGCAGACTCCCTGCTAAGCACAGAGCCTGACCAGGCGCTCGATCTCACGACCTTGAAATCATAACCGGAGCTGAAATCAAGAATCAGATGCTGAACTGACTGAGCCATGCGGGAGCCTCGATAGGCTTTAAATTTTTAGATCTAGAAGATGGGTGGTAAACATCCTAGTCCACCTGAAGGGGAAGGTTAATGGAAGAGAAGAAGGAGATAGCTAAAAGGGAGGTGAGATGACAGAAGTTTGGAAGGCTGACTTAACTTCTATAAACAAAGGGAATTCAAAGAAAGTTTTAGCAAGTGAAATATGTGATGAAAGTGGGTTTACAGAATCAAAACTGGAGACTTGGACAGATTATGTGTATGTGAATGATGACACTAGGCATATTTATGTAGACTCCAGCTACTATTTCTATAAAATTATTTGTGATCGTCTGAAACCTCAGTGGCAACAATAACATAATATTTGAATCCTCAATGGGCTAAACCCTTCATGATTCCATACACATGCTGATTACATGAAACCTTGGTAATATACCCATGCCCGATGTATCTTAAAATCCTAATTGGTTTATAACCTTGCAACCTATTTGTACCCATTTATTATCTTTTATATAAAATCAGACATCTTGAGTTGCTTCTGATACTGGATCTAAAGAGTTGAAAGAAGAAGAGTTTAGGCCACAGGAGCTTTTTTGCAGAGAGGATACAATGCAAGAGATCAGCAAAGCAATAAAAGGGTCTGACTGTCCCATCCATAGTATATGAAATTCAGTTAAAAATATAACACCAGGATTTTTTAATAAAGGGATGGAAGTATGCGGCTCCCGTCCTTGAAGATTCTAGTGCCAGATGAGCCTTTACAATTCAGACCTTGGGGAGGAGGGGGAGAGAGGTGAAAAAAAAGAACTAATAAATCTCTAAAATTTGACAAGTGACAGATCTTTGTCTGGTTAACTGGCTATGCAAAGATTTTAGTAGATTCTTCTGTCATTCCCAATTCCACTTATTCATGAGAATTTTATAATATTTAAATGACCCAAGGGAAGGCAAGCCTATATTTGCTTTGCAGAACATTTCAAAATGTGCACTCACAGCATAGCGTGCAGTCCTGTGTCCACCACTAGGCAAAGACGGAGTTGTATAATGAACTTCAAATCAGGAGAAAAAAAACTTACACAATTATTTTAATCGTTTCATCATATAGTAACATTACTGAAACAATGGTACCTATACTTAGAGCTGGTTTCAGTAAAATATCTGAAATCCATCAGTCATTGAATTGCTACAACTACTTGGTCCCCCTTTCCATCTCTTTGTTTCTGGAACTCTTCCTCTCTACCTCCTTTTCCTGTGTGTGTGTGTGTGTGTGTGTGTGTGTCACTTTTGTCTCCTCCCTTCTCTGTGCCTTGCTTCATAACGGTTTCTCTCTTGCCCTATTCATGATCGTCTCCATACACTACCCCAAGAGATACTTCTCCCTTAGTCCTTATAAACCCTCATGCTCTTCTTACCTTGAAAAAGGAAAATGAATGCCTTTGCTTCGTCACTTAGCTTGCCTTTCATTCTAGTAAACTCTTTCAAAACATTCAAGCTAAACTCAAGGGAAAAGTTTCAAGAAAGCGGCACAAATTAAAGCAGGGATAAAAAAATGTGATCAAGTTAGTGAAATTATTTTATAGAACCATTATCAGTGTAGAGAAGGGACAAAAGAACTTGTTTCAAGAAGCTGGAACAATTTTAATGAATGACTATAACTGAATGCTACTAAAAAAGACAATTAGCTCATAGGTTAAGGTACCCACTATGAGGGGCTCCTGGGTGGCTCAGTCGCTTAAGCATCTGCCTTCAGCTCAGGTCATGACCCAGGGTTCCTGGATTGAGCCCCCACTGCTGATCAGGGAGCCTGCTTCTCCCTCTCCCTCTGCCTCTCCACCCCAAAAAAAAAAAAAAAAAAAAAAAAAAAAAAAAAAAAAAAAAAAAAAA
>NC_048231.1:75315010-75378008 GCF_002007445.2 Ailuropoda melanoleuca
CCCACTGTGGGATCAGAGACGTCTGGCTTGAACCTTGCCTCTGCTTTTTCTGGCCAGGCATTCTCTCCAAAACTCTTCTTTATCTTCTCTGCAGTCTGTTTGCTCATCAACATATCAAAAAATAAATAAATAAATAAATAAATAAATAAATAAATAAATAAAAATAAAAGTATGGTACCTGAACTATGATAATGTAATAAGTAAGGTACTTAGCACAATCTCTAGCACTTAGTACCTGCTCAAAAATGTTAGTCATTATTATCAATATTATGGTTTTCATTATTTTTAATGTCCACATGAATAACAATTTACAAATTACATATTCAATCTCTTAAAGGCAATTATCCACCCCATAGTTTCATGTTATTTTCTTCCATGAAAGTTTAGCCAGTTATTTTAATTTTTATTTGTAAAATATATATACTTATAAAGGTTAATAGGAAAAGATTTCTCAAAATTCATAGAAAAATAACAGTAGTTAGGCTCACCCATTGGCACTCTATATTCCCACTTCTAGAAGTAATTACCTTGAATTCTTTTATATTTATTTGAGTTTCCCCGTCCATATTTCTAAATAACTTGTTTATTCTAATTTTTCTTTCTTTTTTTTTTTTCAATTGTTGTTACTATTTGTTGAATTCCCTCTATGGAAGATGAGAATCTGGCTTTCTTCATCATTTCCCCACATACTCAGAAACACACACGCACTTCTACTTTTCCTCTGGCTCCCCAGAGTTTGTCACAATTTTTAGCTGAAGCAGTGTTCAGTGTTTATATAATTATGACTATATAAATATTACTCGCAGCTGAACCCATTTAGTGTATGATTAGATTTCCTTTCTTGTAGAACTTTACAGGAGTTAATATTTACCTGGTTATTTTCAGTTGCTTAGTATTCTATGTATTTATTACTAACTCACCCTGAACTCTCCAACAGAAAATTGAAATCTTGTCTCAATATGTTTCACCATATCAGGTATTCTATTAGTTTCATGTCTTACTGGTATGCAACACTCCCAGGGCTTTCCATCTTCCTGCTCTAGTCTGAAGTGATTGTTCCCCAGGCTGTTCAACACTATCATGCTGATATCTCCTTCACTACCAACCTCAGAATTCTGTTTCTGTCCTGTATTGGATCCTCTAGTTCCAATGTTTCTTCTTCTCTATTGGTATCAAACTTAATTTTGGTGGGTATGTTTGTACAATAGCTTTTTGGAAAAGGGAACAAAAAAAGGAAGATTTTCTTCCCTCGTGGTTTTGCTTATTTGGGCATTTTTATTCCAGGGGTCAGCAAACTATGACCAGTGGTAGCTAAAACTCTACCATTCATGTAAATAACTATTACTGGAATACAGCCAGGCCCATTTGTATACTTACTGTCTACTGTCTTGTTAAAATTGCAAAGTTGGGTAATTGCAACTAAGATTGTTTGGGCTGTAAAGCCTAAAATATTCATTACCTGGTCCTTTCCAAAAACAAAAACAAACTGCTGACTCCTGCTTTATTCTATGCTCACTCCAGATCGATAATTTGGCTAGCAGCAGCATTTGAAAGGCATTACTCCCTGGTCTTTTAGCTTCCAGCATGAATGTTTGTCTAGTGCCATTCTGATTCCAGATCCTTTGTATGAAAAGTCTTTTTCTCCTGTATCTGGAAGCTTATGGAATCTTCTCTGTGTGTGGGCACTTTTTCATATACTGCAATGAGTACTCAGTTGACCCATTCAATCTAGACACAGACATTATCTTTGATAATTTCTCCCCTTCAACTTTTTCTTTTCTCTCTGCAATTCCAATTAGTAAAATTACAAATCTCTTAGAATGACTCTATAATTTTTTTACTTTTTTATGTTCCATTCTCCTGTCATTTAGCCCTTTTTTGGGAAATTTCCTCAAGTTAATTTTCCAACCTCTTTATAATGTTTTAAAGTTTCTGCTCTCTTATTAATTTCCAGAAGCTGGCTTTGTTTCCTCTTTTTAGCACCCTATCCTTATTTCATGGATGCAATTATTCATTATTTTTAGGCCCATAAGACTCTCTGAGATACATAAAAGCTGAAAGAATTGAGCACTGACAGAACTTCATTACAAGAAATGTTAAAGGACCTCCTCCAGTAGAAAGAAAATTATATCAGACAGAAACATGAACCTATGGATAGAACTATGTGGGTAAATATGCAAGAGTTTTTTCTTATTTTTTAAAAATCTAATTATAAAAGTTTCCTACTTAAACAAAATGAATTATAATGTAAAATGAAGTAAAAGATACAAACAGAGAGGTTTATAACAAATTAAAATTCATGACACTAAGATAGTTCCACATATGGTAGGATCCCATTTATATGAAATATCCAGACATGGAAAATCTAAGGAGACAGAAAGCATATCAGTGGTTGCCTGGGTCTGGGGATAAATGATGAATAAATGCAAACAGGCAGGAGGGAACCCTTTGGGGTGATGGAAGGATTCTAAAACTGGATTGTGGCAATGGTGCTCGACTCAAAAAATTGACTAAAAATTGTCAAACTATATGCTTGCAATGGATGAACTTAATGATATATATGTAAATATATCTCAATAAAGGGGCTTTTAAGTAGCTAGAAAAAAAATAAAATAAAATAAAATAAAATAAAATTCATGACCATAGCACCAAAAAAAAGAAACCACAAGAGAAAAGGAAGTAAACTACTGTAACATTCTTATACTATATACATATTAGTACAATATCATTTGAAGATAGACTGTGATAAATTAAAGCTGTGTACTATAAACTAACGCAACTACCAAAATAACAAAGAATAGATAATAAGTCAACAAAAGAAATAAATAAGATCGTAATAAAGTCATCAATTAATGAAATGTATGCAGCTAGAGGAAAAAGAGGACAAAGATCAGAGGAGAAAAATATAAAGCAAAAAGCAAGATTAGAGATCAATAATCACATTACATGTAAATGTTCTAAAACCTGAAGCCAGGGACTGTGAGATTAGATAAAAAGAGCGAGACCCATCTGCATGCTGCTTATAAGAAGTTCATTCTAAATAAAGGATGAAAATAAGTTAAAAGCAAAAGGATGGTAAAAGACATACCATGCTAACACTAATCAAAAAAAACCCAAGAGTGGTTATTTTAATACCAGACAAAGTAGATTTCAGAGTAAAGAATATTACCAAAGATATAGAAGGCCATTTTATAATGATAAAGGGGTCAAGTCATCAGAAAAACATGGCAATTCTACGTGTTCATGTACCTAAAAAGAGAGCTTCAAAATAGATGAAGCAAAAACTGACACAATTGCAAGGAGAAATATAAAAAGCTATGCATATAATGGAAACTTTCAAAATCCTTCTATTATAATTAGAACAGGTGGACAGGAAGTCAACATCCTGTACAGAAGAGAGGAACAACATAATCAGTCTACTTGATCAACTGACCTTTATAGGATGCTCTACTGGACAACAGAAGAATAGGCATTTTTTTTTACAAGTGTTCATGGGACATTCACCAAAATATAAAGTACTCTGGGACTGCTAAACTGGAATTAAATTAGGACTTTAACAGAAAGATAGCTGGAATATCTTTTGATATATTTGAAAACTAAATTACATACCTCTAAATAGCCCATGTATCAAAGAAGATATTAAAAGGGAAAGTAGAAAGTATTCTGAACTCAATGAAAAGAAAAGACATTAGAATTAGTGGGATGCCCCTAACTCAGTATTTAGGGGGAAATTTATAGCACTAAATGCCTGTGTGAGAAAAGAAGAAAGGTCTCACCTCAACGACCTCAGTTTTTACTTTAAGAAGCCAGAAAAACAGGGTCCCTGCCTAGCTCAATCAGTAGAGCATTTGACTCTTGATCTCAGGGTCATGAGTTCGAGCCCTACATTGGGTACAGAGATTACTTAAAAATAAAATCTTAAAAAAAAAAAAAGAAACCATAAGAAGAGCAAATTAAATGGATGATTAAGCAGAATAAAGAAAACAGTAAAGATCAGAGTGAAAAGCGATGCAATAGAAAAATAATAAAGAAATAAATGAAACCAAGCTTTTTTTGAGGTCAGTAAAATCTTTTAACTTATGGCCAGAATTCAGGGGAAAAAAATGACAGAAAATAAAATATTACAATTATAAGGCATGGGAGAAGTGACTTTGGAAGTATTGCTATGCATATCAAAACCTGCCAAAGACATGACAAGAAAAGAATACTACAGATGATAGGGTTAGTAGGATTACACAGATATTGCTCAACACAATTTTAGCTAATAAAATTCATTTTTCCTCAAATGTCAAGTGGTCCCTATTTGTTCATATTTAAAAGTAGGTCACTAAAATACTAATTGAAAGCCCAGTATACGTGAACATAGCTTGAGAAATAGTGAGCTTCTCTTTAAGCTATTGGGTCAGGGACTACCTTATCTATTTTTTATAGTGAAGCCCAGCTTTCTTTTATGGGAAATCTGTTTCTGTTGGGCAAGTCAATACATCCAGAAGGCAACATTCGAATCTTTTATTGGTAGTATATACGACTAGCTGTCGGGTTTTTTTGTGTGTTCTTTTTTTTGCTTTTTTATAAAGAATATATGAGGAAAATGCTTATGAATTTGATCATTCATGACAGAGTAATAGGTTCCAGAAGTACTGTGCAAACAAGGCAACAGGATGAAGGAAGAGTGTAGCCCACAGATCATTTAAGTAATATGATGGTGCTTAACAGCCTATAGTAGAAATGAATTACAACTACTTAAAAAAATATATGGGAACTTTTACATTAAAAACTGTCATATCAAAGCTTTCAGACTAACCACTTTAGGAACATGGACTCATAATCCAATGGTTAGATATTATTGAAAATATTTCTTAAGCTTCTTTCGGATTTTCATTTGGACCCAAAAGTACTTCTTAAGGATATGCTCAATACCCTAAAGAATGAATTGTCGTGGGAAACAGGCAAAAGGCAAATTAGATTATCATGGAAGATGATCAAACTGATGATGCAATTCTGACCTCAAAAATGATTTGTTTGAAAGTAGTGGGACTTGAAAGCTAGTTCAGAAGAAAATTTCAGAAGAGAAATTCCAATGCATTGTGAATGCTGACAGCCTCATTAGAATATATCTATCTACTCCCAAAATGACTACTCTGAAAGACAGCTCTCACTCGGATGTATAAATTTAGGTGTGTCAGCATGGGTGGGAGTAATTAGGAGGTCCAATTAATTTCTTTACAGACACTCTTTGGGTAAGTACACCAAGGGAGGTCAAGGAAGTCGCCCCATTACTCACCTGCAAAAGCCTATTAAAGTTGGACCGCCTCCTGAGAATGTGTGGCCAATGACAGCAGAAGACAAGAAGGCTACTGTTTTGATAAATACCCTGAGGGGCTGCAAAATGGCAGTGCTGGGAGGCATGTGCCAAATCATGTTTGGCTTTGGCCCCATAACTTGTGATTCTGTCAAGGACTCATCACGTCAATTGGTGGAAAATGGATTACTGTCATTCTTCAAGGCACGGCACATCATTCCCCATTGATTGGCATGCCAAATCCTTCACAAAGTAATGAGTCAGGGACGATTCAAATCGTCATCCAACTGTCAGCTTGATTGCATAGCCCTCTATCAATGGGATTAAACTGGTGTGGCATCCAAAATGTAATGAAAGGCATTACTTTCCTTGAAAAGTTGACAGGAAGACAGGGATGCTGGACCCAGGAGGCCTAGGCATATACAAATAATAATAATAATAAAAATGGGGAGACTGAATTGGAAGATGATATAAATATACTTATTCAGCCTCACAGGAGATGCTGTGACTAAAGGGAATTACATTTCTCTTCAAAAAGAATTAGAGCTGAAAGGGACACTGTGGAAATCATCCCAATGACGCTTGTTCCCTAACAAAAAAAGAAATACATAAAGAGAAGTGAGTCACTAAGGTTAGTTAATGAGGAGAGAATGGGAGGACAGTACAAAGCATGTTCTTTGGAGGGAAAAAAACCCCTTGGTTTTCAGTCTTAGTTCTTCTATTTACTAGTTGTGTCATCATAAACAAGTCCCTCAGCCTCTGTCTTTTCATCTGCCAAATGGGGATAATTACATTAAGTATGTCACATATATCATACAGGACGATTAAGGGAGCAAACCACTGAAACAATGAGGGTCCCATCTCAATGTCTGCTGAGAAAAACTATGCTGCTGCCTTGCTCAATTTGCATGAAGTACACATGAAAAATGTACTTGTTGTAGAGGCTCAAACTGAATCTCTTATTCTTTGCCTTGGTGATCGCCAGCATTTTGTCTTGGAAAAAGGGCCATCTTGGCACATATGTACCTCATCAATATTACTTTACTTAATGTGGTTTAGAGAAATCATAAATCTTGGCAAGGTCACACACCTAGTAAGAGGTTAGGGTTTTACTGGTATGACTCTGAAAAGTTCTCTTAATCATGAGCTCTGCTGCTCCCCATAGTGGTCATGTTCCCGGTCCATCAACAGTAGGAAACATTCTCCCAATTTTTTAGCCGTCTCACAGGGATCCTGTGGGACCGTCTATACCTTGCTGTCTCACATTGAACGTCCAACGGTTTGTATTGCAAGAGACCTGCCTTGAGTGCCAGTAGCTCTACCAATGTGACACTGAAGTGGGACTCCCCTGCAGATTGCACTGACATTTGTTAGGTACAGTAAGCTGATTAGAGGTACAGTATTGGGGATCTTAACAAACATTTTGTTTTGTGGGAAGGAGGAGTGTTGCACTCCTACCTTTATCAGCTAAAGGGATTAACTGCCTGAAAAACTAAGTATCTGAGGTATTATTGGAGTGTTGGAACTTGGAAGGGGAGGTATCATTTTATGAACAGAAACTGTTCCTGGAGTCAGACGTGAGGACCAGGCTCAGGAATGTGAATCAAAGTGAACTATTTAGGCATCTATTCCATTTTTAGAAGTCCCACCATTCTCTCTGCCAGATTCTTTAGATGTGGACTCTGTGAAAAACTCTGGAAATCACATCTTTAGAGTGGCATCAGCAATTCAGAGTGTATTCAAAGAAAGGAAAGTGACCTTTGATCAGACAAGTTGAGAAAATCTTGTACACTGTGTACAAGATTTTAAAAAATCCCAAATGCTTACTAGCATATTAAAGACTGTAAGAAATCATGTGGTAAAAAACAAAACAAAACAAAAAAACTTTTTTTTTCATTCACTCCAGTATTTCTTCACATTCTTTGACAAGAGGAGTTCTTCCTTATATAATGTCTATCAGAACCTATAACAGGGACTGGCATATAGGAGGGGCTCAGGAATACTTGTAAGAACGTTGTGGAATAAAGTCCCCAGTGGATTAATGTCTGACAGTTGTACTACAGAAGAAGCTGCTTTGATATATGTATATATTGTACTATGGCAGGCACCAGGGAAAGAGAAGAAAACGATAAATGTGACATATGCATTGGCCTCAAAGGAGTATAGAGTTTAGTGGATAAGGTGGTAATGTTGATAAATGACAACAGGGAGGCAGTATCACAAAAATACGGAGAGCACTAGCTTTGGTCTTGGACAGAACTGGGTTCAAGTTCTGACAATGACCACTTACCAGCTGGATGGCTGAAGGCACGTTATTTAATCACTCCAAGGCTCTGGTCTTCTAACCTGGAAAATGGAGGTAACAGTGTCATATAGCTCATGTGAACACTATTTGATGTAATGTATGCAAAGGGAAAAAACAGTATCGCTTCTCAATGTGCCCTATACTGAGCAATGTCGGAACATAGACATCACTCAAATATTTGCTGAATGAATTAACTTTGGCCTAATTAATTATATATTTATAATTCCTACCAAGTACAGTGCCCTACATGGAGCAGATATCTAAGAAAGCATTGTCAAATGAATAAAAGAATGAATCAGAGAAGCACCGTCTCAGCTGAGCACGTGCAACATTCTCTTCTCTGGGTGCATAATTTTCCTGCCTCGCCATTGCATTTTAAGCTATGCTTATACAGGAGCATTTGTCAATATCTACCTTTCTCTATAATCCCGTGGTAGCTTTGTAATATGTAAGTTTGGCTGGGCTCTTCCCTGTATGTTCCCAGTTAGGGAGGGCCAAAAGAGATCACTTCTACCACCACCCTCTGCCATATTTGCAGGATGAAAGTTAAGCAGCAGCCACTTTGTACCTCATACATGTCACTTAATTTCTTTTTTTTTTAAACATTTATTTATTTTAGAGAAAGAGAGAGAGAGAGCATGAACAGGCAGAAGGAGAGGAAAAGAGAGAATCTCAAGTAGACTCCACGCTGAACGTGGAGCCCCATGTGGACTCCATCTAATGACCCAAGATCACGACCTAAGCTGAAACCAAGAGTTGGATGCTTAACTGACTGCATCACCCAGGTGCCCCGTGTCACTTAATTTCTAACTCCCATCTTCATGTGGGTAAGCCGATGGGCCTTTAACTGTTCTATCCTCTCCTGGATCCTCCTTCAGTTTCTGTAGCTCCTGGCCAGGTGTGCGTAGCTCCATGACGCACACCAATTTTTCCTGTCCCATCAACATTAAAAGTAGCAAAAATTGCCATGAGTTTCAGTCCCTCCTTGAGGGTTTCAGCACAATAGCATAAAATCTTTCTAAACAGCCCATGTTTCCCCTCTGGAAAGGAGAACACAGGGAAATTTCCTTGGTTCTTATGAATATCATTAGGGTGCTAAGGGCTCTCTTTTCACATATCACTTTCTAACCAGGAAGAAAAAAGGCAAAAGGTGTAAAGCTCAGGCAGAGAGATAGGATCTAGTCCCAGCTCTCAACATACCAGCCCTGAGGCTGTGGGTAAATCAGTAATTCTGTGAGTGGCAGTTTCTGCTTTATTCAGCAGAAGATGTCAGCTCTTCCCTTGCATAACTCATAAAGCTACTGCAGAGATAAACCATTACATTGAAAGCTAACATACCTTGAAAAAAACAGACAAACAAATCTCTGGTATTCACATGTTAATTATTATTTTGGCATCATTATTACTATTCTTTCAAATTTACCATTTAGTGAGCACTTACTTTATATCATGCACCATGCTGAGAACACATTTCTTGTTTTCATTTATACCCTGTACAATGGGCCTTATTCTCCCTATTATACTTATGAGAAAATAAACTAGAACTCGAGTTAGTTAGCGAACTATCTCAGAGTGTTAGTCTGGCCTATC
Source organism: Ailuropoda melanoleuca (assembly GCF_002007445.2). NCBI lineage: Eukaryota > Metazoa > Chordata > Mammalia > Carnivora > Ursidae > Ailuropoda > Ailuropoda melanoleuca. The sequence continues at coordinate 75,324,208 of NC_048231.1, forward strand.
TAAGTACGCAGAGCAACTACACACTTCTTTACAACATACAGAACACATAACAAATTGTGCAAGCTTTGTTTTACTGTTGAAAATATGGTGAGTTACCTACATTAGTTGTACAATAGCCGTGTTATGTGAAGTTGTTTATATTACATTTTACTAAACTGCATAATGAGGTAATACTAAAAATGAAAAAGTATTGCATATCACATGACAGCTTGACTCTAGATGATAGAAACTGCCAAATCACGTGGCTCACATCAGAGATTTTTCAAACTTAGGAAAGGTTAGTATGACTGACAAAATACTTTAAAGAACTATCCCTGAGGCATCAACCACCTATCAATCAAAAACTCAGTTGATATTTAAGAGCACCTATTTAACTTCAAGCAATATTATTATAATTAGAGAAAATTGTAAGTAAGAATTTTAATATGGTAAATAGTAAATGTGGATTAAATCATTTGATATGTCTTAAAAGGTGATAATAAGGTTAAGATTTTAAGTGTGGGTTTTGAAAATCAGCATGTCATATTGATACATAATTGCTATTGGCTAAAGGTGCTTCAGAAAATATTTAGAATCCAAATGTGAAGAAGGCTTAGAGTTTGATTGGGATAATGAAATGATTTATGTAGATAAATATATTTTCTATGTGAATATGAATATATGTGGCATGTGTGTCTGTTTATAGAGAAAATATGTGTTGTGTGTATGTGTGTGCATGTGTATTTATGTGTTTACCCAAAAAGCTGTTAACAAATCAATGTGTGTTTTGTGATTCATGGTAACTCAGAGTTGAGGAATTTGGCACATTTATTTAAAGTGTTGTTAATTTTAAATCTTGCAAACTTAAGCCAAGACTCCAGATAGGTAAAGTATTCTAGGTAAACAGTTAAAAGAAGTGAAAATGTGGATAACTGCAAACAGGCCAACATTTTAAAACTGCTTCATTTTAGAACATAAAATCTAAGATTTCAGAAAATTTAAGTCAACTAAAATGTCAATAAATAAGCTACATAAATGGTGAATATGAAAGTAGAACAATAATCCTTGATATTAAGAGGGAGAAAAAGACAGGAGTCAAAGGGAATAAGCTAAAATCATTAATTTTTTAAAGGTATTTGAATGGGCAACTTTTATTTCCATAATAAAATGAAATTGCAATTCTGGAATAACTACTGCATAAAATATTGAGAAGTAATTGTAGCAATCAGAACAATGAGTCTATAGCCTGTGAAAATAAGTAAATGATAAATGATGTGAATTGCAACCCTAGACAGAAAGAGCAATCAAGATAGATCAGTATGCTAAGAAAGAAAGAAAGAAAGAAAGAAAGAAAGAAAGAAAGAGAAAGAAAGAAGAAAAAAAGAGTAACATCATGTATGAGTTAATAAAAAAGATCACAACAAATCATTCACGGCACACAATGGTTATTTAGATAATTCATTTGTCAGAATTCATGACTTTGTGAAAATGAGAGAAATAATGCAAACACACATGGAATAAGATACTTTTTAAGAAAACAAATCTAGAATAGGATGAAAGAAATTTATTCCAAATTAAAAATAGGAGACTTCACAGATTTATAACAGCTAAGTAAATTCTAGCGAAATTATGCTCCTGACTGAGCAGTTACTAGACTTTAGGGCAAGTATGTATATATTCCCAACACTGGGGTTATGGTAATACAGGATGTACACAAGTTAAATCATTGTAATGTCAACACTGAAGTAACTAACAGGAAGCTCTCAAGTGAATGGAAAACAACAGACCTAATCTGTGACTGAATTCTCAGAACAATGAAACATAGTTTCTGTGTGTGCTTGAGATGCACAAGCTGAGAACATTCTTATATTCTCTTTGGTGTAACAATATACCCTTCAGTGTATGTGGTAGGATTTCTTTTGGTTGTCTATAAACATTATCTCTTTCCAGACCAAGACAGGAAATGTGTTTTGGGACTGAGAGCTTGGAGCCAGGCCTGGGTAGAGTTCCATCTGGAACGAAACATTTTGCTCATGGGTATCTGGATTCCAATTCAAAGAAAGGTAAATCTGAAAAAGTTATACACCACTTGCCAATAGTGTCAGTACATGGTTTGGTGAGAAAAACGAAATATGTATTCTCCATTTTCTCTCTTCCACCTACTTCTCTTTATCTTCTTTCTCTTTTTAAACTCATAAGGATCTGCCCTCCAATGCTTCTTAGCAAAGTTTTAGATATTAGAAAAAAAGACTTCAATATTATTTGAAATTACCATGGTACATTTCTCAAGTGAAATTTTAATTTTTTCTTGTAATTATAAGTTTAAACAACTGATGAAAAGATTTCATGTATCATCAGCAGAAACCTGAGGTTTTACAGGAGAAAATTTAGGCTTTACGTTATCCATGAAATCTTCATATCTGAGAAGACCTATCAGACGCTCCAGTCAACTCTTTGGTCACCTGGGCACAGCCCTACCACAAAAATGGCTATATGGCCGGAAGGCCTATGCTCCATAGCACAAGAGCGAAGCACAGTGAATGCGATCAAACCCCAGGCTTCGGTGCCACTAGGTTGGTGCACCCAGAATGTTTTCAAACACAATCAAATAGTCATAGAAAGATCAGTGAAAATGTGAAGTAAACAGAAGGCCTTCCTATCAAGCACAGTCCCTCTCCAAGCTGAACTCCCTGGATTTTCAAGGCTTCACACTGCATAGCAGCATGGTTCAGATGACCTGAGATTCTGGGGGTGCTGAAATTCTGGGGGTCCTGTTGTTTTTAATCACCGTCCTTAACATATCCTTTGGCTCATCTCCTCAAGGTCTTTCATCTGGTGATGGAAGGATACATGTAACTATTTTCAGGCCAGCTATTATGGGTTAATAATGGCTTCATAAACCCCACCTTGATAATGATTTCAGGACCAGTAAGGGAAACAATACATTAGTTACATCTTAGGAGAGATGGATGCAACTCACACCATATAGTCAGGTATTCACTTAGGTTTAAAGCTAGAACAGGTTCCATACGCACATATAATCAGAGCGTACAGTTCAAAGTCAGTTTGTATGTCCATAACTCTCAAAAAATTCCCCTTTCCTTTGCCTGATGGATAAGAAACAGCCTGCTACATTTTTCTTAACTAAAGGTCTCACACATTGGCAATTTTGTCAACCTAGATGTAAACACCACTGCCACGTCCGAATCATAATAAATTTTGTTTACTGTAGTTAGACACTGGGTTTGCTTACATTTTAGTTAAAACAGCTGAAGATTTATCCTTCTGTCAGGGCCACTGGAAAATTGAGAGTCTTGTGCAAGTTGTAAGCTTTCTGCTTAATCTTCTGGAAACTTTTCCAATTTTCCTTTAATAACACCAGGAGGCCAGTGGTGTGCCACTTATGGATGGAGGGGGAGGAGTTCTCCATCCCAGTCCCCCTCCTTTACTCAGCTGACAGGCTCTACAGAAATGAAATGCAGTAATGTACATTAGCACTAACTTATACACCAGGCTGTCACCATCAGGTAAAATTGATCACAAATTACTGATTACCAAATCAGGAAAGTCATCAGTTATATTGTACTTGATTACTTTCTCATAAGAGGAATATATTACTGAATATGGTGAGACTTCTCATGCATAAGAATTTGGAAGTGACACCCCAGCAGCCTGCACTCAGGAGGGAAGGAGAATTGTGCTGAGGAAGTAGACCCTAAGTTCCTTATATAAATTGTTTTAAATCAGTTATTAAATTATGATAAAGACCATGATGTGTACTTGAAAATTTTTCAACTGTTTTCCCGGTTGAAAATTTGTAAATCATGCATTCTTCCCTCTAGGAAATGCCATGGTCACTTAGATGAGCTATACTCCCTGGGGGGGAAAGAACTCTGATACTGGTCAAGGTCACAAAATTAGGCCAATCTAGTTGATGAGATTCTTGCCAGAACAAGAAATAAAACATTCTTTTCTTTGTGACTCATTTTTCTCATTGAAGACCCTTTTTGATCTGCCTTGACTCTCCTCACTCTTCCTTCCTATGCATGGTTGTTTTGAGACATAATGGAAACTGCCTCTCCTTTACAAGAGGGTTATCCACCCTTGGAAGACCACATGGGCCAGGATGGAGGTCATAAGACAGATCCCAAGCATGGAAGAAAAAAAAAGTGAAAGAGGCACTAACATCCACAAATTGTCCAACCAACTTACTAGGACTATGGAGCTGAAGTATTCTTTTATGATAGAGTGTCATTTGTCCACATATAGACAGTTTTATCATTGGCAACTCATGGAAGCTTATTGAAATTCAGGCTCTGGGAAAAGAAACTGACCATATAAAAGAAATATAAAGTTAGGTTGACATCTCACAACTTACACCAAAGTAAAGTCCAACTGATTAACGCATGGCTTCCCCCTCCCCCAAATTGGGGTATATGGTGAGTCTCAGGGATAAGCAGAGGTGTAGACGGAAGTATGAGAAGTCAAAGGATAAACAGAAAATATCTTATTGGATTGTCTATTTTACACTAAGATTTGGTATCTTTGCAGTTTTAAAATATTTAGGCTAATCTCTTATTTTTATTCAAATGCAGAGAGCAATATGCTTTTATGGTCAGGGAGTGATTTAAAATATTTCGTTTTTATGTTACATGCCCTTCAGGCCCTCCCTTTCACCTGATTATCAGCACAGTTGGTACTATGTGAATACAGTTTGCTCTGCTGAGAAAGGAGATTATACTATCAACACTAACCCTGTTCCTGGTGGTAGTCTGCAAGTGATATTTAGTTCTTGGGGTTCAGCTGGAGTCACCAAGGCCTAGAAACCACAAAGAAGGGAGAACATTAGGAAGACCATATTCATTCACTAGTGTGAGCCTGGATGCTCTCATTGTTATTGACCATACTGTTCACTGTTGATGGTCACATGTTGTCTGCGCCTCCCAACACGTATTAACTTATCTGCAGCATTCCTAATTTCTAGTCAAGGTTTTTTTAACAAATGGATGGACACCTAAAACCACAAAGCTTCCTGACTGAACTGGTTTACTGCCTAGATTCATGATCCTAATTTCATCCACAAGTTTGGATTTTTTAAAAATATAGACACCAGCTAGAAATAAACCCGTCTTTTTTTTTTTTTTAAAGATTTTATTTATTTATTTGACAGAGAGAGACAGCCAGCAAGAGAGGGAACACAAGCAGGGGGAGTGGGAGAGGAAGAAGCAGGCTCATAGCAGAGGAGCCTGATGTGGGGCTCGATCCCATAACACCGGGATCACGCCCTGAGCTGAAGGCAGATGCTTAACCGCTGTGCCACCCAGGCGCCCCAGAAATAAACCCAAGTCTTAATCTGGTTCCAGAATATGGATATTTGACTACTAGATTGCCCCTGATGGCCCCAGTTCTAGCACCATACCCTCAAAAATAATCACGGCCCACTACATTTTTACTAGGAACAACTGTCCAGTTCAACTGAGAATTCCATAACTTTGATACTTGTGAGACCTACAGAACACATTCTCCCAAACAGAGAGAAGACAGTCTCTTTTCAGACCATGAGCCATACGATATTAAAAAAAAACTATAATATAAATGTTTAATTTTTTATGGTGGAATATGAAAGGAGATTCATTGTAATTTAGAACGTTGGGCTGATGCTTATAATTCATTATAAATGTGGCAGAAGAGTGTTTCATAGAAAAAAACCCCGATAGCCCCAGCCATTTAATCATCAAAGCTTGTTGTTTATAACAATAGGATATGTAATGTTATAGGACAGAAAACAAATGTCATGCAATGCATTTTTTTCTTTGCCTGAGCTTTAGTCTTCAGTAAGATCTGACAAATATTGGCATTATATGTCACTAAGAAGTAAAAGATCATGCTCTGACCTTCAAGAATCCCCACAATATGTACATTATGTTGATGTGCCCTTTGTTTTGTCTATCTTGGTTTGCTTTGGCGGCCTCTGAAATTTCAGGATGAGCTAGGTTGTTTTACCAAGTTTTCGATGGTATCATTTTAACCAAGAAATAACTAAAGGCGAAAACTACTTCTACTATTTCTTTTATTCTGACACGGCTTGAAGACTAGACATTGAGAAAGGTGTAAGTCACAAATGGCTCAGATGCTCATTTGACATTATCTGAGGACCACAGTGCCTTCACTGAAGCTGGTGTAAACTTAAGGTCAAAACTTTTGCTTCCACTTTTGTTTTGGCTGTTCACTTACATGTCAAAAATGTGCACCACCTTTAAAGTTCCAGTCACATTCCTCCTAGTCTCCAGAGACATGCCACTACTCCAGAGCACTGCTATATTCACCTCCTCTTTCTTTAAACTTCTAAAGTTCTTCTAATCTGTATTGTACAATTTATCATTTAATTGTATTTTCCTTGTTTTTGTTATCAGTGATTTTTGTCTCCCAAGCTAGAGGTCAAGTATATTAAGATGAGTAACCACATCTCTTCCTTCCTAGTACATGACATGGCACATGGCATACTCTTAATAAAACAATTCTATTGAGTTTATTATTTAATACAGATTCATTTTAAAAGCAGACAGATAAAAATAAAATATAAATATTATTAGATCCCTGTTTTATCTTATGAAGTCAGAGAAACTACCCTCTAATATTAAGTGCATATTTTTATTTTTCAAAATAATTTTACATCTAATGTGATTGATCATCATAACTGCCTTCAAAGATAAACAGAATTGACATAGTGTGTGAGCATATGTTCATACATGTGAGTGACAGAAGCTAGAATTCAAGACTCGTAATTCTTAGCTGATATGCTTGACTCTAAATCATAATGGCAAAATTTGCTATTCATTTAGGAAAAATACACTTCTGATTTTGTCAGCTAATGACATCATTGAGAGAGTATTACCGAAATGCAGTGGACAAGAAGAGGTTTTCCTGAGTTTTGTAGCCCAAAGAAATTATCCCCTTGTGTTCATAAAGTAGCAAAGTAATGGATCACACAAGGGTTAAAGTAGAATTACGGAAAGAAAACTCGGTTAGTTAGTGGGAATAAGAGAATTAGTCTCAGTTTTGCACATCTCTGTTCTGAGCATCCGCAGTCGCAAGAATATCAAGGAGTTAATTTCAAGCATCCCTTCAGCCTAATACTTTTGATTAACCTCTCCGTAGCATTGATAATTAGAAGTAACTTTTTTTATCGTCTTATTCTATTATCTGTGTCTACTCTATTATTTGGGCCTTGGCATAATACTATTATTTGAGTAGATATTTGAATTGAGGCAGTATTTATTATCAGTTCCTAGTATCACCCGGTATGTACTTAAATTGTTTGGCTCATCTATTTATACATATTTTAAAAGCTAATTGGTGATCATATTACTTATTTAAGAAATCAAAACGTGTTTCTTGAAGACATAAAGGCAAGTTTAATCTAATTCTACTGAGAGGAAAAAAAATCCCCATTCCTCCTTAAAGTTTGAGAGTGTTTTGATCAGTGAGTATTTATTAAGCACATATTCAGTACTCCAGAATACTATATGAAGTGTGTTGAGAAATAACAGAAAGCGAAAGCAAAGAATCCTGCCCTCAAATGCCCAACAATTATGCTAGGGAGTAAAGCATGCAGAGATGCACAGCTAGCTGACAATGCGAAGTCTTACACAATAAACACCAAATTTGCCAATTTTCATGGAGTAAATATTCCCATGTTGGCTAATTTCAAGCCAACACGAGGTCACTGAACACTGGGTTGTGGAGGGATGCGTAAATAGGTTCTGGAAAAATACCTTTCATATCTCTGAAGGATGGTGGCATATGAGTGGGGGATAATTGAGGTGAAAGTATTCCTGATCAGAAAGATGATATAATCAACAGTCCAGGGCCTCAAAGAAAATGATAGGCTTGGAGAATAGAAATACACCTAGTCAGCACAGCACAGAAGAATCTTAGAGAGTAGGGAAGAGATCTGGGAGGAACTATTGAGTGGTTTTTGGATTGTATCCTGCAGATTTGCCTTTCCAAATATGTGAATAATATATGTGTCTATAAAGAAATAGAAACAGTAGTGACAAATATCAAATACATTTTTCCAAATATTATTTGATATCATAACTGTGTCATTAAGAATTTTTTTGAAGGTAGAGGGCACCTGGGTGGCTCTGTTGGTTAAGTGTCTGCCTTCAGCTCAGGTCATGATCCTGGAGTCAGAGGATCAAGCCCCTTGTTGGACTCCCTGCTTAGCAGGGACCCTGCTTCTCCCTCTCCCTCTGCTGTTCCCCCTTCTTGTACCCTCTCACTCGTTCTGTCAAATAAATAAATAAAATCTTTAAAAAAGAATTTTTTGAAGGTAGAAATTACCAAGAATATTTATATAGAGTGCTCTCCAAATTATAGGGGATCCCAGAAATACAAAATTACTCTAGGAAAAGAAATATCTTTTCAGCCAAATTAGATTAAATTCTTACAGCAGTTATATTCAGTAGTATATTGGAGGTGGAAGATTCTTTTTTTTTTTTTTAATTTCCCTCTGAATAAATCTATGTTCTGCCCTAAAGAACTTTAACTTCAACCCTTCTTCATGGCAGAATCTACTGTTATAGCACTATTCCAAAATATTTCCATTTTTGTCAGAATCCCTACAGATAAGGCTTCTATTTTGATAATTCATGTGGCTGGATATCAAACAGCTGCCAGGATATCTACCAACATCTGCTGTTCAGTTTTTGTCAGTTTGTCCCATCTGGCCTACATTCAACAGGACCCAAATCAAGACCGAACAAAATCACAGGACCTTCAAAAGCAATTTCACGTTATTTTTGGAAGCACTGAGTATTCTTTCTCAGTTGTTAGAGTCAGGAACTATGTTGTCTATCATCCTGTAGACAACTCTGAAGCTTTTCAGATTAAACTTTTCAACACTCTTCCCTCCACCAAATGTTAACATTACTAAAATATGTGTTTAATATTCATCTGTACTGGCTTCTATTTGGCTCAGAAACACTAAATGTGATTAAAAAATAGTAAATTATTAGTAATCATGGTGACTAAAATACATTTTAATCATTAATTTATACAGGATTTTTTCATCTTGGGCATTTAAAAGTTTTTCCCAGGACTCCTTGCATCTATCCTTCCTTCCACTTAGTTCCATGCAACAGATTTCTGATAATATCCTTCCCTCGTGACTCACAGTACACCTTGTTATTAAGGATCTCCTATCCCTGCCCACACTTACTGAGAAAATAAAAGGGCCCAGTATAGTAAATTCGCCAAATACCCAGTAACGTAAAAATTCAGTGTCTATGAGTCCAACGTCTTTCAACTTCCCCTGGGCTAATTCCTCTCCTGTGAGCCTTTGTAGCACACACTCAGTCCAGTGTCTCCATGTTTAATACCTACCTGGCATTCTACTCACTTGAAAAAAATAAGATCTATAGTCTCATTTTTAAATGAAGAGACAGATAGAAGAAAGCAAATGATCCTCCAAAAGTCATGTAATAAATCAATGGCAGAACAATGATGAAATGAAGATTTGACTCAACAAACCCAGATTTTCCAAGAACTTCCCTGTATACCAGTAGCAGCACAGTATGCGTTTGCTAAAGCAAAGTGGAGACATGTTTTTCACTTTAAAGTGTGGCAGGCAAATCAGAAGATGAGGGCATAAATGAATTATTTTATCCACATTATTTTTTATAAAATCATGATGAAAAGAAATAAAATATAGTTTGAAAAGAATAGCACTACAGTTGTACTATCTCTTTCTTTGTAAAAGGTCTAACCAGAGAAAACATACATTTCCACTGTGTCCTTACACTCAAGTCTGAGAACTGAGATAATTTTCTATCATAAAGGCCCTAAAACAAATCCCACCTTCCTATAACATTTGTAAAGTATTGTTTTCTATGAATGTTCAAGCGAATTTCTATATTTTCTTCCACTTTGTTCTACCAATGGTTTGGTGGAACCAACAATTCTGATAAGGTTCTCCTCCATAAGGGATTATGGGTGATAAACCAAGGACCATTAGAGTCAGACAAAGTGGGTAATCTGGTTTCTAACTCTCGCCCTAGTAAATTCCCTTCTAGGGTCACCTATTGGTAACAAGGATCTAGGAATTTTTTGCCCAATTTGCCTCAAGCCCATTTCCAAGGTCTATAAATGCCACTCCCTCAGGTCTCTCCTCCTGGGGCCAGGAGTAATGCCATCTCCCTCCTGGCCCAGGATGGTCCAGGGCTGAGGACACAGTTTGGACATGCAGGTGAGGTATCCATACATAAGCACAAGGCTCTCTGTAGTGCAGAACAGATCTGGGGATGGGCAGAAAACAACCTCAATCAAGGGTAAATATCCGTGGGCTGGGGCCAGGGCTAGGTCTCCCTATGCCATCATATTTTGAATAAATCCAAGAATTCTACATTCAAACCTGATGCTTCTGGTCATTAACATATTTACCACACTGTTTCACTCATTTATTTAATTTTTGAATATTTAGATACATGGTAGGAAGGCCTCCTTTTGTGCTCTTTACAAATGCTAAATGCCCTACAAATGCTAAACACAGGACTGCTATCTATCTTCAACCCACAATGGATGTGAATGTATATCACAAAGAAATGTCAGGTGATTTGATCAATGTCATCAAGAATGGACTAGAATTCTTATTCAAAATAATTATTGTTTGAGGATTTTTAGGCAAAACTCAAATTTATGATTATAGAGCATTTTAAGCTTCCTTTTCTTTCCCAATTTCGCTGTCAACACTGATCCATTTGTTGATATGATATCAGATTTCTACTTCATTCATTCTATAGAGACTCCAAAACAGAATAATCCTTCAGTTTCTTTCTACTATATCCATTCCAAAAAAGTAGCAAATTTAGCCTAGTTCTCCATTTCTCTTTATAGAGCACTGGTATTTTTATTGCTATGAGAAATTTACATGCCACTTTCAAAGTGCTAATTCTTACTCAAAATAGCTTTGGCATAGTGTTATGCAAGATTTTTCCTCAAAAGGAAATGCTGAATGTACAGATCCAGTGTGGGGAATTTCGAGGTTGTACCCAGTGACTTTACTATGTCTGCCAGGGAAGTCCCTCTTACTATTCAAAAGCAATTTCATCTTTGGTTTGAGCAGAACTTTTGTAGCTTAATGGGTGATAATTTCCCCCTGTCAGACATCTCATATTCTGCATGCCCCTCATCTGGCCTGTGTCACATAAAGAGGAGGGAATGTAATTTCCACCCACCTGTAGAAAACAGCTTAGTTTTATTTCCTATGCGATTCCAAATACACTGCCCCGTGAAAGGAATTCATTATCCACAGATGAAGTAATTATCCTCAAGTAGAGTGGAGTTGAAGCACATAAACTTTTAACTCTGACAGGGATGAGTTTGAAGCCTGGCTCCCCCAACCCTTACATACTATATGATCCCTGGCAAATTGCTTAATGTCTCAAAGCTTCCGGTTTCTCATCTGTAAAGCAGAAATAATATACCTATCTTATAGAGTAATAGTGAAGATTAGATGAGACAATATATATAAAATTTCTGGCACCTGATGGGCATTCAATAATTACTATTATTATTCAAACATCTAAACAATTACCATCATCCTGCTGTTAATTTTTTTACTTCATCAGTCACTTCTTTGTGAATGATTCCTTTGTGACCTCCTCTTTTCTCTATAATCAGGCACCTCTACTCAAATGTCTTAGCATTACCTCAATTTAATTTGTGTAATACAAAACAACATTAGTTTAAAAAAAAAAAAGCCTTAAACTTCCTGAAAGCAAAAAAAAAAAAAAAATAGGAACATTATTCAACTTTTTTAAAGCAAAAATAAAGATATGAAATTGATAGTGAAAATCTCTCTCCTCCCACATCTTCCCTAGATTCCCATGGCTAAGCATGGTTACAATCAGGTATGTTTTCTCAATGTCATTTTTGATTCTTCTCTTTCGTTCTCCCAGGGTATGCAACCTACCACTAAATCCTTGTTTTTGTGCTATGTAAATGCCTCTCATGCCTATTACTTCTTTTTAATTTCCTTTCTATTAATACTGCTCTAGGTCCTCACCATTGCACATCTGCCTAAACACCTCCCTGACACTTGATCCCTCTCATTTTCCTCCTTCCTCCCCCAGATTATTCCCCTAGGCAGGGTTCAACTGCTTACTGCATCCATTAGGTGCCCTCATCTACTCAGCTCTCAAGACCCTTTGGTAGCTATACCTGTCTTTCTTATCCACCCAATGTATTATAGCATAACATAGATGATAATTTTACATAAAGCAGGTGTTTGCTTGGTTTTATTTTGATCACCTCAGAGACTTTGTTTATGCTGTTCCCTCTTATTATAGTTGAAATGTGTTCCCCCAAAATTCACAGACTGAAGTTCTAGCCCCCAGTACCTCAGAACATATTTGTATTTGGAAATGATGTCTTTACAGAGGTAATCAAATTAAAATGAGGTCATTAGGGTGGACCCTGATCCAATATAACTGGTGTATTTATGAAAAGGGGAAATTTGGAGACGACATGCACACAAGGAGAACACCATGTGAACAAGAAGGTAGAGACAAGATGATGCTTCTGAGTCAAGGAACTCTAAAGCTTGTTGGCAAACGACTAGAATCTAGGAGAGATGCATGGGACTGATTTTCCTCACAGCCCTCCACTGCAGCTAATACCAGCACCTTCTCTCCTCCTCCAGCTTTTGGCAGAAAAAGGATGCTTTGACCTGCAATAGCCATCTTGTGACCCAGAAGCACCAAGTGTGGGAACAAATGGCTAATGTGCCAAGAATGGTAGAACAAGAATGCTGTAAGTCCATGAGTCCTTGATGGCATGCCTGACAGCCAAACTGATGCCAGCAAACACTAATCTCCAGACTTCTTAGGTGAAGAAAACCAAGCTTTATTGGTTTCAGCCACTTTAGTGAGAGCATGACCAACTGACAATATACTAGGAGACTTAATTATATCAAGGGCTGCTTCCCTTCCATGGCTGGGCCTTTTTTCTCCTGGCATGTAGTAGACACTCAGCAGATAAATGTTAGTGTTCTTCATTTTATGTTACATTCTTTATGAAGCTGTTAACATCTGACCAGTGTGGGTTTACCTATCCTGCATAAACAGATAATCTGGCAATAAAATATTAATTGTTTCAGTTGTGATAGCCACTAGTGCTATTCTCCAAATATTTTCATGCTCCATCATTCAAGCACCAATGACAGAACTGTATTTTTCTGCCCCATGTTAAGTAAACATGACTATAGGACTTGTTTCAAGAAATAGGAATGAAAATGATCTGTCACTTCCAGGTGGAAGCTTTAAGAACCAATGCACAATTCACGACAACTTCTTTTGCTCTAGTCTGTCAGCTGGCAATGCTCCATTGGGAGCTGCCAGCACCCTTGTCCCAGAATAAAGACGATGTGGAGCAGAGCTTTTGGCTGACCCCTAATGGATATTTAATGTGAGAAAAAAGTTAACCTTGCTGTTTTAAGCGACTGGGATTTTTTGCTACCACAGAATAACCTAGCCTGACTAGTATATAAAACCATCTTATCTTATGAAACAAGATTTCAGGTTGACTTGAACACTAAAACCTCCTATGGCCACCATTTTGGCTTCAGTGATCTGTGATTTAGGTCTTTTTCTATGTCTTTTATTAACATTCATATAGTTTTGTAATACTATATGGCTTTCACCCAGAATGGTTATGAATAATTTTATGACTTTATTAACCCAGGTCCTGCCCTCGAGGCACTTACAAGATCTATAGTGTATTGAGTTTCTCTATAAATATTCAGCACATGCACAAACCACTGGCAAAATGTAAAGCAACAACAGCATAAAAAGAAAAATTACCAAACACATTTAGAAACCGAAGACTTAAGGAAGGACAAAAAGGGGGGAAACAATTTATTTTTCAACACTTTCAGCCTTCAATTCCATAAAAGCCTTCTTTTTTATGTGTTACTGTAAGTGTTATTAATAGTCATATCTGGATTCAGAGCACCAATGGCAAAACCACAAGGTCAACAAGGTTTGTGTTACCGCCTCAAGCCTTGGCAGTGGTAACTGCTTCTCCATTTCCATGAAACTTTCTCCAACCTGTAGCCCTCCTTCCAAATCCTCCTTTCTCCTAGTGTCTTCTGCTGCTCCTTTATCAAAATCAGACATTGAGGACAAAGACATCCCTGGCTTACTATACATTATAATGACAGACAATTTGCATTTAAATTCTTCTTGCCATCAGGACTTGCTGGGTCCTGTCCCCATTTTAATGCTCTAAAGTACTGATGATCTGGAAGAGATGAAGCTTTGAGTGTTGTTGGGAAAATTAGGTTCTTACCTCTGAAATCATTCAATGGAATTCCTTCATCCAATATATAATTGCAACTTTTTTCAAACTACACCAACAAGTGGACACAACAGTAGTAATAATTCCTAACAGTAGTATTGAGTGCTTCCCACAGGCACTTTTCAGGACACGCCCCATGAGTTAACCCTTTCAATCCTACCATCTAACCTGTGACACAAATAACATTATCCCCTTCTTTTTAGAGGTCAGTTAAGTAAACTGGCGCAGGTATATACATTTAGCTCCTGCTGTATTCTGCTTCTTTGTTATTTTACCTGTAGCTCAAGTAGAGAGCTTGAATGAAGGCTATTGTTCATGGCATTAGCCCAGGTTAATCTGGAAGATGAAGGGTAAGAGAAAGATGATCCTTAATGGATTTTCAGTTTTAGTTCTCTTTTCCTTGCCCTTCTGCTGTAGGCTGAATATGTTCCCCCAACATTTATATGTTGAAATCTAATCCTTAATATGATGGTAATTGGAGGTGGGGCCTTTGGGAGGTGATTAGGTCACAAGTGTGGAACCCTCATGAATGGAATTAGTGTCCTTATAAAAAAGGCCCCGGAGAGATCCCTCACCCCTTCCACCATGTGAAGACACAGCAAAGAGAACTGTCTAGGAATCAGGAAGCAAGCCCTCACCAGCCACTGAATCTGCTGACCACGTGATCTTGGACTTGCCAATCTCCAAACTATGAGAAATAAATTTCTGCTCTTGTAAGACACGCATTTATGTTATTTTGTTATCACAGCCTGAATGGACTTAGGCACTTTGCATTGGAATAACCTTTTCAAGCTGGAATGTTTAGACCAGGTTATGCTCTGCCATCACCTTAGGCTATTTTGGTATTTTGTTTTATATGCAGCACCTTGTGCTCCACTGGACGGGAGATTAAATTCAGTCTCCAGTTTTATATTCACCGGCTTACTGAGCTTTAGCTACCTGCCACTCTTGGAAGCCAATTTTTCTGTTTTCCCATCATGCCAATGATTATTTCAGAGAGGGGGATCAGAACATTCTGATTCAAGAATATGCCTACATCTGGAATTGGGCTACTGATGTCAGAACTGCCTTTTCCCTGTTCAGACCTATGCAGATAGAATCCTCAAGAGACAGAATGGGTGAGTGGAATGAAACCTGAAGTTACTTTTGTCTAACTATGAAGGTCATTAGATGGTCAATCAAATGCTGCAGTCTTCTATTCCTCTTGCCTCCCCCAAAGCTGCTATGACAGGGCACAGCATACAGTAAGAAGTCAATAAATGCTATTGACTGATATTCTTAAGTTCTTTGCATAATTTGTTGAGGAACTTTTCCTCTTTAATTGTGGAACTCAAGTATATTTCAGGGTGTTAATTCTGCATTGGTCTGACTCATTTGCAATCTATTTTTTAAAGAAATTATTTGATGTCTAAGGGCCTTTTAAAAAAAAAACAAGCCATTTCCTTTTGAACAATGAAATCACGTTTCAGTGGCATAATTGGACTGGAACATAGACAGGCTCGAGTTTAGCTCTAAACTCAGAACCCATGAAGGTCGATTGGAAAAACGCAGTCGCCCATCCCAGTCTTAAGTGGCACTTTTTTTCAAATTGTGTCACAAACATGCATACAAAACAAGGGCTAACTGTTACAGATTATAACCTAAAGCTTTCCAGCCATGTCAGTTAGGAGAGAAAAATAAAAGGAACCTCGCAATACTTCAACTGAACTTTCTTTCACAGCATGTAGGAGGGTGAGAGGAAATCAGTTAGGTTAAAAAAATTGCCTACAGTGCGACAAATTTTTTTTTTTTTTTTTTTTTTTTTGCTTTACCATGCTTTTCTTCTCTTTCAGGGTACTATCAGTTTGGCTACAGCCTGAACAAACAAAATCTGTCTTTAAGAACCGTCAACTCTCGTAACTACTCAATATATCAAAACAATAAAAGACATGTCCTGCTCATAGACCAACTCACATCCGTTATATCGAACTGTTTCACCTTGTACCCCTTCGCTCAGCTACCCACATTTACCTATTTATAGCCCCATCCTTGCTCCTCTCCTCCATCATGATGCAGCAACTCGTGTTGGCCTTTGGAGCTCTGTGGACATCTGTTCACCTTTGGATTCCTTCTACTTCTGGGTCTAAGTAACTGCCCCCTACATTCACATTTACCTGTCACTGGCTTGTCTATTAGTACCCTCAAAAGGATTTTTCCTGTCACCTGACAAGAAGAGATTTTGCAAGGCCAATAGATAAACAATTTATGAAATAATATTAAAGAGATTAAATCAATGGAGGTAAAAGAGACCACTCAAGGCAGTGAGAATTGCCACTAGCAATAAGTGGTTTTAGGGTGGACAGCTTTGAAGACTATACTTTAAAAAAATATTCACAAAGATTGTTACCACGAAGAAGGGCCCTAAATTCATCTGGCTCAACCACTTTATTTTATAGTTATGGAAAGGTAGCCCAGAAAAGTCAAGAGAATTAGTCAAGTTCACATGGTGATTATTGACAGCACCGAGACTACAGCCAAAGTGTACTAAATCCAAGCTTTTCTTTCCTGATTTTCTAGGGAACTCTGTAGTGTTTTATGAATTGACATGATTCCATAAATATTGAAGGGAGCAAAGAAGGGAAAGAGAGATTAAGGAAGGGAGGGAAGAAGGAAGATAATATATTCTGCAGTCTTTGGACAAAGGATAAAGCTTTAGAAAGTGCTGTCATTCCTGGTGTGACATGGAGTGAAGCAGAATGAAACGCTGTCAAGAGAAACAAGTAACACAGCTCCATCTGGGGTACAAGGACCCCAAAAAGCACACCTATCCCAGAAGCAAGAGTCCTATCTTAGAAGAGGTTAGGCAAGAGTATAACAACAGGGGACATACAGAGAAGGAAACTGTCACTTGCCCTTCAGAGGGTGTCTGAGCTCGTCTGACCCCAATGCCAGTGTTCCAAGACTCTACACCACTGTCTCAGCCTCTCATCCTTCAGGGCTTTTCCCTCCCTCTGCCATTTAAGATCCATAATCAGCATACTTTCATACAAGACCCTCCATGGCTCCAAATCCCCACCCTCTCAGCCCAACTACCCAGTACAAACTATGCCTTTGCAGCTAACTGCATTTATTGCCATTTTCAGAACTAGACTGCACACTACCACGACACTGCTCAGACATCTCCACTTGGAATGCCCTTCTGCCACATTTTCAACTGTTAAAACTCCACGTTAAAGAACACCTCTTTTTTGAAGCTGTACCCAATGCCCAATCATTCAAATTCTCCTCTTTGTGGGGCCCACGGCACCGTGTCCTAGGTTACAGATTCGAGCTATGTGCTTTTTCATCTCATTCAGAAGAGACTTGAGATCGTTAGTAAAGCTACTTAGGGACATGTCTGTCTTTCCCACTAGGTTGTAAATTCCTCCAGGAAAGAGACTCTGTCTTATTTATCTGAATCCTCACTCAGCTGGATCTAGGAAGTGTCTTGTAATATGTATGAGACTACATAATGTTTATTCCCTTGAATTGCCTGGCCTTACCTTACCTAACGTATATTAACTTACCTTAACTACATTCTATAGTCTCTGAAACTGATAAAAAAAAAATCATTATGTTAAATAAAATAATCGTCATTAAGGTGAAATAAATTAACACATAGGAGAAATGTAATCTCAACGTTGTCTCCAAGCCAGTTACCTACATTGTAGAAACACTATTTAACAATTACCAGTAAACCAGATGAGAACTGCCTGCAAGTTACTATCTGCTATCTTAGCATGGTCAAATCAGCATTTATTATGGATTTAGAGGCATATAATGATTTTTTCAGGTTAAATAAAGGAAGAAGAAAATAAAACAGAGTGGAAGAGAAATAATCACAGTCAACAAATGATGTCTCCAAAGGAACATCAATATAATGTAATTAAAAGTCAAGAAGAAATCTTTTCATTCTGAATGTACTTAAATTGTTTATCTCTTTACTGTTTGAAACATTTCGTCAAACTTACTCAGCAGCTATTCCCTGTGGGCCTTTACAAGCACATGATAAATGTGAGGTTTGAAAGTTGTGCTCTTTTGAGTTATTTTGATGCATTTTGAGTTTATTTTGTGTGTCTGGGTGGAAGCACGCATGCATGCACGGACATGTATGCACACACGAACACGCACTCTGGAAAGACCACTGAATGGTAAGTCACAATGCCAAAAATCTTAACCTGTGACACTGGGGAGCCCATTAGCTTCATGGGTGGGAGCTTTCTTATCATTACAACTGGGATACTGAAACGAGGATGTCTAAATTCCTTTTTGGTTCTTCGGCCCTTGTGTTCTATGTAAATGCATACCATTTAAATAATCACCTAACACTAAACATTTTAAAGCTTTATATATACATATATATAGCAATCTGATAGACCTTTTAGGTTCCGTGGACCATCTTTACCCACAAAACCTTAAAGGGGAGAATGTTTCAGATGAATCAATGTTCTGATTTAATCTCATATCAGGTGTTGCCATACAATCTTATTTTGTCTTCTCTCAGTTTGGTTTCACACATAAAAAAAAAAAAGCCCTTGGAAAATGTGTGCAAATTGTTAAATGTCAGCTGAATGTCATTTTCCAAGTTCGGCACTCAAATAGGGCTCTCTGAAAATTGGTTGTCATCCGCTGGGAGTTAAAGGAAAGATCTTTGAAAAGGTCCTCAGAGGCTTCATTTCTAGAGGTTTTCAAGGTCTCACAGGAGCTGACTGCTTCCCCACACAAGCCATTTTCCCTTGGTCTCCTGCAATGTCACGGTCCTTCCAGCTTCCCTGCCTTTGATGGTGCCATTCATCTGGCCAAAAACGCACCCCCCCTTGCCCTCTGTCTGTCCAAGTGTTACTATCCATCACAGAAGACATTACGGTACTTCCGCTACGAAGCGGTCTCATCTCTGCAGTCATGCACAATCTCCTTTTTCTCTAGCCTGACTGCACTCAGACCCTGCACCCGCTAGCCCTGGTTTCAACAATGTTGTTCACACTGCTCATTTCTCTTATCTCAAAACTTGATCATAAGCCTTCAAGGTAGAACTTGATTTACCATGCCACTCACATTGCCTACCACAAGTTGGTCATACAAGGGGCGTTCCAACACGCAACACTTGTTCTACCTTCATCGCCTATTGTCCTCAACAAGCAGAGGAATTTGAATGGCCTTGTTGCCATTAAAGATAGACCACACAACCGTCATTTTTTTTAAATGATAAGAAATTAAGGCAGGTAACCACAGAATCAACTTTGGTTACATGAACATTTCAGAATAAAGCAACATTTGAGCCTGAAATACCTGGGTCATTGTTTCCACACCTAGTTAACTTTGCATCCTCTAAAAGCATTTGCCCAAACTCCAGGCTGCTTTTCATAACCTAGTTACAACTGCCACAGCTTACTGGAGAACTTAAATATCACAAATGCCCAAACCGAGTACCATTAAGGAGTGAGGTGTGAGCTGCCCAAGGACAGACATGAGTATCTGATGGAGATACACCCTCTCAAAATCCTGGGCATTTGTCTTACTGCCAGATTGACCTTCTCTTGAGAAATACGGTTATTTTTCTCTCATTGAGGTGGCATAATCGGTGTGTTGACTCTTGTTTTCCTTCCAGGTAAATGGGACAGAGATAGATGAAGAAAAATACAGAGGGAGCTTTGATGAATCTATGCAGTGTTTTATTGCTGATGCAGACTGATTCCATAAATTTCTAGAAACATAACACTTTAGGAGGAAAGAGGGTGGGGGGTCAGAATTGAGGGTGGGGGTGAGGGTAATGGAAGTCAGTGCACCTTATCAGTATTTGGGCAGACACACTCACTCTGCAGGTGGACCTCATCACATAGGAAAAATCAGATGACATTGAATAGAGCTTAATGTTTTCATTAAAGAGAGAAGAGACTTTTACTTGCCTAAGAAAAATGTCTTAACTAAAAAATAGATTTTTCAAAGACCACAGACAACAGCAAGGTAAAATGTATCTGATTTATGGCAGGTTTAAAAGGTCTTCTTCCCACATGTGAGTCTAGAGCCACCGTAGGTGCCACAATAGGATGATAAATGGAGAAATAACTCAACGGGAAAGCAGCAAGGCAGTGGGCTCTGGGGTGGCAACGGCCACGCCACTTGGCCTCAGAGTGAAATCCCAGTGCTGAAGGTGAACAACTGTGTTACGGGGTGCAGGAGGCAGATAAAGAAAAGAGGGGGATGCTGGCAGTCAAAAAAGTAGAATTTTTGTCCCAGGCTTGCCACTAAACATCTGCGTAGCCTTCGGGAAATCATTTCACCTTTCTTTACCTCCACTTTTGCATCTCTGAATGAGAATAACAATGGCCCATTCCACCTACTCACTGGGATGCTATAAAAAAAAATAAAACACAGTGTGATAATAGATGAACTCGTTCTTTGAAGAGCTCAAAGTACCATACAAATGCAAGGTATTAATTATGTTCTAAAGGTATCATTTCAGTAAGAGAGATAAAAAAAGAAGGAACATATTATTAAATTACATATTTGAAAAGATAAGAGGCATATTGGGAGGGCTGCTTTCAAGAGATATTACAAAAGCTGGCATTCTATTTTCTAGACACCAGCCAATCCTCACGCAAAAACACAGATCCGAGATGAGGGAGAAACAGCTGATGGTGTACAGGAGGTGAACCGTGTACCTGGGTAAATTGCAGAAATGCACTGACAAAGTAAAACTGATGATGACGTACATAATGAGCACTGCATATTAGCAAGCATACAAAAGACTTTACATTACAAAGAAGTGAAAGAAAAGAGAGGTTCAGGGCACATTCAAAGCCATGAGATGAGCTTAAAAGGACAATTATGAACAAGCACCACTTCCTGCCCAAAGACATGGAAATATAAGTAATGAAGAGCCAGACCTTTGCTGAGGTCCATCCTGCCAGCGGCGTGAACAATAATTTAAGGGACTAGCTGGAGCTTCAGGTCCGAGCAAAAATAATCATTTAATGAATACTTAATATGTACCGAGTATGTGTTCGGATTTGTGCATTAGGTTGTGGGGGAGACAAGAGAAGGAAAAGCTGGAAAATTCTGCCCTTGTAGGCTAGCCAGCAAGAAAGGATGAAAATGTAGGAAACTGTCTTTAAATGTTAACCACGGGCTACTGACAATATTACAGTTGGTTACTTGGTTATTTTACTGGTTATGTATTCGTTAGTTGATTACTGTATTATAGTTGGTGTATTATAGTTGGTGTATTATAGTTGGTTAGAAAGATAATGAGAGGGTCTGCTTCAGGGTGAAGAGTACTATTAGCTATCATTTTTTGAGCTCCTACTATATGATAGGCATAGTATATTCAATGAATTTTTTAAATTCAAACCTTGCCAGGTTAGTTATTTTCCCCATCTCATAGAAGAGGTAATTGAGGCTTAAGGTCACACAACTAGTTAATGACACAGACAGGATTCACATCAAGTTCTGATTGGCTCTAAAGCTCATACACTTCCACTGTGTTAGGCTGCTTCCTGAAAGAAGCTCACTTTTTGATCTCAGTGACAGACTGATGGAGAGTATCATTTGAAAAAGAAGCCCACCATCCATGTCCCTCAAATCATACCAAATTGGCAAGTGCATAAACCCCCTTCTTTGAAAGACTGGACCTGATGAAGAGGATAGGATACATATACATAGGTAAATATGTAAATATTACAAATATTACAAATCCCTGAAAATATTACATTATGTGAAACTTAATAATTCACCTAATGCAAAATTATGTTAGACTGTTTTGTAGCATATTCAAGCCCCAATCCAAAAAAGGCCCCTCCTTTTTCCCAACATTGCTATTGCTTCCACACTGTGAAATTCTTGTGTATGTACACCCCATGGGCTCCCTAGATTAGTTATCTTCCTATGTAAATACCTTAGACTTTGCATCTGCTATACGATTTACTCCGGAGAGCCTGGAGCTAAAACAGAGAGAAAAAGATAATAAACAATAGTAACTAAAGAAAGAACATAAATATACCAAGACCAGAGAGCAGCAATACCTGCTGGTACACTAGCACCATTCAGTATTAGAAGCTTTATCCTCCTTTAAAGTATTAATCAGTAGGAAGATTTTTCAGAGTTCCAAATAAACAAGATTCATTTTTTTCTTTATCCGAGATAAAGTCTCCTTTGTACCTCATACTCTTCTCATTTTGCTGACATTCTATAGCTTGATGGACATAAATAGCCCGAAACGGTCAGTTCAGAGATTCCCAGACAAACTTGGCAGAACTCAAAGTGCTGGGCTTCTGATGGGCACGAACATTAGACCTTCTGGAGTGTTACCCACCCAGTCAGAACATTTGACCATTCATTCGTCATTCCTTATTTCCTCATTCCAAAATGGCCACATGCTGCCTTGCAATCGTTTCCACGCACATTGCACCTTTGGCAGAGGGTCTGCCGTTCCTGTTTAAAGCAGTTATTGGTCTCACATTTATGATAATTTATCAAATGTCTGTCTGAAATTCCATTTTTTATGAAGGTATGTAAGAGATTCATAGCATCTTTGCTCTATTTGGCAAAAATCAAAAGCTTTGAAATTTCTTGGCCTCTTTCGAGAGGGAAGCTTAAGGGAAATCCATTTTTCCTATCTCCTAAAGGGACTGACATCACCCTTGGGCGGTAGGCATTCCTGATGCCAAGGCTGGCGTGCTGAATCGTTATTTTCTGTAATATATTGCATGAAAATATGTAAAATTCTGACAGTTGCATTTGAAATTAGGGCCTAGTCTAAGAGCCAT
Organism: Ailuropoda melanoleuca; assembly: GCF_002007445.2. NCBI lineage: Eukaryota > Metazoa > Chordata > Mammalia > Carnivora > Ursidae > Ailuropoda > Ailuropoda melanoleuca. The sequence continues at coordinate 75,347,328 of NC_048231.1, forward strand.
GAGGGCATGCAAGTCATTGCACTCCTACCCGGAATATCAGTATCACATGCCAAATATATGTTTGCTGACAACTCATCTTGTGCCAAGTGGGTCTAAGTGCATGAAATTAGAGAAGGAAAGAGAGAGGTCTAGGCCAGGTGCAATGAGAGTAATAATCCTTCAATAAAATTATGATTACCCCTATTACAGATGGGTTAATCAATAAAATTATGATTACCCCTATTACAGATGGGTTAACTGAGGCTAAGAGAAAGTGAATAATGTGTGCAATGACCACAAAGCTCAACGGGGTCATGTTATATACCAGGACTCTCTGGCTTCAAAGGCCATGTTATGTTCACTTCTTAGTAACACAGAAAGAGAGAATACATACTTTGAGTAAATGTCATGTCAAAGATCTATAGTTTTACACAATTACCTGACATCTGATTGAAAAGAAGTTAAAAGATGCCCCTCTCTCTGCTGTCAAATTATGCTGAAAGAATGTGTGCACATGCATGCTCTCTCTCTCCTTCATACACACACACACACACACACACACACACAATGATAAGAACCTGGTTAGGGGCAGAGAGAAGCAGGATCACACAGCCGCTTTTTTTTTTTTTTTAAAACCAATGCAACAGAAACCAGCATTAAGAAAAACATACACAAGGGGAATAAAATCACCGGTAAGTATCTATTTATAAAGATTCAGGACATTCATATGACCAAAAAGCTGGCAATCTATTTCTAGAACATGGGAAGATTTTCTCTTAATTAGAAGAACACAGCCATGTCACTAAAAATGAGAATAGCGAAATACCTAGTGCTGTTCAATGAAAATATAGCGCAATTCACAAATGTGAACCGCATGTAATTTAAAATTTTCATGGTAGTCATATTATAAAAGTAAAAAGAGATAAGTAAAATTAATTTTAGAGATTTATTTATTTATTTTGAGAGAGAGAGCAAGTGGGGGGAAGGGCAGAGGGAAAGAATCTCAAGCAGACTCCCCACTAAGCGGGGAACCTGACTCCAGGCTTGATCCCACAACCCTGAGATCATGACCAGAGCTGAAATCAAGCATCAGATACTTAACTGACTGAGCCACACAGGCGCCAGTAAAATTAATTTTTAAAAATAAAGTTTAATTAATTATTTTAGTTCAGAGAGTTACAACAAAATATCACAGCCTGGGTGGCTTTTAAAACACAGAAATTTATTTCTCACAGTTCTGGAGGCTGGGAAGGCGGAAATCAAGCCACTGACAGATTCAGTGCCTGATAAGGGTCTGTTTCCTGGTTCATAGATGGCCATCTTTTTGCTGTGTTCTCACATGGTAGAACTGACGGAGGAGTGCTCTTAGGTCTCTTTTATATGGGTACTATCCTTATTTAGGAAGGCTTCACCTTTATGACCTAATCACCTCCCCAAAAACCCATTTTCAAAAGTGTTCACACTGGGGATTAGGTTTCAAATTTTGAATTTGGAAGGGTGGTCACAAATATTCAGTCTATAGTACTCCATATATACAAAATACTATCACTTCAAGATATAATCTATACAAAAAGTATTAATGAGATATTTTACATTTTTTCATAATTCCAGTGTGTATTTTATACCTAAAGCTCATCTCAATTCAGACTAGCCACATTTCAAGTTCTTGGTATCTGTGTAGCACTAACGGCTACCATACTGGATAGCACAGCTCTATACCATGCCCCCACGAAAAGAAGCTAGAATGGATGTGGGTCAATACATCAGAATAATAGCTATTCTTCTTCATATTGCTCCTCTTGGTTCATAAATAAAGGATCCAGATTAACCAGACTACTGAGGAGTAGAGGGGGGTGGAAAAGTTTCAAGGATAAGTACAGACAGAAGAAATTGGCATCCTGAGGGACAGAACTAGTCCACTCACCAGGAAAACACTGAAATGGATGGATGAGTTAAGGAAAGAAAAGGAGAAGTCTTGAAAGAAAGACTTCCTGTGATGTGTACTCTCTCATATACTCATACTATGATTCAGCTGGTGGAGAAGGTCAAAGTGGCTTTGGGTGACAATCTGTCCTCCAGAGTAATGAAGCAAGAGCTGGGAATATGCACCAGAAGCCTACCTGCAGACTACAAAAGATGCGGTCACTGCTCAAGCTCATAGAGTGGGACCAATATTTGGCTGACAAATATTTTGGTTGAGAAAGATTTCTCCCAGAAAAAAAATTTACAGAGACAATAACAGCAGTAACTGGAGAAAAATTTAAAAAGCATCACAAATCAATGGTAAAAAGAATGGAATATTTTATTTTATAACTGCCAATAAGAAGGTGAATTAGAAAAACTCTAGTTATATCAAAGTATTAAACCTTTCTCTTTAACAAGACAATAGAAAGCTAGAAGAAAATATCAGAGAGTACTGATATTTTCCTAGGAAGAGAGAGATTTTCATAAGCATAGAACTTATGGAAGAAAGCCATTTGGGGGTGTGAGAAAGAATCAGTGTGTTTGCATCAAAAATAGAACAGTTCTGAAATTCAACAAACATCATACGCCAAATTAAAAACAAAGGACAACAAGCAAATATTTAATATAAATGTGTTTTTACAAATTGATAGCAAAAATAAAAATAATGAGTTAAAGACATGTACAGACATTTCAAAAAAGACAACAATAGAAAAGTAGATGAAAGGCATGAATGGACAACAGCCTGGCAGAATTCAAATGAACTGAACTGAATATAATATACAAACTTACCAGTCAAAATAAAATGAAACTTAATTCAAAACACACTGTGCATGTGAAATGCACCTACAGGATTGCTTACTATGCTATTATATGTACAAGCAAAAGATTAAAAAAAAAAAAAAAGGAGGATTCTATGTGCTAATGAGAGGAAAATTGGTTAAATTAAATAAAAATTATTAAAATAAAATAAATACGTTTACTCTCTTTCTTTTCCTTCTCTTTCACGTCTACTCCATCTTCATGCCCAATCCATTCTTTCTCTTAGAGTCTGTCTTTTCTACATCTAGCTGTTCTGCCTACCTGAGAGAACTTCGCCTCAGTAGTATTTATCCTCTACATGTAGTCCACAGTGCAACACAGAGAGTCTTTAACCTAAGGGAGGGTAAAAAATGATCCAGAGAAAAATTCTTCTCCAAAGAAACACCTATATGCACACACACCTTTTCTTGGGGGCTCTGAGGACCACTAAAATAAAGTAACACTTTTCTTTCCAGCAAATCCAGAGCCTAAATCATACCGTTTGACCATTCCCAGACACCAGTATCCTCTACGCTGTGCTGTTACAAAATCTTTTCACATGAAACAACCCTCTTTCAATTAATTGCAAAGCAGATTTCAGAGGAAGAGCCCCACCAACAACTGGGACCTAGCCAGAGATCCCAACTCTTGTAACTTGTTGATTCCTCAGGTGAACTTGAATCCTCTTCCTGAAGGTGAAATCTGTCTTCAGAGTCCACTGAGCCTTTTAGTCCCTTGAAAGTTCTTACAGTGTCTATAAAAATTTCTGCTCTTAACCTTTCTTGTGTTATAAAAAGCACAGCCACGTTCCTCATAACTATTTGATGTCTTATATAAAACCCTTTATAAAATAAAATAAAAAAAATCTCCCCAGATAGCCTCAAAAGAAAAGTTGCCTGGCGTTGTCTTTAAACGGCATGCTTATTTAATATCGACATGAAGACAGAGTCAGTGCTCTGAATTCTGGACTGCCCATGCTGGCATTGAGGGGCACTGTTAAAACCTGCCAGTTGCTAAAATATCCCTTCTACTCCGTGGGGAGATAGTGTCAAGAGTAAAAGCCAGAAAGGGAAATTTTGGCTGGCATCCAGAAACAGTTGTAGAAAAGAAGATTCTCTCTCCGACAGCATTCTGACATGCTTTCTTCAGTTTTGCCATGAAGTTGAAATCTTTCCTCAGGAGAGATGAGTGTATATATAAAGACAGCAGGCGCGTGGTGGGCTCAAGAATTTCAAACATGGCCCAGTCTGACATGAAGGAAGGAGAGGGAGAGGGGGCAGGGAAGAAACCGCTGAACTTCCAGAAAGGGTTGTCAAAAGTAAGTCATTTCAACAGGTTTATCTTTGAAATATTTCTACTGCCAAGTTCTTCTGGGTGATCTTAATATAATTTGAACCCAATCCTTGGATAATTTTGTATGTTTTTATGCTTAATTTCTGAGTCTGGATCCATCATATATAATAACATATATGATCTGTGCGGTAAAAGCTTTTGCATTTCTGGAGTAATTAGCACACAACACATTAGTACTCAAAGAGCACTTAAGAAATGCAGTAAAAATTTAAAAAGCATACCTAGAAGGAAGGAGGGGTGCTAAGGAAAATAGGTAAAAAAAACTCCTCCCATCTCAACTGGCAGTGACTGTGTCATGGAGAAGAGAGTGGCAGGCCTCTGTCTTCATGTGGGCTTATAAAGTCTGAAATGGTGCTGATGGAGGGGTGTGTCTGTGTGCACACACCAACATACAAAAGTGGGATAGGGCCAGGATGACCCCTCAAGCAAAATAAAACTTCAAAAAAGATACATATCCGTATCTGTTTCCTACACTCAAAAGCCACCCCTCTACAGAGAAAAGAGTGAAAACATGGTAAATTGTCTTTTGTCAATGACTTTAACAGTAACTACAGGTAGCATGTATGTTAGACCTTGACAAGTAGGGTGGGTTTAACAAAGTGATCCTTATTCCCTGCTTTCATATATTTTGACCTGTAAGAAAGGTCAGGGTTTCTAACCTTAACGTCCCTCTAAGGTGTGCCTGAGTGGCTCAGTCGGTTAAGTGTCCAACCCTTGGTTTTGGCTCAGGACATGATCTCAGGGTCATGAGATCAAACCCCATGCTGGGCTCCATGCTCAGCATGGAGTTGGATTGAGATTCTCTCCTTCTCCCTCTGCCCCTCCCCTGCACTCACTCACTCTCTAAATAAATAAATAAATAAATAAATAAATAAATAAATATCTTTTTTTTTTTTTAAAAAAAGGTCCATCTGCATAGCTTTTAGTAAGTAAGCAAAGGAAGAAACCAGGTATGATCATGTGTTAAGGAAGATTAATTAGATAAGCCTATATAGTTATCAAAATATACCCTGGAAGCATAAAGCACAATTTTCTTGATTTGTCTAAACAGCAAGTTTCTCGTTCTGTCCTTGGTTGTTCTACTAGCTAGCTGTTTATCTTCTTTACAACAAAAAATTCTCTGGACATCAATCTTCTCACTTGTCAAACAGAAATAATACTAATTCCTACTTCTCAGTATTATGTGACTTCAAAGGGCACAATGGGTGTATCTTTAGCAGGCTATAAAATGCTACACACATGTTGATCATAAATAGTAGTAATATCTCTGATTCATTTCACTGACAAGATTGAAGAGAAAGAATATTTTATAGCTTCTTAGATTTTAATCAGTTTCTAATGCACTAATTTCATGGTCATAAAATATTAGAGCTGAAAGAGATCTTAGAAATCATTTCGTTCAAACTTCCTCATTTTTTAAGGCCCAGAGAGTTTGTGACGTGCTCAACGTCAAACCGCAAACTTGAAAAGTTACAGACATGCACAGAAGAGAGACACATATTCCAGATGCACACAGCTGTATACAGGCTATTGTGAGCTTGCTAAATGTTTTCTTTGATAATGTTCTCCAGCTTTTTGCAAAATTTTGGTCCACAAATCTGGCCTTTAAGAAAATCTCTGTAAAGTGAATTTTCTATCTACCCATCAATTCTTACAACGCAGGTTTAGGAAAAATGACCCCATGGAAACAGCAGGCAGAGACATATTTTAAAGAAGTTATAAATCCAAGGGGCACCTGGGTGGCTCAGTTGGTTAAGCATCTGACTCTTGAGGTCAGGATCTCAGGGTTATGAGGTCAGGCTCCACGATGGGCATGAGCCTGCTTAAGATTCTCTCTCCCCTTCTCCCTCTGCTCCTCCCCTTCTTCCTTTCTTTAAAAAGAAAAAAAAAAAGGCTGTAAATCCAATCTCCTCATCCCCTTACTTAACCCTTTCTATTAGCCCTCTCCGGCCCATTATTATGAAGACTCTTGGCCATCTCTCGCAAGGTTCACATGATCTGTGTCCTATTGGCTTAGACAAACTCATCCCCAATGAAACACCGCTTCCTCAATTATAGTTTAGCTAACCTGACTTTTTTTTTTCCCTGTAAATTCTGAGATTTAGGTGATTTCCCCTCAGATCTTGCATGGCACACATTTTGCCTTTCATGTTGCATCTTCAGTGTCAACTCCTTGGAGGGACTTTCTGTGATCTCCCCAGTGTCTTATGTATCTCCCTGTTTTTCTCATTCTATCCTAAATGGCCTTATTTATAGATATTTTGTGTAATTAGTGTCAACCTCTGCTACTGGAACATAAGCTCCATTAGGGCAGCAAGTAATCTCTTTTTTACAACCACTGAATACCCAATATCAGGCTAGACCAGCTACTTAGCACCTGCCAAGCACACAACAGGAGTCACTAAATTGTTTATGAACAAAATACAATTTGTTGATAAACAAAAGAATGAATGGATGGACAAATAGATGAATGAGTAGACACCACTCATAACTTTTGATAAGAAATGCTAAGATGGTGATCAGGATTGCTTTCATAATAGCTCATAGTTTTGAGCTGGCTGTAGCACCTTGGGAATAAGGGCTGTGTTGGAAGAATTACATAAATAAATACTGGCACTTGAGAGCAAGATGAAAGAACACCAAAGACAAACTTTATTGGTATCATAATTTCACGTGAAGCCAGGCCATGGCCTCAGGCAGATTAACTAATTGTGTGAATTAATAACTAAATGTTTAAAGGATCTTCAAGATTCAGAGCATACTGTATACAGGGGAGTAAGGGGGAACAAAGATACAGAAGATGCAGTCTTTGACATAAAGTCCATATAGTTTGCTTTAAGATCTAAGGTATGAATAAATAACAAATTGTATGATAGTGCAAAAATCCAATAAATATGTAAACTTTAAACAGCAACTGTTATAGTCTGAATGTTTGTGCCCCCTCCCCCCAAATTCATATGTTCAAATCTAACTCCCCAGTGTGATGGTATTTGGAAATGGGCCTTTGAGAAGTGATTAGGTCATGAGGGTGCAGCTGTCATGAACAGGATCAGTGCCCATATGAGAAGGGGCCAGAAAGTGAGCTAGCTCTCTTTCCACCATATTGAGGATACAAGAAATTGGAAGTCTGTCATCCAGAAAAGGGCCCTCACTAAATCCTGACCATGCTGGCACCCTGATCTCAGACTCCCAGCCTCTAGAACTGTGAGCAATAAATTTCTGTTGTTTTTAAGCCACCTATTTTATGGTATTTCGTTATAGCACCTGGAACAAACAGAGCACCAAAAAAAGATACAAATCATAAAGAGAGCACCTGGTTCTGTGTCAGGTAAGTAGAACAGTCGGAAAGTGCTGTAAGTTCAAGAGAAAAAGAGTGTTGCAAACTGGTATATACCAGTAAGGTTTATGTAGAAGGAATTTTGTTAAGTTGTCTGCATTCATCATTTTAGGCAATGAGGGCTGTTTGGATCTCCTGATCTTTATTTAGCACTAGATACATAATGGTGAAAGATTTCATTCCCCTATTCTACCATGCTCAAATACCTTGGTGAAGATTGTAAATGACAGAGGAAAGCATGTTGGTACACCACACAGAGCTGTCTATGAAAAAACTGGGACATGGGCATAAAAAGCACCTTTTTGGGGTTTCCTATTCCCAGGTCCATTTGCAAACGGCAGCAGGACTAGTGGGTTCAATCTGCTTAATAGTGGGGGATCAGTGGATTAGTGTGAATGTGACTGGAATGGTTTTCTAGCTAGAGTATGAGTAAACTAAATTCCCTTAGCTTTCTCTTTCATCTGCCAGACTATAAGTTCTTTTATTGCTCATGTTTTTGATAAGGAAATGGTAACAGAGACTCAATAGAGTATGTATTTTATACCTTTCCTTCAGTATTATCTTAGCATTTCTGCCCCAGATGGGGCTCTGTTGAATGGAAATCCTCTTCTGGCAGGGATCAAAGTCTCAGGTCCCTGAGACACTGCACCCAGCTAACTTCAAGCAGCCACTACTCAAGGATAAGAGCCCAATTCTTCCAGGGTGGGATGCTCTTGGTGACCCTTTTGCCTTTGCAATCTGGGTCCTGCTTGTTAGACTCAGGAAAAGGGTATATTCTTTACCTTGGCTCAACTCTGTAAACTAGCACTGATCAGAATACATCAATGGTGTCTGTCAAATACATGGAGGTCAGTTAAATGAATGCACAGATGCTTGGATGCATTTGCAACAGATACCTATAATACTGTCAGATAATTCCTTTCATCTTCAGCTACCAGCCCTGTTCTCTGCAGGTAGCTGGGAACAGGTACCTGAAACACAGGTATCGGCATGACTGAGACTTGGGTTTGAACCCCAGCTCACCACTTTAGCTTCGCAACTAAGCAAGATCATTATGACGACTGTGAACCTCAATCTCTCCATCTTTAAAGTCTATCAAAAATTTAACTTTCCAAGGTGAAGACCAATGAATGGGATCATGTATGTAATGGAATTATTTATTTTCATTTCCCCACTGTTATAATTTTTTTCATACCCTGGTCTGAAGCCAGGATTTTTGTTTGTGAGTTGCTTGGCTTTGGCTTTGTTTTCCCAGGTCTAAGATTTGAGTATCTTTTTCTTTTTTTTCTTTTTCTTTTTTTTTTTTTTAAAGAGGGGAGGTGGGGCAGAAGGAGAGAGAGAGAATCCTAAGCAGGATCCACGCTCAGTGAATGAGCCCAACATGGGGCTTGATCTCACAACCCTGAGATCATGACCTGAGCTGAAATCAAGAGTTGGATGCCCAACCAACTGAGCCACCCAGGTACTCGTAAGATTGGAATGTCTGATGCTTTTATCTACAGATGATATTAGTTGTCTTGCTTTTTTTTTTTCTTTTTTCTTAGCTCTAACCTTTGCTGCAGGTAGGAAGCCATATAAAGCACTACAGTAGGGGAAATATCTGCCCTATACCCTGGTACGTGTAACAACATTCTGCTTCTTGGTATAATACATCATGAATAAACTAGAAAATGAGACTTAATTTATTTCATATTCTCTGCATTGTGACACCCACTTTGTAAAACTATTCCTACTATTGTTCTCTCCGATAAAACTGCAAAATTGTGAAAGTGGTTAAGCTATTTATTTATTTTAAAGCTAAGGCTCTTTCATCTCTCTTATCTTCCTCCAATTTCCATCATTCTGGGACTCAGGCTTTCTCTCCTTATCATTTTCACACTGCACCCAGGCTTGGAGGCCATGGAAGAGCTCATCACTTCCTGGACAAGAGCATCCATATCTCACAGGAGCAGAAATGGGATGTACAAGTTCATTATCAGTTTAGAAGAGGGGAATGAGCATAACATTCAGACAAGCTGCTGTGGCAAACCCTGTGCAAATCAGAGATTTGTGGAAATGATCACATTTCTACAGCCTACCTTCTCTCCACAGCATGCTCTGCTCATTAATTCATTAATCTTTGTACCACCCCTGCAGCGGAGGTAACTATTATTAGCTTTGGTTTGTAGATGGAGAAATAGAACTAAAGTACAGTGGAGTTCAGCAACTTGCCCAGGATCACAGTGGGAGATGTTGCTGGGAGTGGGATGTGAGCCCTGAAGTCTTGTCTCCCAAGTGCCTGCTCTCACAGAGATGCCCCTCCCATCCTGTCCATTAGCATAATGGTTAGGGGAGGCTGTCATTTTATTTCTTGGAGCTGCATTCACCAGAGCTACTGAACTCTCCTGAACACACATACAGTTGAGTTGTTCTAACATTTACACTGCGAAATGTCTGCATAATTCCTCTCTTTTCCTTGCCTACCTGTCAGCAGCTGCCCTGCCTGACAGAATGCACCCACTTGGTCATGAAAATATATTTTTGAAAAAAAAATACTGCTACACTTCAGCTCAGTGCTACAAAAGGTGCATGATATTGTCACCTGGTGAAACAACACATTTCTTTCTGAAAGGAAAGGTATATCATATTATTTTTATGCACTGACCCTCTCTGTGTATCCCACGCCAAAGTGCAAATGACATTTTGGTTTATCACCAAGACGCTGATGATGAAAATAACCTGCCAGTGGAGACATTTGGCCTGTTCAACTTGTAACTCCTGGTTTGATTTCAGGAGACCTGTACAGCAGTAGATCAGGGAGGAGACTCATAGGGACTGAGAGCCCACTGTGTGTCCTGCACTGTGCTGCACACATTGATTGTCACAGAGCTACAAGATGAATACAGTGTTTCAGTTACATCTCTGAGGAAATACAGAAAATATAAACTGAGGCGTGCACTTGATCCAAACTGCTGAGCTACCAACCAGCCCCAGGATTTGAAGTCAGTTCTGTCTGACTCTAAATCATGTTGAATCTATATATTAGAATATACATTAGAATAAGAATATATCCATAATAGTGACCCTTATCACAGTTGAACTCACCTTACAGAATCTAAACCTTTGAAGAAAGAGAGGCCTTGAGTTAGTCATTTGCTGAGTGTGAGTTCACGGCTATGCTAGATTCTTGGGATTCTGCCCATATGTACACAGTTGACTGTCAGGTCACACTGTGATCACTTCTAAACTTGAAGTAGAAAAAAAATGCCCTATGAGTGAGGATCTCCAGCCTAGGCTGCAAAGTAAAAGAATCTGAAGGCTGGAGATGTCCTGAGGAGTTCTTTTACAATCAAAGTGTCCAAATACACAAATATGTGTAAATTAGCTACCATGTGCCAAGCAATGTGACAGATCATCTCTCTATTCATATATGCTGACACTAGGTTCAAAGGGCAGATGCAACTTGCTCAAGAGAGAAGGTGAGTGAGCTAAGGCTGTGGATGGTCTCCTGACTTCCTAGTATTCTCGTCACCATGCATCATGGCTCGCTCTCACACCACACCCACACTCTGTGCACATTCTGCCACACAGAAAGACACCCTCTTCTTTTCTCTGCCTTTCTTCTTTGCTGTTCTGATAAGTCCTACATTGAAAGAGGAAGGATAATTAATCTTTCCCAGGAAATTGTCCTTAACATTTAAACTTTGGTATTTTTATATTTAGACTTTGATAAAAAACTTACTAAATGTAGTGCTAATGACAGCTCTTTTCAGAATTTTTATTTGATAAATACATTCAGAAATATTTATACACCTAGTTGTATCATTTAACACTTATTTATAAAACAAACACCAGTAGAATTACTACATGGGTTAAGGAATAAGTCTTTTGTAGCACCTCGAAAGCTCCCATGTGACCCTTTCCTTTCCCAGTAAAGATAACTATTACTCTGACATATAGAATAACCTCTCCTTTTTTTCCTCACAAACATAATGTTGAACAAAAGTAACAAGACACTAAAACATTCACAGAGAGCGATTCCACTCATGAAAGTTAAAAGGTAAACTACATTGTTTAGCAATAAATACATGTGCCAAAACTATTAAGAAAAGCAAATAAATGAGTGATTTTTATATAAGTCAAAACATGTTCTCTCTCTAAAAAAATCCTTCAGCAATTTTCCATCTGTATAAAATAAAACCCTTACTCCTTACATAACCTACAAGCACATGCAGGGTCTGACAGTGCCCACTCCTTTGACTTGACCTTCCCTTGGCCACAGCATTCCTCCAACACTGAATTCAGCCTATTCTCAGAAAAGATTATCCGTGTCTCACAGCCTTTCCTGAGCCACTCTTTCCCAGGACTTTTGCACTGTTGGTACCTTGTCATTTAGATCTCAGTTTAATGTTACTTCCTCAGAGAGGTCCTTCCCCACCACCCTCGATTTAAATGAAATCAATTCCCGTTATTCCATCATAGAATGTATGATTACTGACATTATTTATTTACTCAATTGTATGATTATATCTGTCTGTTCCCACTAGAACATAAATTCCATTAGGGAAAGGGCCACCTTTGTCTTGTTTGCTATTGGCCTCCTTACCAACTGGAATGGTGCCGGGAACACAGCAGATACTGAATAAATACAGTTGAGTAAACTGGTCAAAGAACAAATCATTCTCTGCTTAGGTGGGGATCAAACCTAAGAATACATAAAGGTCTCTTAGTAGAATTCTGAGCTGTGGCAGAGAGCTGGCCAGGGGCAAGAAGCAAACTTATGAAGACAAAGAGAGAGAACACCGGTGGAAGAAGTCCTGCTGCCGATGCAGGGACACGGATTCTCATCTTACAACTAAAATTCGTATGTAGGAAGTCCTGAGTTTTACCTTTTCCTTACAATTCCCGCTGCACCCCCACCTCTCCTATTTTGGAAAGAAGCTCTTGATTAAACCACTGTTTGTCCATTCTAACTCTACTCCCACACCAGTAACAGGGAAAGGGAGAGCTAATGAGTACAAGAGAAATGTGAGAACTCAGCCAAGGCGGGCCGNCTCCTATTTTGGAAAGAAGCTCTTGATTAAACCACTGTTTGTCCATTCTAACTCTACTCCCACACCAGTAACGGAAAGGGAGAGCTAATGAGTACAAGAGAAATGTGAGAACTCAGCCAAGGCGGGCCGGGACTTTTAGAGATGCATCCTTGTCTGTGTCCAGTCCTAACTCATGCCATGGCCGTCATCCAGCCGTGTTATCAATGGACCACAGGTCCCATTCAGGGTCAGGTGACCTTGTGGAGCAGAAATAATATGTCACAAAGATACAGTGTAATAAAAGATGTGTGCGAGGCTTGGCTGCCAAGCCAGCTTTTCTAAATAACATTCTGATTGCATTCGATGCCTCAGCAACCCCACTATTCTTGCTGCCCAGGCACTCTGCAGCCAATATATGCACTGGATGATGAAAAGCTCAGGGATCCACTGGGCAAAAGCCAAATCACATATCGGCAACATCAGCATAAGGGCATATAAAGCAATCCTGTTAAATATTTAGATGCGTAGGGCCCCAGAGCATGACACACATTCAGCTAGAAATGTACTTTTTTTTTTTAAACTAGGAAACGTGAGATTATAAACCTGTATAATATTGTGCCTTTTAAAAGGAAGTGAATCTGAGAAGGATTTGTTGCATATTGACCTACGGGATTTAAATCATCACCATCAAATCACATGCTGACCTGCGACTAGGTTCATTGAATCACAGCATTAATCCCTTACATTTACATTTTTTCTTTTTTTGTTGCAAATCGCTTTCACAAGCATTATGTTGTTTGATGCTCAAAACAAAAATCCATGGAGGTAAGTTCATTAGCAAGTATTTTTTGAGCATCTACTGTGGACAAGGCACCAAACTGTGCACTATGGGAGGGAGACACATAGCCTAGCACTCAACTGGAGAAAGAGGGCCTATATAGAAATGGACAAGTACTATCATCTCCTGTAGGAAACTAAAATAGAAGGACCACCAAGTAGATACCAAAGATAAAAGTAGAATGTAACAGCAAGAACAAGAATCTATTACGTGCCTGTGATGACCAAAAAACTGCCCTAAGTTTATGGCTTAGAACCAATTACCCCACACTTGTTTACAGCACAAATGAGGAGACAGGACATTTAAAGAAAATAATAATTATAAATACAATATTACATATATATGCCCACTGAGCGACCCAGAATAAAGGATGTAAGATTTTGAAGGAAGACAGGCTGAAAAAGTTTTGTAGGAGAATTTAGATTTGGGCTAATATTTGAGGGAAAGGTGATATAAAGGAAGTGTAAGGGAGCCTGTGCATGTGGGATTGTATAAAAGTGTCTTTTTCGGTTGAGAGATTATTCTTCAAATGGCGAACAGCGTGAGTTCTCAAGGGTTACAAAGTTAACCAGCTAGAAATCAAATGATTGCAACCTTCCCTCCTCCAAAATGCTACCTATAAATAAATGAAATGATCTATTCACCCGTTCAATAAACAGGGTCCAAGTATTGGAGATGGGGGTCAGAAGACTGACACAACACATGCAGACAAGGAAGCCCAAATGTGAAGGCAGGAAGCAGGAAATATCTAGAAGACACAGGTGAGTTCCTGGAATGAGCACATGAGTTAAGTTAGAAGATTGATCAAAATTAGCAAGAGGAGACCTGGGATAGGGCATTTCTGATAGAAAGAACCGAAGAATTGGAAGAAGAAAGGCTTGCATGAGTAGACCAGGCCACCTTCCTTCTGGTAGCATGTGTTATCCAAGGCAGAAAACCCAGCAGAGCCCTTACTTATCTCTCTCTTCCTGAGTGAGTGCCTTGGTGGGATGATAAGAAAGGAAGATGGTGATGCACTCACCCACCAAGAATGAGCACTTCAGGAACCCAGGCAGTAGCATCAACACCAAGCAGACAAAATCCAAGAACAGAGCCTTCCTTAGTCCATAGCGGTGAGCCCTGAGGACTGTGAATGTTCTGGAGATGTTATTTCTCAGATTATATCCAAGGTCAAAGCATAGGTATAAAAATTTCTGGCTACTGACAATAATGAAGTTGAGCTTGACACTACGTCTAAATGGTACATACACTTCTTCAGCCTTCTGTGTTCTTCCTTCATCTTCTTTCCAGTTTTCTTTGATGGCTCTTGAATATCTGAAGGCTTGTTCAGAACTATTAAGTGTATTAGATTTGATCAAATCATTTTTGTTCAAAGTAAATGATTATACCTCTTGAACTTGAACTTAATGAACCATCTCAACCAACACTTTGAAGAAAAGTGATAATATTTATAGCCATACTACCATCAGAGTTAACAGTTCACTGGGACTTTCTTTGAGGAGAAACCCTTAGATAATCTCATCTGTTATTTCATTGATAAGCTAACCAGAATAACAAAGAAATCATGTAAATAGATATGGCATTTTATTTTCTCTTGCTGTAATATGAGAGAAACAGAGCTACCACGTGGACACTAAGATCAGGGAAAGAGAAGAAGAGCCTGAAGAACCAATTCAGCCAGGTGTAACTGAAGATATCCTGCATGGAGAACTGAAAGCTGTAGACCTGGGCCTAGATCCCCTCCCCAATCGTGACCTTCTTAGGATCGTAGCTCTTTCATCTGTAAAATGTGGGTAGAGCAACCACCACGAGAGGCAGTCTGCAGCTTGTCTCATGGGCTTACTGTGTGCTTCTGAGGAGTGGATGAGATCAGCTGTCGTCATCTCTGCCACATTACAGGAAAGGAAAAACGTTAACTTAGTAAGTGAATAAAGTCTAAAGAGGCTGAGTAGTGTTGGGGAAACAGTGTGGCCTTTAGAGTCAGAAAAACGGGTTCACAAAGTGTACCAAATGACTGTGGGTCATCATGGGATTTCTCTGCATCTCATTAAATGCAAGCACCTAAGACCAATGTTTGTTTCATTTCCTCTTGCTTCAAAACAACCTGTCATCCAGGACCTTGTATTTTCTCTCCAAGGTAGGTTTAAACTTAACCAAAAATCTGCACCTAAGTCCACAGAAGGATTACGATGCCCTCACCCCACTCCAAATGGGTCTTTTGTTGAAACTCCTCCCAGTTAGCAAACTGCAGCTTCTGAAGCTTTAAGATTAAAGAGAGAACGAGGAGACTCAGGAAGTAAGCACTAATGCTTATGTTTGGGTGAGTTTGAGTCTCTGGGCGCGCATGTTTAAATGTTGTCAAGAGTGTCTGATTTCCCCAGCAAGATCTGGATGAAAAATTAACTGGAAGGGAGCAGATCAATAGGAAATGGTATATACATATGATCGAACTATGCTGAGGGACCCCCAGGATGGGTTTAATGCAGCTGTAGCTAAGCTATTAGACCAAGACCCCAGGTGTTAACAGAGCCCCAGGTGGTTAACCAGAACCACACAAGATACCAACTACTGAGAGACAAGCTAGGGTAGTCACGCACAAAGATCCAACCTAAAATTGTGTCTCATTTTTACCTGTGTGGGGAAAAACATTACTACCAAATTTGTCATCGTGGGAAATAATGTTCCTATTTTCCCAGACTGACTTTTATTTTTTTGGATCTGAGGTTTTTCTGTAAATTGGTTATTCAGGCAAGTAAAAAAAGCAGAAAAATAAACACGGCTACTGTTTTCAAATTACAGCAACTACTATGGCTGTTAGTAATCCTGGATCTGTCCTGCCACGCTTCAGTAACAATATTCCATAAGCTGGATTCTTAACAGTAATCTTTAATGTATAGGATGCATTGCTTTATTTTTTATCAGAACCTTCAAAACTGCATTTATGAGAGTAGCAGTCTGCTATATAAATTTAGGTTTAGTTCTCCTAGAATAACCAGAGAAAGAAAAGAAACTCTAAAGAAACAGTTGTGACTGTATTGTTAAAAGTACTGAATCCAGCTGAAGTCTCTTCTCCTTCCTTCCCAAGCACTGGGATAGAGTATGGCTCTCAAGTCTGTCAACTGGAAAATTCTTCCTAAAGGGCAAAATGCAACATTATGGATCACAGTCAACCAAAGGGGGAAAAAAATAAAGTAGAAAATTGCCCTCCAAGCTGATAAAAACCCATCTGCCTCCCATGACAAGGCAGTGCCATTCTTCATAGCCTCCCATCCTGAAGACATTTAGAGGGTCATAATTTCCAGTTCCTTTTTCTTTTATTCTTCTTCCTTTTTCTTGGTGGGGGGAGGCAGTTCTGAATGGAGCTGGTTGCTGAAGACTGAGAGAAGATGGCCTGAACTAATTCATCTTGTGACCTTTTAGTGCCTTCACAGTACGGTGATTTAATAGCACTTAATCTGTCAAAAATCTGAAGCTTTGTAATAACTGTATATTAAGCTGGTTTTTATGGAGCATTAGCTAAAGTCCTTCCAGTTTACAAAGAAAGAAGAAAGAAGAAAACACTTGCCGTGTTCATCCTCATTAAGATTCCTGTTAATGAGTGGGTTCCTGTGCTGTGGAATGGCTAGGCCACAGGGCAGTTCTGTCCCTGCCTTGTGGGGTGTCCAAAGGACAACCAGACCATAACTGGCCTGACTGGAGCACTGCAGGCTGGGCCAGGTTGCTGACTCTGAAAATGGATTTGCTGTTGAGAGCCACTGGGAAGAGGCAAGGACAAACCTCACAACTGTTTCGAATCTAGAGTACTTTGCTGTAAAGTAAAAGAAATTGTGATTGGCTTGTCTTGATTTTTTTTCCCCCCAATACCAACAACCAATTCTCTGACACCAACTGGGCGACCAACAATTCAATTCTGGCACTATCTACCTGGGGTTAGCATCAGATTCCACAAGTTAAAAGGCTCAGTCCCATAAGACTGTTCCCACTTCAGACACTAGCCACAAGTGGGGTCCCCAGGTGACCCACACTTCAGACCAGCTGACTACAAATTCAAGGGTTTTTATGACTCCTTCCTCAAGTTCTATAATTGGCTAGTGACACAGAATTCAGAAGGTATTACATATGATTACTGTTTAATTATAAATGATACAATTCAGGAACAGCTAAATGGAAAAAATGCACAGGGAAAAGTATAGAAGTGAGGAGTGCAGAGCTTCCATGCCCTCTATAGGCATGCAACTCCTAGCACGCTGATGTGTTCACCAACCCAGAGACTATTCGGAAGTTTCTATAACCTAATCTCCAGCTCTCTTCTTCTGCCCAAGGTTAGAAAGTGGGAGCTGAGATTCCTCACCTTCTAATCCTGTGCTTGGTCTCTCTGATGACCAGCCCCACCCTGAAACTATGGAGAGACCCCACTCCAAGTCACCTGCAGCAGAAACTCAGACATGGTGAGAAGGGCTCATTATGAATAACAAAGAAGACATTTCTATATTTTAGAACATTCCTAGGGCTTTAGGAACTCTGTGCCAGGATGAGAAACAAAAGCTAAATATATGTTTTATTATACCACACTTGGACATGGAGTGTATAGTCTGACAAGGACAGGCAAAGGCCAGGTTACAAATTTTACGGTGAGTGGATCTAAAATTCCACTTCTTCAAACAGTACACTTATATCCACCTAGTGATCTTGCTCATATTTCTCTCCTTGCCTAAAACTTGGAGAATTTTTTCCATAGCTACTTAAAACTCTCTTCTCATCAACTATTCTGCACAGTTCAGTTTCAGCACATCTCCTACATAAGCCTTCTTTTCCTGACCTTCCAATCCCTGTCACTCTTACCTCCTGTTCCCTTCTCTGAATTCCTATGTCACTTGGAATCTATGATACAAGTTTGACTAATATTTAATTGCTCTGACTGGATCATAATATCTGGTGTCAAATAAGAAACAGCACATCTGAATCAGGAAAAACTGATGAAAATTTGATAGAAAAATTATTTTCGAAAGTAAAGACAAGCTATAGAGAAACTAAAAGAACACCAGCACCATTGATAGCCTGGTTGCTGTCCCTAGGCCTGAAGTGATGGGGGCAGAAGGAGTTGACAGGACTGGAAGGAGAGAGTTGTACAGAGACAGCTTCCTTGAATAAATCTGTGAATTCTGCTAAAGAAAAATCAGACTCAGATGATACCACAGTGGGGACTGGGTGAATAAATAACCAAGCCCATGGTCTCAACTCTTACCAGGATTCTGCATTGGCTGAACCAAACCAGAAGCCATGGGCAAATGAGCCCATTGATGAATTCCATGCAGCTCAATCCCTTGAGTCAGACAGAAGTTGGAGAGTAGTTCTAGAAGTGCAATATAACAGAAAGCAGCTTAATAAATAGTCATGGACATATAGATGGATCCTGAGGCCCATAGTTATTCCACAAGTCTAGATAGGCAAATCTCCCTATGTTGGGTCACTTAGACTCTCTTCTACAGCTGCCATGCCCCAGTGCCCCAACTTTCTGCCTAGAATATTGAAGAGATGCTCACCAAATTTTCACCTTGAAACACTGCTATTTTGATCTCTCTGTTGACTGTCATTTAGCAAAAAGAACAAAGGAACTAAGGGACTATAGAGGATTCAAAGAGCTATACCCAATGGATAGGAAATAGGATAATCCTCTTTTGTCTCAGTTTCCATGAAGCTGCCTTCCTAGTTATTCTCCAGCTCCCTGCAACTTCTTGGCTCCTTATGTGCTCCACCTCCTTCATGCATCCTCTTTGGGCTCTCTTCTCTTTATCTCTACACTTTCTTCCTAAAAGAGGGCTCAGATGCCATGATTTTAAATACTGTCAATATGCTTATGCCATAGAAGTTTTTTAAATCTCAAATCAGAACTTTTGAAAAATTTCAAGCACATAAAGCAAGCTCCCTACCTAGCAGCGCTTATTGAATATCTCACATACATCTCAAAATGTATCATATCTGCAAATAAACTCCCCCTTCAGTTTTTCCTAACTCATTAAACAGCACCTCCAACCACCAAGTTTAAGCCAGGAGGGTCGTGTTGTGCTGCCTCCTCCCTCCTCTCTATCCTTCAGCTGTACACCTGTACCAAATCATGCAGGCTCCCCCTTGCTCTAGAGTATGCATGGAATCTTCCTGTTCCTCAAGAGCCACTTCTGCCCAAATTACCAGCATCTCTCACTGAACTACTAACTGATCTCTCTGCTTCTTTTCTTTGTTTCTTACAAATCACTTTCCACACTGCTGGCAGAATGACCATTTTAAAATGAGAATACAATCCTGCATTCTTCTTCTTCTTAAATCCCTTTACCAACTTCACACCGCATTTAGAATCAAACCCAAATTCCCTCCTCTGTCTACAAGACCCTACATGATCAGGCTCTGCTTCCTTCTCCAGACTAACCAACCTAACATCCCACCACTCCCCTCTCTACTCCTTGACCTACCAAGTTTACTGCTGCCTGAGAAACTTCTTTATAGGTGCTCTCCCTTCTTGCTAGAATGTTCTTTCTGAAGAACATGCAGGCTGGCTATTTCACGTGGCTCAGGTTTCAATTGAAATGTTACCTCCTTGGAAAAGCCTTCCCTGATTGTCTCAAGTAAAATAATTCCCCTCCTGATCATCCTCAAATCTTGTTCCTTCAGAATGGTTTCATTACTTCAGAACGTATATATATCTTTCAGAATATAATATCTGAAATTATATTATTTATTATCTACAGTTTTCTCCACTAGGATAAAAATTACTGGTTATCACCAGTGTTCACTGCCTAAACAAAGGCTGGTACATAAGAGTTGCTCAATAAGTGTATTTTCCCTGAAATTAGTGGATGAATGAATAAAAGAAGTCATGAATAAAACACAACTCTTTCTTTTTTCTCACTAATGACTCTTTAATTCAATTAAGCAGGCATCTATCTCATAACTTAATGTATTAGCTGTTTATACAAAAAAATTATTTACAAAATTCACTGCAAGATTTATTTTTCTCTCCAATTTCAGTGAAAGATTCTGAAGGCTGGAGAATAGGTTTCATATAACTTTTCATCCCTCATGGTTTCCAGTACATTACATGCAAACTAGAAGTTGCTGGGTAAATAATTGCAGAAAGAATAAATGGAAGAATAGAATGGGAGGGAAAGAAGGAACAAAGTACTATTTGTTTCCTACGATAACAAGCTCAGCATCCAAAATGAACAGCTCCAGCCAACAGCGGCGCATCCTCTCACGGAAATAACCTTCTCTATGTTTAATACTCTACCCCTGGTGTTCCTCATTTCTTGAAAGCTTTGTCCTTGCACAAAATCCAAAGAAATAAAGAGGCACAACGTAAGCCCTCAGAGAAACTTGGTTAAAGAGTGAGAAACAGAGGTAAGCAGCGGATATGATTTAAGACAGGTACTTCAGACTCCATAAATTTTTTCAGTCAGCATTAGAGCTCCTTAATATTTTATACAGCATTGCTTGCCTAGGTGTGACATCTAGAAAATCTCATAAATGTATAAGCTTTCTCTTTGGATTTGTTTTCTTCTCCTGGCATCAAGGATAGTTTTTGTCCACACCGTCTATATTTCCCACCCTCCCTTTTTGCTCATTTATCCATTTTATAAATATCTCCACTTTTCCTAGATTATAGTTAAGAAATCGATCCTAGATCATTATCTTCCTGTCTTTTCTTGAAGTAATACAGGCATACCTTGTTTTATTGTGCTTTCCTTCATTGTACTTTGCAGATATTGAGGGGTTTTTTGTTTGTTTATTTTTACAAATCGAAGGTTTGTGGCAACCCTGCAAGTAGAAAGTCCATTAGCACCACTTTTCCAACAGTATTTGCTCACTTATGTCTCTGTGTCACATCTTGGTAATCCTTGCAATATTTCAAAAATTCTAATTATTTGTTATGGTGATCTGTGATCAGTGAATCCTTGGTGTTACTACTGTAATTGTGGGAGCACCACGAACTATTCTCATGTTAAGATAGCAAAGTTAAGTGATAAATGCTATGTATGTTCTGACTGCTCCATTGACTGCAGTCCCCACATCTCTCTCCCTCTCTTTAGGCCTCCCTATTCTCTGAGACATGATATACTGATATTAGACCAATTAATAACTTTACAATGGCCTCTAAGTGTTCAACTGAAGAAAGAGTCACAAGTTTCTCACTATAAATCAAAAGCCAGAAATTGATTAAGCTTAGTGAGTAAGGCATGTCAAAAGCTGACACAGGCCAAAAGCTCGATGTCTTGTGACCAGTAGTTAGCCCAGCTGTGTATGCAAAGGAAAAGTTCTTGAAGGAAATTAAAAGTACAACTCTGATGACCACACAGATGATAAGAAAGTGAAACAACCTTATTGTTGACATGGAGAAATTATGAGTGGTCTGGATAGAGGATCAAACCAGCCCCAACATTCCCTTAAGCCAAAGCCTACTGCAGAGCAAGGCCCTAACTCTGCAATTCTATGAAGGCTGAGAGAGGTGAGGAAGTTGCAGAGGGAAAGTTTGAAGCTAGCAGAGATTGGTTCATGAGGTTTAAAAAAAAAAAGGCATCTGCCAACAGAAAAGTGCAGGACAAAGCAGCCAGTGCTAATGCAGAGAGTGCAGCAAGTTAAACAGAAGATCTAGCTAAGACCAGTAATGAAGGTGGTTGCACACAACAACAGATTTCAAAGGAGATCAGCCTTATACTGGAAGATGATGTCATCTAAGACTTTCATAACTAGAGAGGAGAAGTCAGTGCCTGGCTTCAAAGGTTCAAAACACAGGCAGACTCTCTTGTTCAGCGCTATTGCAGCTGGTGACCTGAGCTGAAGCCAATGCTCACTTATCATTCAAAAAATCTTAGAGCCCTTAAAAATTATGCTAAATCTACTCTGTCTATGCCCTAATAGAATAACAAAGCCTGGATGACAGCACATCTGTACACGACATGGTTTACTGAATATTTTAAGTTCGTTGATGAAACCTGCTTGTAAAAAGATTATTTTCAAAATGTTACTGCTCATTGACAATGCACTTGGTTACCCAAGAGCTCCAATGGAGATGTACAATGAGATTAGTGTTATTTTCATGCCCACTAACACAACATCTCTTCTGCAGCCCAGAGATCAAGGAGTAATCTCAGCTTTCAAGTCTTACTATTTAGGAAATTCATTTGTAAGGCTATAGTTGCCATAGGTAATGATTCCTCTGATGGATCTGGGGAAAGTCAGTCAAATACCTTCTGGAAAGGATTCACCATTCCAGATGCCATTAAGAACATTTGTGACTCATGAGAACAAGTCAAAATATCAACATTAACAGGAATTTGGAAGAAGTTGATTTCAACTCTCATGGATGACTGTGAGGGGTCCAAGCCTTCACTGGAGGAAGTAACTGCAGATATGGTGGAAACAGCAGGAGGACTAGAATCATAAGTGGACCCTGAAGGTGCAACTAAATTATTCATGATAAAATTCTAATAGATGAGGAGTTATTCTTTGTGAATAAGCACAAAAAAAAAAGAAAAGAAAAGTTGTTTCTTGAGATAAAATCTACTCCTGGTGAAGATGCTGTGAAAATTGATGAAAAGACAACAAAGGATTTAGAATATTACATGAACTTGATTGATAAAGCAATGCATAGTTTGAGAGGGTTGACTTCAATTCTGAAAGAAGTTCTGTGCATCAAATGCTGTCAAACAGCATCATGTGCTACAGAGAAATATTTGTGAGAGGAAGAGTCAATGGATGCAGCAAACATGATTGTGATTTTATTTTAAGAAAGTGTCACAGCTAACCCAACCCTCAGCAATAACCACCCTGATCAGTAAGTAAACATCAAAATCAAGGCAAAACCCTCCACCAGCAAAAAAAAAAANCCCCCCCCCAAAAAAAAAAAAAAAAAAAAAAAAATCACAACTCACTGAAAGCTTAGATGATGGTTAGCATTTTTTAGCAACAGAGTATTTTTTAATTAAGGAATATACACTTTTTAGACATAATGTTATTGCACACTTAATAGCCTACAGTACATACATTTTATATGCACTGGGAAACCAAAAAATTCATTTGACAAGTTTTATTACAATATTCACTTTATTTCAGTGGTCTGGAACTGAACCCTCAGTATCTCCAAGGTTTGTAGGTAAATGGAGTTTACAACACAAAGGGAATTCCTTTATGTCAAATAAACATTGGAAGTCTGATGATTCCTTTACTCAGTATCTAGTATACTAGCTTTGTCAGAATAAAAATAAAGATGTATAAAAAACAGGAACATTTATACCCCCTGCCCATGTCATAGATGTAAGGAGATTTCAAACTGGATTTTAATAAAATACCAAATTCCAACTTACGAACATTAGACGAGTTTTATTTTTTCTACTCAGCTCATGTTCAGTACTTTCCTTATGTGCCATGTTGCTTCATTTCTAAATATCTTGGGTGTGTTGTGGGTGGGGGATGGGTAGTTATATAGGATATAGTTCTATTTCCTACTGGACATTAAGTTCCATTAAGAAGGCATCAATTTCTGCATATTTTATACATCTCTTGTATGCATCCCAAGTTGGATACATAACATTTTGTTACACGTACATACTTTTCCAACTCGAGTCAATCCCACTTCAAGCTTCCATGTGTTAGCCTTGGCAATATCCATTAGCAGCCAGGTTCTATATACTGACTTTACCCACTGAGGTCCTGACAGGACCAGGAGGGATAAAAAGTCCAGAAAATGGAGGAAGCGCTTCCGGTCATCAATCCAAACCCTCTGTAAATACCAAAGGCTGTCAGCTTTATTACCCTTGTAAACATCAGTGCTAGGCTGGCTGCAGGCACCCTTCTACTGTTCCCAAGATTACAGTACTTGGACCTAGCCTAGTTCTTTCACCAGGCCAAAACATCTCCTGTCCAGTGTCCCGCTCAGCCCTGCAAGTGCTACATGCAAGCAGGCTACATGGCTCTATCACTAACAGAACCAAAAAATTCCAGGTCTTTTTTTCAATTTTCAATTGTTCTCAGGAGATTAGACTATACTTGAACATCTCCCCAATAATCCAGTCCCCGCTCATCCTAACTAAAATGGGCTGGACTAGGTGGTTCACAACTGGTGGCACCTATTTTATAATAAATATTTGGTAATTCATGATTCACTATCCTGATTGAAATTCATAGCCTACATATTCATTAATTTCAAAAAAAAGAGAAACATGCAATGCCTTATTTGTACTATAAAGGAAAAGTAAAAGGAAAAATATCTTATGATAAAATAATGTTTCTCTATGTCAATGCTGTAATATGAGTTCACTATATAATACCAGGAAAGAATCTGATGAGTATATCACCACAAAGAATCCTTTTGACTTAATAGGCACAGGTGTAGACTGATGTAGCTGTAATGTATTGACGAACATCTCAAGCATAATTTTAGTCAGTAGTATGGTAATGGTAACATTCTGAGAAAACACACTGAAATCCTCCCTCAATGTCCATAGTATTCCCCTGTGTAATAAAAAATTTGATCTCAATCCAAAGAGAGGGCTGGCCTTTATGTATCCAGTTGTACCTTTAAACCCTTGAAATTTCCTAAATGGAGTACTTTTGTTATTCATGGTGGGGCCCCATGGACATATCTGACAGTTTATGCTAATAAGATGACTTAGGATGGTGAAGGGCTATTCCAGAAAGACCAACCATATGAATAGAGGATTGAACCACAGGATATCAGCTAGAACTCTGGACAAAGGAGAGTGAATGCGGACTGAGTTCAATTACATAGTCAATGATTCCGTGAATCATGTTTACATGATAAAACCCCAATAAAAAACTCTGGAGGGGTGCCTGGGTGGCTCAGTCAGTTAAGCAGCTCAGGTCATGATCCCAGGGTCCTGGGACTGAGCCCCACATTAGGCTCTCTGCTTACAGGAGAACCTCCTTCTCCCTCTGCCTACTGCTCTGCCTACTTGTGCTCTATCAAATAAATAAAATCTTAAAAAAAAAAAAAGACTACGGATACTGAAACTCAAATGAGCTTTCCAGGTTCAGCAATATCTTGTGCATATTGTCACACATCAATGCCAAGAGGGTAATGTACACTAAAAACACGGGAGCATTGAATTTGGAACCCTCTCCGACTTCACCCTATGCATCTCCTTTTTTAGCTGGTTCTAATTTATATCCTTTAGCTACAATAAAACTATAATCATATGTATGCCACTTGGTGGATTTCTGTGAATTGTTCTATCAAATTATTAAAGCAGGGGAGTGTGTGGGGACTTCTGACTTTGTAGCCAATGAGTCTGAAATGAGGATAGGCCTGAAACCCATGAATTTGTGGCTGCTGTTGGAAGTACAGGCAGGAGGGTATTCTTGTGGAGACTGTTCCTCAGAATGTGCAGTTTGCCTAATTCTTTAGATTATGGTTGTGGAAAATTCAGGAAATATTAAAAATCTTAAAAATATTTTGTTTTTTGGCCTGCTTCTCGTATTAGCAGCCTAGATTTGTTTTAGGAAAACTCTATTGCTGAAAGTAACCACACACAAAAAAATGGAAACTCTAACTCAGATGGCACAAAGAGGTACCATGTCAGTGTCAAATTATGAAGCCAAAATCCAAGAGAGGAAGGAAGCTCAGGGAATGACTCCAGCATCTAGGGCCACTTTCCTTCTTAAGTTAATTGCCAGTTTAGAAAGAAGAGGCTAAGAAGCTGAGAAACCAAGTAGAGGTTTCAGTAAACTCATATAACTAACTGGCAAAAATTGGAGTGCTAATCTTCTCAAAGATCAGGAGCCCATACAAATACTGTAAACTTGCCACTGGGATGTAAAAGGAGAATACCCTAGGAATATGAGTTAATCAGAAATAGCTTAGCTTTATCAGGGACTGAAAGTCAGATTTCAATGAGTAAGTTTTGACTGATAAAAGTCAATCTAGCACAGAGTACTCTAACTGCCTGTCACCATCACCACCAGCACCACCACCACCCCAAATAACATAAACCAGAGCCTCACCTTAATCTACCCTTTTTCATATATAATTTTTGGCACTCAACACAAAATAACCAGGTATATAGAAGATAAGCCATGACCACCAAGAGAAAACCAAGAGAAAAAGAGAATAGGAACAGACTCATAGGAAATCAAAATAACAGAGTCATCAAAAAAGAACCCTAAAGTATTTATTATTGCTATATTCCAGTAATTAAAAGATAAAACTGATAATGTTGGCAAAGAAATAAAACTATGAAATGAAATTAAATAAAAATGCCTAAAGTAAAAACAAGAATATATTTTAAAAAACTGAATTAATAACTCAAATAATAGGTTTAACCAAAGATTAGACNCACTTGTTGTTTCTTCTGAGAGGAGTGTATTTGGAGTAAAAGTACCCTAAGGTCCTTGCATTATCTCAGGAATGAAAAAGTACTAACTTACACTAGAGTTTAATAAGGTAATACATAAGTCCTTGGCCACTTTTAGAAAAGGATAAAAAAAAGAAAGAAAAAAAAACAGAACAGCCAAGAAAATAGAAAGCAAAAAATAAGTTTGTAGATTTAAATCNTTTGGCTGAATGGAGATGTAGAGAACTGAAAGATAGCTCTGAAGAAAATATCCTGACTACAGTAAAGTGAGAGTTAAAAATGGAAAATACAGGATAGAGCATTCAGGATCCAGTGATAGGGCTATATGCTTACAACTGAAATCCATGAAAGAACAGAGAGATAAAATGGACAGAAGCAATATTTCAAGAGACAATAGCTAAGAATTTTCCAAAACTGAAATTAAAAGATAAAATTACTACAAGCATCAAGTTTGTAGTCAAAGCTGAGGAGTTGTTACAAACCTCAAGAAGGATACAATGCTAATGAAAATAACACTTACAAAAATCATAGTGTACTGCTAAAAGTCAAAAAGAAAAGAAAAATCTTAAAAGCATATAAAGAGGATCTATTACCTTCAAAGGAGCAATAACTGACCTCTCAGAAGAAGGAAGGAAGGAAGGAAGGAAGGAAGGAAGGAAGGAAGGAAGGAAGGAAGGAAAAAAAGGAAGGTGGGGAGGAAGGGAAGGAAGGGAAGGGAAGGAGGAAGGGAGGAAAGAGACAGGAAGGGGAAGAAGGAAGGAAAGGAAGGAAGAAAGAAAAAAGGAAGGAAGGGAGGGAGGGAGGAAGGAAGGGAAAAAAAGGAAAGAATAAAAAAGAGGGAGAAAATGAAATGAAATAAAAGCCAAAAGCCAACAGAGTGATTAATATCCTCAAGATGGTGAAAGAAAATATCTGACAATCTAAAATTCTATATCCAGGGAAGAAAAAATAATGCCTCAAAAACAAAGGCCAAGTAAACAAATTTTCAGAGAATCAATAATTGATGGGATTGTCACTTTCACACTCATCATAAATGAAATATTGAAAGCAGAAGGAAAATGATTCACCTTAGAAGAAATTAAGAACATTGACAGGGTAAATATATGGGCAAGTTGATAGAGATAGAGTGATAGAGATAGAAATACAGATGATATAGATAAATACAGTTATAAAATACTACACTTTGGGAAATTTTAGATGAGATAATAATAGAAAAAATGAGAGGAATGTATTTTATTTTTTTGTCTTTATTAAGCTTTTCATTTTATTTTTTTATTATTATGATATGTTAGTCACCATACAGTACATCATTAGCTTTTGATGTAGTAACCTTTTTATTTTAATTCCAGTATAGTTAACATACAGTGTTATATTAGTTTCAGGTGTACAATATAGTGATTCAACAAACCTATACATTGCTCAGCGCTCATCATGACAAGTGTACTCTTAACACCCTTTGCTTATTTCATCTATTCCCATCCACCTATCTCCTCTCTGGTGACCATCAATTTGTTCTCTATAGTCAAGAGTCTGTTTCTTGGTTTGTCTCTCTCTCTCTCTTTTTTGTCCTTTGATCTTTTGTTTTGTTTCTTAAATTCCACATGAGTGAAATCACATGGTATTTGTCTTTCTTTGATTGACTTATTTCACTTAGCATAATACTCTCTATCTCCATCTATAACTTTGCAAATGGCAAGATTTACATTATTTTTTATGGCTGAATAATATTCATACATATATATATTCTACATCTATATACACACATATATATTCTATATATATTCCACA
The DNA here is from genome assembly GCF_002007445.2 of Ailuropoda melanoleuca. Lineage (NCBI taxonomy): Eukaryota > Metazoa > Chordata > Mammalia > Carnivora > Ursidae > Ailuropoda > Ailuropoda melanoleuca. Next base: position 75,375,759 of record NC_048231.1, read on the forward strand.
TATATATATTCTATTATATATAATATTCCATTATATTCATATATTTTTCCATATATATACATATATATACACACACACCACATATTTTTTATCCATTCATACACACACATACACACATACATGTCCCATATCTTCTTATCCATTCATCTATCACTGGACATTTGGGCTGCTTCCATAATCTGGGTATTGTAAATAATGCTCTACAATAAACATAAGGGTGCATATATCCTTTCAAATTAGTGTTTCTGTATTCTTTGGGTGCATACCTAGTAGTGCAATTACTGGATTGTAAGGCAGTTCTTCTTTTAATGTTTTGAGGAACCTCCATATTGTTTTCCACAGCAGTTGCACCAGTTTGCATTCCCAACACTGCATGAGGGTTTCTTTTTCTCCAAATCCTCACCAACACTTGTTGTTTCTTCTGAGAGGAGTGTATTTGGAGTAAAAGTACCCTAAGGTCCTTGCATTATCTCAGGAATGAAAAAGTACTAACTTACACTAGAGTTTAATAAGGTAATACATAAGTCCTTGGCCACTTTTAGAAAAGGATAAAAAAAAGAAAGAAAAAAAAAACAGAACAGCCAAGAAAATAGAAAGCAAAAAATAAGTTTGTAGATTTAAATCCCAAAACATATGTAATTACATTAAATATAAATGATTTAAACATTCCAATTAAAGAAGAGTTTATACGATTACAAAAACAAGGTTCAATTCACCAGGAAAATCTATCAAAAATTCTATGCACCTAAAAACAGTCAGCCTTTATAGTTAAAATCAGGGGTGTTTTAGACACTAGGGGGGCTTTTTGCTTTTAGTTTTGTTTTGTTTTAATCAATGGAATTTTTTTTTTACGATTTTATTTTATTTGACAGAGAGAGACAGCCAGCAAGAGAGGGAACACAAGCAGGGGGAGTGGGAAAGGAAGAAGCAGGCTCCCAGCAAAGCAGGGAGCCTGATGCAGGCCTCAGTCCCAGGACCCTGGGATCATGACCTGAGCCCAAGGTAGATGCTTAACGACTTAGCCACCCAGGTGCCCCAATCAATGGAACATTTGAAAGTTATATAGGGCACAGGACAAATTTTTATTTTGCAAGACTGTCCTGCCCATTTCCAAATATTAAGCATTACTCCATAAAATGTCAAAAATACCATAACATACTACCCAAATACCCACTAAGGAACAGTACTAATTCAATCATTAGCCTAGACCACCAGAACAGAAATAAAAGGAGGTTGTTGCTCTGTGGTACAAAAAATTGGTAACTGCAACCTGGGACAGGGAAGACTCAGAAGTCAAGAACTCAAAGTGCTTCTTGCTCATCTTGTAAAGTAAAGGGGGAAAATTAAATTTCCTTTCTTTAGTTGATAATTACATAGACAGTGAAGGACACACACACACACACACATCACTTAATTTCTCATAATGTTTCACAAATTATGGTCAAATGAAAAAGAGAAAGTCTTCTAAAAATTCTAAGAGACAGGTTTTTTCAGTCAAAAATCAGTGAAATATAGAAGAGAATAAGTAATGAAAAAAATTATAAGTAGGATTTGAAAAGAAAAAGATCACACCTATTTTCTGGGGTATCTTCCCTAATTAGTGGTGAGTATATTGTAAATGTCCCATGGATAATTCTAATGCATTGTGAGGGATAAGAAGAATCAATGTCTCATGCTCTCAAGGAAAGGATTCACTGGTATTCTAATTCTATAACTTTACTTATTATTCTATGGCACAAAGGTTCCTAGTGTGAGACTTGTTAAAAAATGGAGACTGCTGGGCACTATACAGGGATTCTGATTTGATAAATACAGAAAACTGTCTAAGAATCTGCATTTTCAGGGCCATCAAGGAATTCCAACAGAGATGGAACCCTGGATTATCTTTTTAGAAATAATCTTTTGAAGATAGCACATTTATTCTGTTAAAAACATGTTTCAATTTAAACCCAGAAGGATGGCTTCTCTCAAAAAAGCCAGGTAAGGAGCATCCATAGAGAATGGGGTACCTACCTCCAAGAAGGGAAGTGTGTGTCTCTTGGTGAGATTCTTTACGACCACCATGGCATCAATGAAAGGCAGAATGGATGGAATCTACTTGGAGACTACGTTTTTTGGAAGAGTTTCATGTATTAGCCCTGGAGTCTGGGGGCATATGTGAACATGTGTCTATGCCTTTTTTTATTCTGAAGAAGACTGAGGACAGGAAGAAAGAAACAGAAGTGTGGAGTGCCATTCCAATCTCCATTT